>NC_051045.1:6229961-6554756 GCF_904848185.1 Acanthopagrus latus
TTTATCTGCCAATAATTCTTATGAATAATAAGCTAATCGTTTAGTTTATGAAATGTCAGGAAAAAAAGTTAAAAAAAACACAATTTCCTCAGGGTTAAGATGCCAAATTCAATATGTTTAATTTACTGTTACATAAGACAAGGAATATAAGAATGCCCTGACAAATGAAAGGTTGGACCTGGGGAAGGATTGTTGAAATTGAAATTGTTTTTCAACCCGTCATTTCCTTGATTTTCCTTTAACAGGTGGATACGATGGACTGAATATCCTGAATTCAGTAGAGCGGTATGACCCACACACAGGCCACTGGACAAGTGTTACACCCATGGCCACCAAGCGGTCAGGTAGGTAAAAGAAAAACGAAAAAACTAAATGAAGTGAAATATTCCAGCCATTTGTGCGTGTTAATGTTCATCTGAGACTTTTCTGCTGTTTTCAGGAGCTGGTGTGGCTTTACTCAATGACCATATCTATGTAGTCGGAGGCTTTGATGGCGTTTCACACCTCGACTCTGTCGAGGTCTACAACATCAGAACAGACTATTGGACCACTGTTGCCAGTATGACCACTCCTCGATGTTACGTAGGAGCAACCGTTCTCCGAGGACGTCTCTACGCCATCGCCGGGTAAGAAGGGTTGTCATGAGGCCTCTCTTTTTGTGACAGTGGATTTAATTAATTGAATCCAATTAGGCTTTTTTCAGAGCAAGTTCAGCCCAGCCGTCAGTCTGTTAACACAGAAGACTTTCGAAAAAACAGCTAATGTTCGTCAGGCAAAACAATGGAACCAGACTCAGGTTTGCTGCAAGGACATGAAACATCATCCGTCAACTTGCTGCACCGACCAATCAAAGAGATAGCTTCAGCGTTGTATTTCTATGAAGATAAAATGTTTGCCATCCAGTGCAGTGAAATCATTTCTCTCAGTATTACAAACCTCTGTACAGTGTTTTCAAAAGCCGGATTGGCATGGGACAAATATTTCCTTGGGACCTTTAGTAATTTATAATAATGGCAGGGGACGTCTGAATCTGCCAGGTCAGTAGTTTGTAAAGTAAAAATTCCTCTGGGACTTATCCAACCTTATTTCACAAAACACAGGTTATCTGATAATATTAGTCTTGCGTGAATCAACATGTCAGTGTTTTCTGTTGTGAGACAAGTGAGCAATGACATTTAATCACTGCAAGTCGACTGCTGCGCTGTGAGATCATCAGTATTGGCACTGGAAAGTCATTTTCAATACAGACACAAAGCATCCTTTACTTAATATCAGTGACCTGCACATTATACCCATGAGACAAGTCAGTAAGCATGAATAGAATAGAGACCTCATTTATACCATGTGATTGCACCACACTAAATACAAACATGTCGTTGAGTAACAGATTCAAGACTTAGACACTTTTAGAAATTACAAACTGAACCCTCTGGATCATATTTATTGTCTCATCAAACTTTGTTTCCCCAGACAGTGATTCCTGTCGGGCCAAAGCAACAGCGCTGTAAAAACACTGTGAATTTGAAAGATCTCCATTTGATTTGATGTGCAGACGCCTCCTGTTTGCTTCAGATAAACTTTGGTTTATACAGTCTATACAAACCAGATTCCAACAAATATGAGACACTGTGGCAACTTCAAATCTAAATACAAGTGTTAAGTTACAGAAAGCAAAATTTGAGCATTGACTATCATGTTTCTGTCTGACATTCAGTTCAGTATCAAAGATCAGAAAGGATTTGCTAATCATTATATTCTGTTTTTATTTAATTAGATTTTACTCAGCAGCCCAACGTCTTTGGAAATGAAGCCTGTGGAATAAAAAATACACACATAATGAGTTCACTGTGGATTTTGTCCATCGTCACTAACGCTGAAAGTGTTTTAGCAAGAGATCTCTTGATGACAAGTATAAACAGGATGAATAATTATAGCAAACAAAACTTGCTTCAGTGTTCATGTCGACAGCTGACTATTGTTTTAAGACAGACTCTTTTCTGAGTTAAACGTACTACAGAGAAGTGTCGTCTTCCTCTGTCTTTTGTAACATAGAGTAAAACTGTCTTCTTCACTTCTTTTTAGCAGAAAAGTTGTGAAATTTATCTGGATGCTCAAACTGCGGGACATGTTGGGCAACTGAACAGAAGTCCCGACAGTGTTTGTGCTAATTCCTTTACACTCTGCTAGTTGAACTAGCTGGACCTTCACTCTCCATGTTACACAACGCATAGAATTAATTAACTTTTGATTGATCCCATGGTCAGTGGTTACAACACACTGCCGCACTGCATCAATGTAACCTCTTTCAGCAGTACAGTGTGAAGTTAAAACTCTCTGCTTGCCTCACGTCTCTCTCCAGATATGATGGGAACTCTCTCCTCAGCAGTATTGAATGTTACGACCCGGTTATCGACTCCTGGGAGGTTGTTACTTCGATGGCGACACAGCGGTGCGATGCGGGCGTCTGCGTTCTACGAGAAAAGTGATCTCTGCCAAGAACCACGAAAGGGAAAGCAGAGAAGAGGACAGGCAGCTAGGCTTTGCTAAAGATGCCACTAAAACAGAGCCACAAAGGGAGATGTTTGTTCGCCAGTATGCAAATAGATACTCTGAAAAAGAAGTGCAGCTGTTTGGGCTGCCTCCTCGACTGGACGGTCGACCCGCCGACACGCGGACTGTGCAACAGAGATTCAGCTTCGCCGTGGTAGACTTCACCTCAAAAGAGGCCTCCAAGGAGCCCATCACCACTTGCATGACTCTCTTCGGTGGTACTTGTTGCTGTCGTTACCTGTGAGATTATTTTTTCAGTTTGTCTTCAAAGTGCAATATATTTCTACTCATCATAAGAAAACATAAAGAGAAGGAGTTGATTTAGACTCCAGTTGCTGCTATACGCCTTATGACTTTGGCCTACATCAAACAGTGAACATCCGTGTTGCCTCCCATTTGACTTTGGTGATAGTTAACAGTACATTGGCTTATTATCAAGTGTACTCATTTGGCAGTTCCGAGGTCATTAACGGGTCAGTAATTCAACCCTTTTTTGTAATTCTTCCTGTAAACAGTGCTTTTAGACTCAAATCACTTTAATACAAAAGGTTTAATACTTATTGTTGCTCTCAGAATATATATTTAGAGATAAATATTGTTTTAGAAAATGACTGAATTGTACCAGTTTACTTTGATTATTTCGTCCATCTATTTGGCTCAGTTGAAGAATCACAGAGTAGTAAGTATGAGGTGCATGTGATTTGTTTTTCTTCCTCAGCTCATAAACCTGGATGTGTACATGTAGGACACAAAGTCATAACATCACTGTTGCCTGGGAAGTGAATAAACACACTGAGAACTGACACGTTCGGTGTGTGTGTGTGTGGTGCATCTTTTCTGTTAATCGATGCAGAACGAGAAAACACGTTCGTCCGCTGAGTCAGTGGTAAGAAAACTCATCATTCACATCTACAGAGCAAATGTGGAGAATCATCCAGCTACTCATAGCAGTTTAATGTCTCAAATTCACCAGAATGAACAGGCTACATGCTTCAGTTTTTATCCCTGTACAACTTTATGTGTCCTAACATACAGAAACAGGAAACATTGAATGTTTACATGCCACCAAATTATTGAATTCCCCATCCAACTTCCTGATGTTATTTATTTTTAGAAGGAAAAGCATTTTATAATAACTTTTGGCTCATGCTCGCGCTCTGTTTCAGACAGGGATTTTGAGAACGATAAGAAAACAAAGTGAAAAGATTTATGATTCAGAAGCACAAGCAATACAAGAAACACAAAGTTTAAAAGTAAACTAGTGCAGTTTAAATCAAGGGATTAGAAAAGACAAAAGAATACAGTAAAGATAAGAATCATGAATGTTGAATCAGATTCTGTACAACCAGTGAATAATTAGACCTCTTACCGTACAAGATCATTTCAATTTATGATTAAATAGGAAGTTCTTTTGCACAGTTACCAAATAATAAAGCAGCCCAGGAAAATTTAACAATAACTTTGATGATTGAAGTCACGTAACACGAGTTAAATCGCTCTTGTATTGGGTGTTCACCTTACAGTAACTTAGTGTATATGATCTCAGTGGTGACAAGTAACCGACTGAATCTACTTGAGTACTGTAATTTACTTAAGTACTTCTTTGTTTGCTGCTTTCTACCGCTTAAAATTGAAATACTTCAAAAGTAGGTTATGTGAGCTTTTAAAATGGACCCACAAAGACAAGCTGCAGCATTAAAATGCATGATTACAATGCAGTAACACCCAAATGAATTAAGTTTTTATCATTGTGTCATGCGTAATAGTGTCAGTCTGACAAGAAGAAAAAAGTACCCAACAGTTATAACAAAAAAATCAGTTGATAGATCATCATCATCAATCATCAGTTTCTACAATCTGAAAGAAGAAGTGGAATCACTGCCCACCTCTCCCGAATCAAACAGGTAGCTTCATCTGTTTCCTGCATGATGTTTTTAACAGAGCAACATTAAGAAGAACCAGCGAGTGACACCTTGATGAACTGAGTCAGATGCATGAATACTAATCAAAAAGTGACAGAGGACCAATCTAACATGTCTAATTTCTCTCAAAATGTTCGTTCTTGTTAACGCCAGCAACAAGAAAAAAAAAAGGGACTAAAACAACAACTCCTCCCTCCCTTCCTACCTTCCTCCCTCCCTCCATCTATCAATCTATCTGCTCCCTCCCTCAGCGTCTGATGCCTGAATAAGCACCGTCAGACACATCAGTGAGCCTGTTTGCAGATATAAAGAACGTCAGGCGGCGGGTGGGACAGAGCAGCAGAGTGTTGGTGGAGAGACGTTTATCTGTCCCAGAACAGAGCAGATCAGAGGAAACTGACAGTATCCTGCACCAAAAACTACTCCTGTCATCCAGAGCAACATGGTAAGATCGCTACAAATTTTCAGAAATGGGGAATCTTATCCTGAGAAAGTTTGATATTCAGTAAAAAAAAAAAAAAAAAAAGTTTCTAAAAATGATATATCTTGCTTTTGGTGAAGTGTCCACTGAGCTGTCTGCAAGAGAAATCTTTGCAAGATGGGATCTGATTTGTTCACCCTCCACAGAAAAACTCTGGCTGCATGAATCTTAAATGAAAAATGCTGCCATTTGTTTTAACATTCATGTAGCTGCAGAATGTAAAAGCTTAAATAATGTAGTCACATTACTGTCTGCACTTTTTAATCGTTTTCTGAGTTTATAGTCACTGACAGAAAGACAGAAACTTCATCCTCCAGCTCAGAACTTTAAACTGTCCCTCAGAAAAGCCCCTTAAAGTCATATCTTTTGTGAATATTTAAGTGTTTTTGTGTACTTTGTTCATGTTCCAAACTTGAGTCTAGCCTTGTCTTACAAATGTCACTCATCAGCAAAAAATCATCTCAGGGGATGTTCCTCCTGCAGGGAAGACAAAAGCTGAAATTCTCAACGTGTCGAAACACGACGGCTGGAGGCACTTTAGAAAATGCAACAGTGCTGTGTTCGAAATAAGTCACTCCTGTTTTTTTTTTTTTGTTTTGTTTAATATTGTTTACACTCAACAAGTCGAAAAGCAGTTTAAAGACAGTAAATGGTCCGGTCAATTATCAGACATAATTGGATTAAATGCGCTGATGTGTATGGAAGCAAAAACAGGCCATAATAAATTCACTTTTTCCCGAAACAACTGAATACCAGCTGTAAGTGTGTAAGTGAGTCACTGTTGGAGTGAAAAACAACTGAATTTAATGCAAATTAAAATATTTTATTCTTTAAAAAAACATGGTTGTAAATGCTGTGGTTTTTATTCCTCATTAAAATTTCTAGGATGTCATTTAAAGTGGTGTGATTAAAATGTTAATCATGTTCCTGAAGTGTTTTAGGTTTGGATGACTACATTTTACAAATCACTTGATTTTTATCGTCAGAAAACCTGATCACACCTGTGAAACAACATGTCCTCTTAATTAAATGACAGAATAAGTCGTTGGCTTTGTGGTTTCTATCCCGATGCCGCTGACAGCACAACGGCATCATTTCTGTCTTGGCTCTAAAAATCATTACCCGTCACTGTAGAGGATAAATCCATTTTACAATGTGATAACACTTTGGCTAATGTTCGACTGAAGTGCCAAAGCCACTTAAAGATAGTTTTGGTCTTAACCACAAGAATAATGAACGTGTTTGTCAAGGTGTTGAATTACTAAAGTCAGAAACATAAAGACGTGGACTCTCTTAGATGGAAACAGATAGCTTTCTTTAATGCAAAAATGTTTTGTTGACTCTTTGTAGCTTTTTATTAATAATTAGAATTATACCCAGCATGAAATTTGTAATCAGAATTTTTTTTTTGTTACTGTATAGATCATTCTATAATAAAAAGTCAAATTAATATAAAATAATTGACAATAATTTCACAACTATAAGATGGATTTATTTATTTAACATTTTACAGTGTCAGAGAATGATTTTTATCCACCGTCTTTTCCTCGAGTGCAGTTGTTCCCAAAGTGTGTGCTGTGTGGCAAGTCCAGGTGTGCTGGGGGATTTTTATTGCAATATACAGCAATACAACATTGATTTTCACTTGCAGCATCATAATGCAGTGGCAGCCCAACGCAGCAGATCCCGTCTCCTCTTTCCTTTTGTGCTTTATTAACTGTTACCTGGCGCTGCTGTTTTCTTGTGCTGTATTGTTTGTGTACTGTTTGTTTGCTCTTTCCCTTTTGCTGCATCTCATCTTCATTTCCATATGCAGAGACTAATTCTACACTATAAAACAATCCTTTCAAACACTTTAAGTAAACAACAAATGAATGTGTACAGAGTGATGAGACAACACATTATGGAGGTTTTTCAGCAGGGATATGAATACAGGCGTGCCTTGAGATTTTGGCTTGCTGCGCCTTGGGCACCAACACCTAAAACCACTGATCTAGCAGGTTAGCATTTTTGCCTTTTTGTGAAATGTCATGACATGAAATTTGGTACAGATATCCAAACTGCAGAGAGAATTAATCCTTAACTTTTTCCATCAGTGCTATCATCAGGTCAATGTTTGAGTTTCTCCAATATTAGTTTAAGACCAAATACCTGCAAATATAAAGACTTTCCCATCAGCCTCAGCACATGGCTAAACTAAGATGTTCTCAGCTTCATGTTCATGGCTGATGAACACTGGACACCTCAGGTTTCTATTTTTAATTTGTAAACCTGAAAGAAATGGACATTTTAACAAGTCTTTAGAATTACTGAACTTTTAGGAAATGCAAACCATTAAATGTAAATATTTAATTGCTTTAAATCTGCAATAACTAATGTTTTGACCACTTGGGGGCAGTAGAAACAAGCTGTAAACTCAGCATTGATATATAATCATCTTTTAAGTTTGTTTGCTTTTCTACATCCTGGCCTGTCTTTTCTTCCATAGTGGTGTATTTTTATCTGTTTGCAATGACATTCATGATTAACAGACCTAAAAGAGCACATATTATGCATGGATTGCACATGTTTAACTTAATGAGAGAAAAAGCTCCTCATTCATTCTTCATTAAGTTGATCAGTTCTTGAAAACCATAAATGAGACATAAATGTTAAGAAAATGTACCACAGGAGTTGTTTTACTTTGACAGTCATCATAACTACCACATTTTTTTTTTTCTGTTCAGAGAGAGTGCATCTCCATCCACGTGGGTCAGGCCGGTGTCCAGACAGGAAATGCCTGCTGGGAGCTGTTCTGCCTCGAGCATGGCGTCGGTCCTGACGGCGTCTTCCTGGACAGTCCCACACAACAGAACTCTCGTGACGACCCGTTCAACACCTTCTTCAACACTGGGAGCTCTGGTCGTCATGTCCCCAGAGCGTTATATGTGGACCTGGAGCCCACTGTGGTTGGTGAGTAGTCCTGTGTGTGTGTTTATTTTTACCTTCCTTATCTGTTTTTTTTTTTTTATTATAGTTCCAGCCGTTCTATTATGTGTGGCCGTGTGAGTCTACATCCACACAGTTCATGCAGGTAACTGCGGGTGGATGGGAACACTGGTATCCAAGCAACAAGTGCAGCGGTGACTCCTCTACCTTTTGTTCAATACCGCCTAACATTTACAGAGGTGTATTATGTAAATAGCAGGTTGTGCAGTGCAATATTAGATGGATTTTTCACCAGGCCATATGTCCCTTTAATTCACTGGTTTCAAACTGGGGAGGCAGTGAGCCACTCTGGGGGGAGGTTATTTCACTATAAACAGGGATCCATTTCGATAAGCCTCAAGTGAAAAAAAGCATTTGCAGTTTGCTTAAAACCACAAAGATGAAAGATTATTGCATTTTTCAACATTGTCACATATTCTAAAACTGCTTGTCCCCGCTTGCATTGATGCTACGGGTGATTTTTAATGTGAGACCATGAACCCCTGGGTTTTAGGTGCCGTAACCATGCGGCTGGCTTAGTGTACAGGAACATTTGTGCTGAGTATAGGCTGGAAGCCCCAGGGTCAAAAGGGGAGACATCTCCGAAAGTAGTGGAGAATGACCAAGCCAAGATCATGTGGGACTTCCAGATACAGACTGACAAACTGGTGATGGCGAACCAACTGGACTAAGTTGTGGAGGACAAACATCAGAAGAAGGCAGTGTTGATAGGTGTAGCAATCCCAATCCCATGTTCCCAAGGAACACGAGAAGCTCGAGAAATACCGAGGGCTGAAAGAAGAGCTGGAGAAGCTGTGGAGAGTCGAGTCAACAGTGGCAATAGGAGCACTTGTGACAACAAAACTGGGAGAGTGGCTCCTACAGATTCCAGGAACAACATCTGAGATCTCTGTCCAGAAGAGGTCTGGTGTTGCTCTTCACAAAATCTTCCAATTACAAATTGGGTCAAGTCATTTTTAACCACTGAATGCTGATATTATATAGTTTTAAATATGTGGCAGACTCAAAAAGGATGATTGACTGCAGTGATGAAAGTGTGTTTCAATCTTCTTACCTGACTATTGTTTTAGAACAGAAACGCTTAAAATTAAGGCCCCATTTATTTTAACTTGACCATTATATTTCATGGAAAACTTTAAATATAGAGTTATGGAGATCTGGTCCAGTCTGTCAAGTTGAACCAAGGAGCAGTTCATCTCTTGACCTTTCTAAAATCTCTCTTTTCAGATGAAGTGAGGACGGGAATGTACAAGGACCTTTTCCACCCTGAGCAGCTGATCTCTGGAAAGGAGGATGCAGCCAACAACTACGCTCGAGGACACTACACAGTCGGGAAAGAGATCATCGATGGAGTCATGGAGCGTGTTCGTAAAATGGTCAGTAATAATGACAAAAACGAAAAAAAAGGAAATGATTTAAGTGAGTTAAACAATAATGTTGGGGGTAATTATCCAAAACACTTGTCTGTCTGTCTGTCTGTCTGTTGAATATCTGGCTTGTTTTATCTGGACAGGAAGTCACAATTTGTATACTTAGAAAGGCTAAAGAGCCATTACTGTTTTTTCCTCTGTTATGCTTAGCTAAGTTAATAGGCCACTTCCTTTTACTTTTTCGAAAATGTCCAAGTATTCCTTTAACAGAAGCTGTCCTGTCCTGTCCTTTCCTTCTCAGACCGACCAGTGCACTGGCCTTCAGGGCTTCCTGGTGTTCCACAGCTTCGGAGGTGGCACCGGCTCTGGTTTCACCTCCCTGCTGATGGAGCGTCTGTCTGTCGACTATGGCAAGAAGTCCAAGCTGGAGTTCTCCGTCTACCCAGCTCCCCAGGTGTCCACTGCTGTGGTGGAGCCCTACAATGCCGTCCTCACCACCCACACCACCCTGGAGCACTCTGACTGTGCCTTCATGGTAGATAATGAGGCCATCTATGATATCTGCCGCCGCAACATGGACATTGAGAGTCCTGGTTACACCAATCTGAACAGGCTGATCGGTCAGATTGTGTCCTCCATCACTGCCTCCCTTCGTTTTGACGGTGCCCTCAATGTTGATCTGACAGAGTTCCAGACCAACTTGGTCCCATTTCCCCGTATCCACTTCCCTCTGGTAACCTACTCACCCATCATCTCTGCTGAGAAGGCTTACCATGAGCAGCTATCAGTGGCTGAGATCACGAGTGCCTGCTTCGAACCATCCAATCAGATGGTGAAGTGTGACCCTCGTCACGGCAAGTACATGGCTTGCTGCATGCTCTACCGAGGTGACGTCGTCCCTAAGGATGTAAACGCTGCCATCGCAAATATAAAGACCAGACGCTCCATTCAGTTTGTTGACTGGTGCCCCACTGGCTTCAAGGTGAGGAACATCATGAGGGTAAGAAACGCAGCTTGAGATACTTTATCTGATCATTTTCCTTTGTCTTAACAGGTCGGCATTAATTATCAGCCTCCAACTGCGGTCCCTGGTGGAGACCTGGCCAAGGTCCAGAGGGCTGTATGCATGCTGAGCAACACCACTGCTATTGCAGAGGCCTGGTCCCGCCTTGATCACAAGTTTGATCTGATGTACGCTAAGCGTGCGTTCGTCCACTGGTACGTTGGTGAGGGGATGGAGGAGGGAGAGTTTGCAGAAGCCAGAGAGGACCTGGCCTGTCTTGAAAAGGATTACGAAGAGTTGGGTCAGATGAACACCGAGTCTGACGATGACGACTACGAATACTGAGCCTTGTGAGGCAGAAATTTCATACTGTACTGATGATCTATATCTTCTAAGCTAGAGCTAACCAAAGATCTCTCTCACTGCCATGTTCTCACTTCAGCTTTACATTAAGAAGACAAACCACTACAAGTTGTATTGGAAGTGTTCTATGAAATAAAGTTTGTTTTAATGTATTCTGTGTGAAATTTTTTAAGAGACCAAGTGGTCTGAGATGACAACATGGAATCTCCAAGTTCCCATTACAAATCCATCTGGGGATCTATTTAGAGAAAACCTCTGCCCCCGAGTTTCCTGTCTGCCGCTCTACTGTGTACTACTGAATAAAGACAAAAGTGCCCAAAAGATTTCCGCAAAACAAACCATGATATCCTCTTAATAAAATGACAAGCTAAAGCAAAATCTTCAACAATTCAGTCATGCCCCTGAGTCTTATGCTGCAGGGATGACATATTTTTGTAGGCTAACCCAAAAGTTAGCATCACCCTGGTTCCCTCGACAAAAAGCAGATGGGATTTCTCAGTTCGGTTTGGACTACTGGAGAAAATAAGCTCCATGGTAAACACATTTATACCATTTATATGATTTTTTAAGCATTAATAAGACTGCTGGAGGATTTTTAAAAAAACTAACGTAGCCTAGAAACAAGCTACAGTCTACCCTCAACTATAGACACTTAATTGATCAACCCACAAGTTGGAGAGTTAGAATAGTATGCATCTAAAGTTCGCCTGGAAAGTTCACACATTTAAATAGCAGATAAATCTCTGTATTTTGCAGTAGTTTCTAAATGCTGCGTGTCTTCACTGGCTCACCTGTAGCTGCATTTTTCCTCACACAGAAGCCGGGAGTTGCTACAGTGACGATGTGGAGCTTACAGCAGAGAAACCTGGCTGCCACAAGGGAGAGACAAAAGCTCCATACTCAGTTTTAAGTGTCCTGCTTTGTACAAAGCACTGCTGACAGCTGAGGTATCTAAGAACCCAAACACAAGAATTGTAATGCATTGTTTTATGTTGCTGATCTCTGAGACATCAACTCTGTGGCTCAACATTCTGTACTTTTACATAAAGGATAAGTCCACAATCCAGAAGTCTCCAGAAGCCCTGAGATCCCAAATTGATCTGAAGAGACATTATGTACAGACTCAACATGTGGTTGAGCTCACAAATCCACTTCAGACTGGATGCATAATGTTAACGCTTTTAGCTTAGCAGCTACAGTGAAGATTTAAATATTTACAATTATTAATGAGGTAATAATACATACTCAGAAATACTTATTTTTTTCTACAACTGGATAAACAAGCTGTTCTCTGAGGAAAACAGGGTCCAATGAACACTGTTTGAAGCTGGAAAGGTGGCAGGGCCCACCAAACATAAACAAAGTAAAACAGTATGAAACTGTTTTGTCCGTTAGGCCTCGTTTCCACAGACCTATGTGTACGGAGGCCAAGTCCATTCATTCCTACGGGAATCTCTGTGATATCCAATGTGAGTGTGAAAAAAATTTCATTCTGGAATTTGCCTCGAGTACATTAAAAAATGTGACTTTTGCAGTGGATTTCAGAGAGACTGCAAGCTAGCTTAGCTAACTAGCTAATAGTTAGTTTTCCTTAAATCCAGTCACTTATGTTGTTTGTCAAGTGAGACTGTGTACATTACTAATTTATATAGTTCTAACTCATCTAAGTGATGTTATTCTGCTAAAATATGTTTAGACGTTATATACAGTCATCGTCTTTATCAGTTTGATATTAAGTTTGATATTTCCGTCCGGCTCTCCTGCTGCTGTTTAACCCATGGCTAACAGGAAGTGTCTATCCATCCACAAAGAAATGCCTTTCCTTGTTTTGGATCTTTTAGGGCGTTATCTGTATATTTAGGGATCTATGGACACCAGTCATACATGTGAGGAAACAAGGCTTTTGGGTCAGTTTGTTTATTCAGTCAAGAAAACAAAGACAGTTTGTCTATTTAGCTAGTTTTGGTCAATTAAGATAAAATTACTACATTAAATACACATATGAAAGTATATATACAAATGACGACCTTTCACTTTCATTCATCACATAAGCCTCAGTATAGGTTTCTCTGTAAAGCTGTGGTTGGAACCTGAGGTAGTTTTATTTGTCTGACCTGCCTGCACGATGTTAAGTGCGGACATCAGAGCAGCGGCAGCAGATGTTACATCAAACTGCACACAGCGACCAGTTAAACAACGAGTCCCGGCGGCCGTTAAAAGGTGTCACCTGAACATATTCATCCGCGCAAGTGTAAACATAAGACAGTCTAGCAAAGAAACGACGGATTAAAATGAACGTCCCATTTATTAATAAACCCCAAACTATATGTTGATTTTAAAATGATTCACTATTAGATTCTTATTAATGTTTGACAGTGATAACGTGGAAAATGTCAAGAATAGACCTGTTACAGCTGGTGATGTCTAACAAGATTTTAGTCTAGCTTTCCTTCCACACCATAATCCTCCATCATACTTTAATACATGTTCATTAAACCTTCATGTAAACCGTTAAATAGTGCGGCTCGGAGCCGGATTATACACCATTTATAGACACAGTCAAGCCCAAGTGATAAAGTTGCCTCAGGGCTAATTATTCTATTTATCAGTTGATCTTGAATTTTAACTGTTGCATAATGGCTGCACATTTAAAGGACCTCTAAAGCCCAATCTACCATCGGTTTAACGGTAAATTAGGTTAAACCCACATGTATAGTTTGGAGCTGTGAGGAGATTTAGAAAATCCAACAAAATGATGTCTTTATATTACATGCGGTGTAATTAATTAAAAAAAAAAACTATACGACTGATTTATCGCACCGTGACACGGACATAAATTGGTGCCACACCTCTGGTTGCTCATCAGAAGTCGATGTAGCGCCAAACATCGTGGAAACTCATTAATCACACGCGCTTTCATAAGAAGTGCCTGGTGTCTAGTTTTTTGAGCGGACGTGCTCACTGCCTTGGAACATTCTCCTCACTGTGCATGGATGTGTGTGTGCGAGTGTATGTTTGTGTGTGTATGTGCGGACCGTGTGTGTGTGTGAGAGAGTGAGTGTGTATGTGTGTGTGTGTAAGCAGCCTCCTCTCGTGTTGATGACGACTGACTGCCACCGAGTCTGACGGTGAACAAACGGGATTTTTGTTTTGTTTTGTTTTTAAAAAAAAAAACAAAACACGGCGATACTTTTGAAGAAAACATCCGGTGACCTGTCCTGTCCGAGCCACCACCGGGTCGGTCCGAAACGATGAGCCAGCCTCGGCCGGACGAGTTCAAGCCTCCTCCGGAGTGCCCGGTCTTCGAGCCCAGCTGGGAAGAATTTAGAGATCCATATGCTTTCATCAATAAGATCCGTCCAATCGCCGAGAAAACTGGCATTTGCAAAGTCCGGCCGCCTCCGGTGAGTGTGATAATCGACGATTAAACGCTGCACCGACACGGATGCTGAATTAGTCCACCGATAAGACGGCTAGATGGACCGAGCGCTCGGGATTTAAAGGGACTGTTCAACATGGCGGATACACGGCTATATTCATTCTTTGTGCTGCCATGGCTAGCTAGCTATCATGTGTGGGCATTAACGTCGCAAACGTGCTGTTTTTGGTCCACTTTGAGCTGGTTTGCAACAATATAGATGTCCCAGTTTATTAAAAGTGGATTGTAGTCGTGGTTGACCGTGTGTCAACAAAGCTTCGGCGGTCCGGTCATTGAGCCTCTTAGCTAGCAGGCTAACGCTAGCTAACAGCTCACAAACCAACCTGTCATAATTTAGCACACGGCTTTGACATAGGTGGCTATGCGGAAGCCATTCGGCTGCGTAGAAAATGATGATCATGACCATGAAATGAACATGGGTGTCAACACTTGATCTTCAATTTTGTGTCCTTAGATGTCCTAAAAGTCCTGCAGTTGGCGTTAATTACTGATCATTTATTGAAGAGCATCATGATGCAGTTGGGTCGCTCAGTGTGCTTGAGTCTCTGTGATCCATCACTTCACGGTCAACTTGTAGTGAATATGAGAAGAAATGTGTGTTTTGTAGTGTTACGGGGCTGGGTGAATACATTTTCCCTTCAGTGATGTAAGAGAAATTGCTCCATGAATGGGAACAACGAGCACACTGGGTTATTCAATTACAAAGACCACTGTTACAGTTAAATAAGGAGTTGGGACTTCTGAAGTTGTGGTTTGACCCCTCATGTTTCACATTGTTACAGTGGTGGTGCACTTTTATTAAAATGAAAGTTTTCTTGAAGATGTGCCTCTCTTCATGTATGAGCCCGTGTTGTAGGGTGTTGTCCTCCATGTTGGCTTTGTGGTAAGCTGGGCTGGTGAGTGAGTCTTCCATCTGGCCATTTTGTGTGCCAGTGGGGGATGTTGGCTACTGACTTACAACAAGAACTTTGGTCTCTTGATTGTATGTTGGGGTATTGTTATTGTGTATGCTAGGCTGTGCGTGTTATTGACACGAATATTGATCGATGTTGCAAGTTATAAGCTGAAAAGGATCACTGTGTTCTTTCAGTGTCAGCAGGCCTCACTTTTTCAAGGAAACGTCAGTCTAACATCAGTTTAAAACCTGCAGTCGTGCAGTTAAATAGCCATTTATCTACGTGCCTAATTTCAGTTTTAGTAAATTCACCATAATGAGTCTGAGAATGTTTCAAATGTCGGCACATTATTTGATAAAGCTATTGTCAGAAATGGGGCATCTCGGAAGGGAAAAAAACAATAGATATGAAATATAAATCTGGCTTATAAATGCTATGGTGATTTTTATTTCTTATAACCTGCCAGCCACAGAAGGATCCAGTGGCTATGTGTTATGATGACCTCCATGTGCCATTGTGTGTATTTTTGTGGTTGTTTAGGGTTGGCAGCCTCCGTTTGCTTGCGATGTCGACAAACTTCACTTTGTTCCTCGGATCCAGAGGCTCAATGAGCTGGAGGTGAGTTTTGTTTAGATTATCCAACAGATTTATTTCACATTATCAATGTTTGCTATAAGATTATACATTTAATCCCCACATTCTTACCTTGTTAATATGATTACTCTGTCTACATAGGGCACGCTGCAATAATAGAGAGCAGTGTTATTATTGCCTTGTGATAGAAAGTTATCCTTTGTTTCATAACACTAATTTATTACTTGGAAATATAATGCATCATTGGTAATTAATCCAAACATTTAAAAAACAATCTGAATGTGCCTTTATTTATTTATTTCTCAACAATAGCACACAATAGCCCCTGTTCTTGGATGCATATCAGCCTGTTCAGGTTATTTTTGGCACTTACATTGTTTCCCCAGTGAATGTCTTAGTTTTCCTTTTAATGCTTTGAATATCTTGTCCCTCTAGATTTTGTTACATTTATTTAATTTCTAGCTGAGATTTGTCTTTTCATATATTTCTTTCCAGGCACAGACCAGAGTCAAGCTCAACTTCTTGGACCAGATTGCCAAATTCTGGGATTTGCAGGGATGTCCCCTGAAGATTCCTCATGTGGAGCGGAAGATTTTGGATCTGTATAAGCTAAATAAGGTTGATAATAGACATCAGTGCACAACATTTTAATGTAGTTTTTAAGTATGCAATTAAACGACTCACAGCATTGTCGTCACATGCTGTTGTTTCAGCTGGTAGCAGATGACGGTGGATTTGACTACGTCTGTCGGGACAGGAGATGGACCAAGATTGCACTACAAATGGGCTTCGCCCCTGGCAAAGCTGTCGGCTCACACCTGCGAGGGCATTATGAGAAAATCCTTTATCCCTACAATCTCTTTCAGAGTGGAGCAAACCTGCTGGTGAGTTGAACACACGCAACATCATGACAGCACATACACTCAACGAGAAGCTGTCATTTACATGTGTCTCCCATCTGTCATCAAATTCCTAATAATGTTATCCTAACCATTTATTACTTCCCATTACTGAAAGTCAGATATGAGGGGAATATAGAGTATGTTAAGGCCAAACAAGATAACTGGAAACAAATGGATTATTAGGAAATGCATGTTCTGTGCTTGACTACTTTATTTGAAGAAAGCTTGTTTTTTTTCTGTTTTTTTTTGGGGGGGGGGGAGTCTGTTGTCTGCCTAATATACCACGAGTGTGTTTACTATTTGGTGTCTTGTTATGTCATTTAAAAGTTTTTGCACCCCAATATTCCATAATGTGATGCAAGAGAGCTTATCCAAGGCCAATGGATTGGTACTGTGTGACCTATCGGACAGGTCACTGTAAATTGTTTAATTACCCAAGCTCTTTCTTGCCTCAGGCACCAGAGGCAGCTTCCAAACTGATGGGTTTGGAGGCTGATCCTGAACTTGAAAAGGTATGTTTATGTCATGGTTGGAAGCCACTCTCAATTAACAAAATGCATGTTTATTTGTGGCTGGACTGGGTAATATATTTGCAGACGTGGTATGGTGAATGTAGCTCTTCTTTGAAAAGTTATTAGTTGATTTTACAGCAAAATGATCCCCTTAAACAAGTGATCCTCACCTTTGTGTCCATGTGTCTTGGAACAAATGTAAAATAATTCCTTTTTGTTTCTGTGAGAGGCAGCAGTCAGCAATTAGAAGCTAAATGTGTATACATTTGAATATTCTTGTAGATTTTCTCCTCTGACCTTCTCAAGTGCTGCTGTAATTAATTGAACTTTTAAAAAATACAAGCAACTCCTGCAAGTCTGACATATATCACCTGTACACCTTCTGTTCTCTGATTAAGCATGTCCTTCTTAGTTTCTGTACTACCTGTTTGTGGCTACAAACTGTAACTAACCACATCCTTCTTATAGCCTCTTCAGTCCTCTGGCTGTGCATTTTGAAAGTATGTTAATATATCAAGTACTGTCACTGAGTCCCAGTCTTTAAACCATACTTGGTGTCTTCTGATTCTTTAGAAGCTACCAAATGTGGTTGGAAACACATTGTCATGTTTTGTCCCTTATTTATTTTTTTACAGCCCATAAACTGAAACTCTAAAAATATAAGAGGATGATTTTTAAAAAATAAAAGCAGTGGTAGACTCACACTTCCTCTTTTGCACGCGTAGACGATTTATATCAGATCGCCACATTTGCGCATACAGGTCTTTCCAGTCAGGCACACAAATGTTTTTTTATGGCCAGAGAGATCTGGTTTTAACTGTCATACTGTGTTTTCTTTTAGTGCATTCAGAAGCCAGTCCAGCCATTGGAGAATCCAGTCAGTATGGAGAGCGTTGACACCAAGGAGGTCAAACTGCAGGACCAGGCTCAGCGGCAGGCTGTCCAGACGCCGGACAATTGCCCCACTGCTCGCAGAGCCAAGCGCATGAAGTGTGAGGTAGGTGTTGTTGACGTGCTCTGCACACACCTGACTTAAGCCTTGTCCACGCACATACAGATATTTTCCCAGTACATTTAAAAAAACAATGCTTTCCACACAACCTTTGTTTGACAAAATGTTAAACACCAGAGGAGAACTCTTTGAGCATTTGTTGTACAATTATTCAATTAAACTTAAATATCCAAGAACTGACGTGATGACATCATTTCATTGTTTCCCAAAAGGTCAGTTTTTTAATCTGGGGTTTTGAAAAGTCAGTGCTTGAGAAGGGATTTGAAAAAAAAAACACATTTAGTGAATTTATAGGCTGCTTGAGTGTGAATCTGAGACAGAAACACAAAGATTCTTACAGTTTCTTTAACATCTATGACGTGTGGACAAGCCCCAAAACTTCCCTGAAACAGGCATTTCTCACTGTTCTCTACATACTTCTCTACTAGTTTAAAGATGCCTTCAGCTTCACGTCTCACTTTTTCTGCAGGCCGCCTGTGTGAAGACTGAGCCAGGTGAGCCCGGCGAGGCCAAGCCGAACCTGAGGCGGAGGATGGGCTCTTTTGTCGCCAAGCATGAATCAGGTCAGGCTCCAGATCCCACAGTGACGCCCTAATGACATTTACAGTATCTACAGGAACACTTTACTTTAACCCTCCATGTTTAGCTTTTTATAAGCAGAATATAAACCTTTCATAAATGCTATTATGTAGCACAGAAATATGTGTTCAATAAGGCATTTCCCAACAACTAGATCTTCTTCTGCGAACACCCTTAAGTGGAATCTGCAGTGTACAAAGACGGTGAACCACAATGTCACAAAACACAGGTGTAAAAATATAAAATGTCTTCTTAAAAAAGTTATAATTGTGGACCAGTGTTTAAGTATACTGCCTTGAAATGCTAAATAAATAGGGTTACAGTTGAGTGTATTTACAGTAGAAGCTCTTTTGAAACAGTTCCTCACAGTGCGATACTTGGTAATGAAGTTTGTCATGTTTCCTGTTGTTTTGCAGATAAGCAAGAGATTCCCATTCCAGTGAAACAGGAACCTGTTGAATTTAAAGAACCAATAATTGAAGCTGACAAATCCAAGTCACGGTACAAGAAATTCATCCCTCCAGTTCCTCCGAGTCCGGTAAGTTTAAAAAAAAAAAAAGACTTTGAATGAATTGTAGCTGCATAAGATCGCTTATGATCAAAAATTAATAGGCTCATCAGTTTAAAGCATCGTCAGAAGTCCAAGCTCAGCTTTAATCACTTAACACTGAATTTGTGCTGTAAAATTAAGTTTCTGTGTCTGCAGTTTATTGATAGGAACCAAAGATTCTGCTATATTTACAAGAGGAATGTTATGTAGAAAAGTTTCAAATATTGCATGACCCAAAAAAAGACACTCTATTGCACATGCATCTTACACAGCTCGGATTGTTATCCCATGTCAATAAAGCACAGTGTAAATGCATCCAAGAATCATTTAAGGCAGCGATGGTTTCAGATGCATCCTAGCCAGATGGTAAAAAGGTGTAAATGCATTTGTGTCCCCAAGAGACAAACATAATCTTTAAACCTCCCAAAGTATTACTGGCAGGAAGAATTTGCTGATTTTCTCAGTAAATCCATGTTCTGTCCCCTCTGTCCTTGAGGTAACAGCAGCTTAAGTTACACAAACACGACACTGAAATGAGCAGTTTGTTCTCTGGCTCATTAAAGCAACACGGAAAAACATCTCCAGGGGATCACTACAGACACGATCAAACACAAGCCGATCTGGCCAAAAGAGAAGCATAAACATGGCTGAGTGTACATGACAAGCGTAAATGGAGCCTTTCACATTTGTAAGAACTCTTGATATATGTAATATGTTAGTGTGAGATGATAACAGGTGCCAGGTAGCGAAGGCTCGGTGTAGAGGAGTGTTTTACAGATGTTACTTTACATTCCTGTGTTGATGCTGCTTTTAGTCAGTAGTCATGGTTCTGCCACAGCCACATCATAAACTCCTCCTTCTGTTCTCCAGGTGGATCTGGTCGTGTGTCTGGTGTGTAACAGTGGGGGAGAGGAAGACCGTCTGTTGCTGTGTGACGGCTGTGACGACAGCTACCACACCTTCTGCCTGATCCCTCCTCTGCACGACGTTCCCAAAGGAGACTGGAGGTGCCCCAAGTGTCTGGCTCAGGTGAGAATAAACTGCCAAGTCTGATTAATGTGATGTAAATGGACTCTTGGATGAATGAGCTGTGTAAGCCATCAAAACAGCAAGTCCACCTTGTACTCATTCTATTTTTTTTTCCATCTCCCCTTTCAGGAATGCAACAAACCTCACGAGGCATTCGGCTTTGAACAAGCGTACAGGGATTATTCTCTGCGTGCATTTGGGCAAATGGCTGATGCATTCAAATCAGATTACTTCAACATGCCAGTTCATGTAAGTTGAAGAGGTTTCAAAATAAACCAGTCAGTATATCCTGCTGTGAAGATTTTAAATTTGAATGTGTCTTTTCATGGGTTCGTTACAGATGGTACCCACAGAGCTGGTGGAGAAAGAATTCTGGCGTTTGGTGGGAGCCATTGAAGAGGATGTCACCGTAGAATACGGAGCAGATATCGCCTCAAAGGAATTTGGGAGTGGATTCCCCATTCCCAATGGAAAATTTAAGGTTTCCCCTGCTGATGAGGTAGGACCCTGAAACAACCCACCCCAAACATCTGTGGAATCAAAATGTGCACAGAGTATCTGCATGTCTTGTTTTTGTGACTGTAAGATGTGCTTTTTTTTTAATATCCTTTTTAGTCAGCACCGTCTGACCAACATTAATTAGCAAGTTCATCATTTAATAATGGGCGAGCGAGGATTTAAACAAGAAAAATAATTAAATGAACTTGAAACAGGACCCATGTCCACATAACATTTCTTTCTAGCAGAAAAGTGCTGGCAGTGTGCAGGGTGGGTTGACAAAAAAAATGCTTTCTGTTTCTGTGTGATAAAGACACAGCCAGAACAAGCTTCTCCTCCATCCTGGGTGGCAGATGACAAGTCCTGCCCCAACTAATACATGATTGATTGCCTGAACAAGACTGACGGTGACGACCCCGGCACCTTTCTAAAAAATATTTGGAGGTTTTCAACAAGAAGCGTTGCGAGCAGATGCACTAAAAAAGGGGAGGGCACTTAGGAAAAAAAAGCGCTATTTTCAATTGGTTAAGCCCTCTATTGGCTTATCCAGGTCCAGATCACATGTATTATTCAAATCATCAGGAATTTTAGTTAGATGTCGCTGGGAAGTATTAAAAATGTGACGTGATACTAAATTATCCTGGGCCATATCATCCCCATTGGTTTTTCATTATATTTTCACGGTATGGTCATCAAACGGATATTAACGGATATTGCGCCCTATGTGGTATTAAAAAGTCTTAACATTTAACACTGTGGCTCCTGCAGAAACCCTGTGTAGCAGCAGTCTCTTTCTCTGTCGAATGACACCAGTCTAATGTAGC
This sequence comes from Acanthopagrus latus, assembly GCF_904848185.1. Taxonomy (NCBI): domain Eukaryota; kingdom Metazoa; phylum Chordata; class Actinopteri; order Spariformes; family Sparidae; genus Acanthopagrus; species Acanthopagrus latus. The sequence continues at coordinate 6,251,474 of NC_051045.1, forward strand.
ATTAAGTGATATGAACAGTATATTGCGCAGTAACTCCTGCTTTATTAAACTCTAAATCGTCTGTCTTGCAGAAATACCTCAAGTGTGGCTGGAACCTGAACAACCTGGCGATGATGAAACCGTCTGTACTGACTCATGTGACGGCTGACATTTGTGGGATGACGCTGCCGTGGCTCTATGTCGGCATGTGTTTCTCCTCCTTCTGCTGGCACATTGAGGATCACTGGAGCTACTCCATCAACTACCTGCACTGGTACTTAAGAAGAAAAGCTACTAAAGCTCTGCTGCCCTCAGGGCTTTCCTTGAGGAGAGCAAACAGATTGTTTACTGTGGCTTGTGATGATAAACAGCAGATATTTCATTCTAAAACTTACGTCTTATTCTCTATAAGGGGGGAACCAAAAACCTGGTATGGAGCTCCTGGATTTGCTGCAGAACAGTTGGAGGAGGTGATGAGGAAACTGGCCCCAGAGCTGTTTGAGTCTCAGCCGGACCTGCTGCACCAGCTGGTCACCATCATGAACCCCAACACCCTGATGGCCTACGGAGTCCCTGTACGTATTTATGTAGCTTCATTCACATGCACTGATGCTGATCTGCAGCAATGCACGGCTGATATTTTCCTGAACGAGCAGCTGGTCTTTCTGAAGGGAACATAGATCATCTTCTTTTGTCTCTACTGTCCTTCAGATTTACCGAACGAACCAGTGTGCTGGCGAGTTTGTCATCACGTTTCCAAGAGCCTACCACAGCGGCTTCAATCAGGGCTTCAACTTCGCTGAGGCAGTGAACTTCTGCACTGTGGACTGGGTATGTACCGTTCTTTGTTGTTCCTATACAAACACATTTTGCTGTACAGGTAATTAAAATACTTGACTCGAGTAGGGTTCAACTAATTAATGAAAACTTATTTTCATCATGGTTTGATCAGTGCAATTTAGATCATTTAGTCCATAAAATGGCAAAGTGTGAAAAATAGTCATCACAATTTCCCAGAGCACAAAAATACTTCCTCGTGTGTCTTTTGTCCAATCCAAAGAGTCTTCATTAACTATCATTATTTACTATATTCATTTACTCTCGTAAATGACAAACAAATAACTGGACCCAGCATCTTTCGAATAACCAATCAACTAATGAATTAACTGACTAATCAGTGCAGCTCTGTCCTCAGTGAAATGGCAGTCTTTGTAAAAGGCAGAAAAGGCGTTTTCAGTTCTTCATTGTTAATGATTTTAAAACAGTTTTTCAGAAAAAAGCAATGAATAGTTGATGTTAACACAAAAGTGCTGGTGTGAGTTTTTGTCATTGGTTAATGTTCAGATGAATTACTTATTAAGATTGTTGTAGATTAATTTTTGATGAGACTCACGCGTGTTATGTTGTAATTTTTGTGGATTCAACACAGTAGAAACTGACCTTGCGACCTGTTTTTTTCTCTCTGTATCTTCAGATGCCTCTTGGCAGGCAGTGCATTGACCACTACCGCATGCTGCACCGGTACAATGTGTTCTCCCACGATGAGATGGTGTGCAACATGGCCTCGAAAGCAGACACACTCGATGTGGTCCTGGCCTCGGCTGTCCACAAGGACATGGTTGCCATGATCCAAGAGGAACAGACGTTGAGAGACAAAGTGAAGAAGATGGTAGGATTGTCCTCATTAACATATCAAGACACCATTATACTGTTTATTATGTTGATTTTTTTTCCCCACTGTGGGGATACAGAGTTGTTGAACAGGTGTATTGATGAAGCACTGGCTTTTTACTTGCAAAGGTTTTGTTGCACTTAGAGTTGTGAGCAGAGTTGTCAAAACCTCACGTCAACTTCAAGTTATGGTCACATGGTTCACCTCAGTGGTCTCTACTGTTTAAAAAGTGCAGGAAAAACAACGACATCACAGCTTATCAATACTACAGCCTTTGAAAACTAAACCCCCGGGGCCTGTTATATATTTTTTTTCTCCTCTCTTTATAAAGATGCTTCTACTGAGGCAAAATAGCCTCAATAGTTAGGTAGAAATCCCTCTGTAGGGGGCAGGTTTCCCACTAACACTCGTCAAAGGGGTTTAAAGATGGTAGTACGGCCAGTGAAGCGACCCATATGTTTTATACCTTGTGGGTTTCCTCCTCACACTAAACAAGATCTTTTCAGGTCTCTATAGGGTGTTAATTGATTTAACTAATGCTTCTGCAAAGGAGGAAGTTATTATTTCAAAAGAACACACTTTTTTCCCCAGCTGTGCCTGTAATTAAAAAGAAATATTTAAAAGGAAAAAAAAAAACTCATATTAAGACCTTGTCCATCTCCTGAAATCCAGATTCTGGAATCAGATGACATTTAATTTTTTTTTTTTTTAACTGTCCAAAGTTGCATTTCCCAAATTCTCCCAGATAATCCAGAGCATATGAAGCTTCTACATCTCTGGCAGGGAGAATTATGTCGTATTTATTGCTACGTTAGTCTTTGTGGACTGTAGTAAGTTCTATTAAAGATAAGCCACTGGGCCCATTTTTAATACCTGGTTTCAGTACCCATCCCTTCTTGCACCTGGCCTAAATATAGACAGGATGTGCACACAGCTACCTTTCTGCAAAACTACATTTTTTTTCTCTGTCTGTAAATATAATTTGTCACTTTTACAGAGTATGTGTTGTTTCTTTACATTAATTACATATTAAGTACTGTGTTTGTTCAAGCAGACACACACGTGTTCACTCTCCTTGGATTTGTTTTCAACACCTTCGTTGTTGTTCCACACGCTCAGGGGGTGTTACACTGCAAGGAGGCAAAATACGATCACCTCCAAGATGACGAGCGGCAGTGTGCCAAGTGCAGAACCACCTGCTACCTGTCTGCCATCACCTGTCCCTGCAGCCCAGGAGTACTTGTCTGTCTGCATCACATCAGTGACCTCTGCTCCTGTCCTGTCGACAACTACACACTGAAGTAAGTCCCACTGGAGCCGATTATGAAACAGTAAACAGATCAGAGTTCACTGTATCCGTGAGATGTGTGAATATAATGACTATACGACTGTTAAGGTATATTTTATCACTGTAATGATCCAGGACCAGGTCCAGCATGTTCAGAGTACTATTGTAACTTGTTCTCTATATTTCTGTGTGCTCCTGCAGTTACAGATACACACTGGACCACCTGTTCCCCATGATGAACGCTGTGAAGGAGAGAGCTGAACTGTACGATGATTGGGCCTCCCTCGTGACACAGACTCTAGAGGCCAAACTGGAAAAGAAGAAAGGTAAACAGCACAAGCAAATGAGAAAACAAAGCTGTAAAGCACCCAACAAGTTGTATAAGCCAATAAACCCCATCACAAAACAGTGTGGCTGGGAGGGATGAACTGCTCTGTCAGCTGTGCTGTCTGCATACACTGAGAGCGCTCAAACCTCTCACTGTTCTGGCTCTTGAGGTTTCCAGATGACACAGCTTGGGCTCTGGGCTAAAATGAGGAAAATCAAGTAGATGCAGGTGTGAATTTATTTAAATCGTTAATGTTTTTGTTATGTGTCTCTCCTCAGGCCTGCCAGTGTTTCGCTCCCTTCTTTCTGAATCCGAGACCAGGCTGTTCCCCGACAACGACCTGCTGCGTCGGCTACGTCTGGTCACACAAGATGCAGAGAAGTGCTCCTCAGTGGCACAGCAGCTATTAAATGGCAAAAGGCAGACCAGGTATGGCTAATACACTCCACTATATCAAGCTATAGATTAGCTGTCTTCACATTCCCTTATGTTTCCTCAAGTCAGGAAAGCGTATTAGTTCTTAATTGGGTTCAGTTCTTTGATTCATCGGGCTCTGTCTCCTAGGTATCGGTGTGGTAATGGGAAATCATGCAGCCAGCTGACTGTGGAGGAGTTGAGTTCATTTGTGAGGCAGCTGTATAACCTCCCCTGCAGTCTCCCTCAAGCCCCTATGTTGAAGGTAAGCTTCAGCAGGATTACAGCAAGCAAAACCATTTTCAGTGTTCATACGGACACCTGACATAGTTTTCTGTGGCATAAGAATTTGATTGACACAGACATCAAGTATGTTAAAGCATCAGTTTTGACTCTTTTGAATTGATGTCTTTCTTCAGGAGCTCTTGAATCGCATCGAAGACTTCCAGCAGCACAGCGAGAAGGTCCTGGCAGACGAAGTTCCCAGCGTCGCCGAGATCCAGAGCCTGTTAGACGTGAGCTTCGACTTTGACGTGGAGCTGCCCGAGCTGCCCCGTCTGAGAGTGAGGCTGGAGCAGGCGCGCTGGCTGGAGGGAGTTCAGCAGGCCAGCGCTCAGCCTGCCTCACTGACTCTGGAGACCATGAGGAGGCTCATTGACCAGGGAGTGGGCCTGGTGCCTCATCCGTCCGTGGAAAAAGCCATGGCGCGCCTGCAGGAGCTGCTCACTGTGTCCGAGCACTGGGAGGACAAAGCGAGCAGCCTCCTTAAAGCCAGGTGAGGGCAGCACCGACCCACGATGATGTTAGCGTCTGAGCCACATGGGGAGAAAACATCCAGGAGGATGTAGGGATGGATGACTTTAATCCCAAAACATTTCTGTAATATTTAACACTATGTCGAGGTATTTGCACTGATTGTAAGTGAATAATGTAATATTAAGTCAGTGCTCCTGATTTTGCTTCATTTTAATTACAGCTAGTGCAAAATGCTGCTGCTAGAATATTCAACAAGACCAACAAAAAGTGAGCATCATGTTTAGTTCTGCCCTCATTCCATTGGTTCTCAGTGCTGTTCAGTATTAACTGTCATTAGTGCTTTTCAAAGGCTTTACTGGCATGGCTGTCAGGAATTTGCATCTCTTCTCGCCACTTCAGAAAAAGACTAATTTCAAGGCAAATTTCTACATTTTTCAAAAGTATTCTGTTCCTCCACTATGCTCGGTGCACTGCAGCTTTGAATTTTGTGTTTCATGGTACTTAAATACTGTTTTTAAATGCCCAAGATGTTCTTTTCTGCGTAAAAAGTCAGTTATAGACTCTGTTTACAGGATGTTTTGAACAAGTGTTGGTTGGAAAAATGATTCTTAAAAGCTTTCCACGAAGATGTCAAAGAAAAATGTCATGGCAGTTCTTGTTCTACTGAGTTATTAATCAGATGCAGGTATTGTGTCCAGGTTTATTACCTGCTGTACATCATGTGTGTTTTACTTCCCACCACAGACCTCCACACTCCATAGAGACTCTCAGTGCTGCTGCTGAGAAGGCATCTGGCATCCCCGCTTACCTCCCCAACTGTCTTCTCCTGAAAGACACTATCAGAAAAGCCAGAGAGTGGCTTCAAGAAGCTGAGGAGCTTCAGGTGAGGACACACTTTGAGTTTTTTTTTCTCTGTTTGGGTTAATTTGGGTATGATGGTAATAATGAATACCTGCTTATTTCAGGCCAGTGGTGGCGAACCGATGATTAACAGCCTGTCTGACATGGTGCTGCGAGGACAAGCCATCCAAGTCCACCTGGAGCCTTTAGACAGGCTGGAGACTTTGATGGTAGAAGTGCAAGAATGGAAAGAATCTGCAGCTACAACTTTCCTCCAGAAAGACTCAACCCTTTCCTTACTGGAGGTAACATCCCACATCCTAATTTAGAATTAATAATAGTTCACAAAGTCATAAAGATGAGCTCACTTACTCCTCATATCATGTCAGCCGTATCTTTTTGTGTTAGAGCTGCTTTTGGTTTTTATCATCCACTGGAAATCCTTCAGAGGCCAAACGTTTGCTCTTCAGCTGCCACATAATTTTTCTTTTTTCTTAAGAATAGTCAAAACGCATTTGCAACTTGTTTGGTTGCAACATGACCTGTATTCATGATCATTTTATAAGACAACATTGTGTTTAATAGTAGGATCTGATCAGCAGCACAGCACCTTGAGAATAGCTGCCTGGTTACTACATGTAGTAACAGAAAAATATCTAAGTAAGAACTAGAAAGTCACATGTCCCACTGTAACAACACAGCTATTTATCTTTATTAAAGAGAACCAGAGAGGAACAAGATGGAGGTTTATAGAAACTGTCCCTTCTTCACAGGTCCTGTGTCCAAGATGTGAAGTTGGAAATGTAGGCTCTCCGAAGAGGAAGGCCAAGAAAGGGAAAGAATCCCCTAAAAGTAACAAAAAGAAGACACCAAGGCTTAACACACTCGGTGATGTGGAAAAAGCGCTTTCAGAGACTAAGGATTCTACCTCTGCAGTAAGTGGCGTATGCAGAGATGAATATATTACACTCTGTCCCAACAGCCTGCAAATGTCAAACGCTCACTGTTCACATCGAATCTGTCGCGTTTGCTTTCTGTAATGTAATTTAAACAAACCACGTGCATGTCAGCTGACAGAGATCAAACCAGAGACATAACAAACTCATCAATCTTTAAACTCAGTGGTTAAGATGGTTTGTACCTTGTTTGAACACATTTTATTCTGTGATATTTAGATGTTTCTCTACTGGAGGTGACATACATTACAACCAACAGCAAGTAGCGATGTTGCGTTTTCTTTCTGAAACTTTCAGCTCCCTGGCAATTTCCCTTCAGCCAGCTGGCTCCTTATTTATGTTATGTTAAAGGAGACAATAATAGATAGATGACTCCTCATATAAACTTCCTGAACCAACCGGTTCTCCTCCAAGTTGCACTTTCGACATGAGCAACTGGAACAGAAATAGAAACAGGCTGTCAGACACAGGAACGGCATGGAGCAGGAATCATTAACAGTCACCACACTTGAAACAGACAAACAACAAAACCATTTAGTAACTGTGCAGCCTAATCACTCATACCAGGTGCACCAAAATCAAGGAAAAATGACCAAATAAATGCAGTCTGAGTCAACAATATCAGATGAGAGTGCCCAATGGAATCAAGGTGTGATACTTATTCATGTCATTAGCAGTTAATACACAGTGTAAGAGTTTGTTGTAGTCGATGGGATTAATGAACTGCCTCTTCAGGAGATGTTCTGACTCACTCTGTGTCTTATTCACCAGATGGCGACTCTGGAGGAGCTGCGGATGAGGGAGATGGAGGCTTTCACTAACTTCAGGGCAGCAAATGAGTCAAAGCTCCTTCCCACAGCCGACTGCATGGACCTGAGGGTGTGCGTCTGTCAGAAGGCGCCCATGGGTGCGATGCTACAGTGTGAACTCTGCAGGGACGCCTTCCACAGTGTTTGTGTCAGAGACCCGTTGGACTCGTGCGAAACACAGCCGTGGCTCTGTCCACAGTGCCAGCGATCAGAAAAGCCCCCGTTAAACAAAGTCCTCTCTCTCCTGGAGTCTCTGCAGCACATAGGGGTGCGCTTGCCAGAGGGCGATGCTCTGCACTATCTGGTTGAGAGGACACTTAACTGGCAGCAGCGAGCACAGGAGATCTCACAGTCTTGTAACCTACCTGAGCTGGAAGAGAGACCAGGAACTCCTCCCACCCTCACACGCTGGGCGTCCAGCAGCAGTGACACTCAGAACAACACTCAGGTCGCTCTTCATCTCCTTCTGCCACCGTTTGTTGCAGCTGTAAAAGTTTGATTTACAAGTGTTAAGTTTTGGATTTGATGTTTTGGATACAGGCTCCATGTTTGACTCCAGAGTGGAATAGGACAAGCCATGCTCAGACCGTCTTCTACACAGAGCAGAGATGCATCCCACTGCAGGGTCAGTGTAGTCTTATTCTCAGATTCTAGATAATAAATGAAGTTTACTCATATCACTTGAAAGCATGAGTCACAGTCAGTCGTGTTTATGTTCTTGGTATTGTTCCGTGTGACAGGCCTGAGTCAGGATCTGGAGGAGCTGATGGTGGAGGGGCTCCTGCTGCAGATGTCTCTGCCGGAGGTCCAGTGCCTCTACCACGTGTTACTGGACAGAGCCAGCAGCCAGGAAACAGACAGGTGCATGTCGCCAACAGAGGACGAGTCCACAGACTGTGACAAACACATGCAGTTCAACTCTCAGGGAAACAATCTGCAGCTGAACCAGGTACAAACTCTCAGCAACAAACAAACTGATTAAAACACATCACAAAACTGCATCAGTTTTAATTTGTGTTGCTTTTATTTTCAGGATGGCGTCAATGGTGTGAGGGAAACTGTGATTGGCTCAGAAAAGAAAACAAAGCGTCACATGGAAAAAGAAGGTTTAGAAGCAGAGCGCAGAGTGAAGGACAAAAAGCACTCCCACAAAAGACAGAAGATGAATCAGAAGAACCTGCAGCGCAGGACCTCCAGCTCCCCTCGCTCAGATTTCTCTCAGTCTGACGACTCTGATGAGGAAATGGCCGTGTGTCCAGCAGAGAGGTGTCAGCTACCTGAAGGAGATGAGGTGAGGAAAACATCCGTAAATTATTAAACATACAGTTTCAGCGGAGGTCAGTTCACTTTTCACTTTAGGAAGCTGTTATGTAAATGTAAGATATAGACGATAAGTTTCAGGTAACATTCGGCAAGTTTAGCAAAAGAGAAATTTGGACTTGAATGAAGCTGCTCACCACCAGACTGCAAACAGACGCTGTTAGCTGGTGGACATATGGGAGCGTAGTTTAAATAAACAGCCAACAAGTTTGTATTATTAACTTTTAAAAGTTGTGTCAGTGTTGCTTTGCTGCCCCCAAGTGGCCCTGATGCAGGTTAAACGTTAGCAATATTAAGTATGAATGTCATTATTAACGTATGTTAATGTTAATGATAACAACAACAACAACGTTTGTCTGCCAGGTGGATTGGGTCCAGTGTGACGGCAGCTGTAACCAGTGGTTCCACCAAGTCTGCGTCGGCGTTACGGCCGAGATGGCGGAGAAGGAGGACTACATTTGTGTCAGGTGTACACTGAACGATGGACACATGAGAAAATGAAGAGAAAGATTTTGTTTTTCCTGAAGAATGGCTGAAGAATCGTCAGTCCGTTTGTTGGAGCCACCAGTCTGGATGTGTCACTGATCCTGTCCCCCCCTTCACCCCCCCCTCCCGTCTGTCCGACCCTTTTGTAACAACGGTGCTATCTCCTCTTTGACTTGTTGTCCAGAACTATAATGTTTAGTTATTTTTTTGTATTTTTACATATATATATTATATATATATTTCTTTCTTCTTTTAATGAATTGTTTGTGGTTGTCAAAATTGAAGAAAAAAACAAACAAAACAAAAAAAAAACACAGGATGTAAAGTGTGCTGCATGGGATTCCATTACATCGGCAAAAGGGAGTCTTACAACATGAGGCGCCCAGTACGGAGGGTTAATCGAGGGTTAATATTATCTTCTCTGGGACCTCCTTGCATGTTAAAACCAGAGCGACAGAAGTTTTTCATCCACTATCCCACGCCCCAAAAAATGACTCTTACAATTCTTTGAAATTCAGTGTTTAGTACATGCATCTTAATATAATTATTCCCCCCCCCCCTTTTTTTTTGTAGAATAGGTTTATTTATCTGAGCAATAATGTTTGTCTGACTTGACCTAAATGGCTTGATCTCGGCTGAGTTGTGTTGGTGCTTTAGCAGTGGTTTGATGTACAGAGAGCTACGCAGATTGGTGGATTACAGCTGTGGAGTGGCGATGCAGCGGGACACTGCTGACGTGAAACATCACAGGGTGTAACCCGGCAGAGAGGAAGGACTCGGGGTAGCTGAAGATGTTACAAGTTTATATTGTGGAATAAAGCCCTTTTGTTCTATGAAGGAGAAGTCTCGTCCTTTCAACACTAGATGTCCTCGTAAACACAATTTAAAAGTGGAAACCATTCAGAGTTTAGCACTTTTATTCCTCCTTAAAATGTACATTCACTCCCATTACGTCTAATGTCTTTGTTTATAATGATAAGTGTCGGCCATAATGGGGAGACATGATTTCCTAACAGAGAGGTTTTTTTTTTTGTTTTTCTTCCTGTTGGTGTTAATAGTTTGACAGTAGCCAGAGACTAATGTGATGGAAATAATATTAAAAACCACTCAGACAAAACCTAATTTCACAAAATCAGTTTGAGGCGTCAAGTTCAGTGTGACTGATTGTCTTCCTCAGCTTTTCACAAGAGGATTTCACAGCTTACTAACCACGAATTAATGACTTTAAAGACCACAAACTTCACCAAGTTCTCTATTTATCCACTGTGAATTAACATATTTATATGTAAGACCTACTGCTGATACTGATTAGGTCTAGTTTATATTATTCCCTTTTGTTGTTTGAATACAGGTTAATTAAATAACCTTTCAAGCTGCAGTAAGTGTTATAACTTCCTGTCTGTTTTGCAGTTGGCAATCCGGCTCCCTCCTCTCTACGTCACGTACTGGGAGCAGTAATGTCCTGATTTAGCATCGACATAGCTCATTCACAAGCAGGCTTTATGAAATTACCTGTCCTGATTGGATTAAGTCGGCAGGGATAGCAGAATTTTTTATTTTCTCTTTTCTCAGACAGACATGAGCTACTGACCAACCGCTCTGTAACGGCGAGTGATGTTGGAATAAAGAGCCTTTTTATATTCATTTTTATAAAAAATACATCACTAACAACTGCTTTAATATAACCTTCCACATGGAAAAGGAAAAAGAAGTTGCTGTTTATAAAGTCGTGTTTGTCTGCTTTACAGCTACCTACACAACAAGAAGATATTTTTAGTGCTTATATAACCTTGTAGATTGATGGCACTGATGTCAGGAGCCAGTGGCTGAAGAAGTACATCAACGTGACTGAAATATGACTCGTATTCTTGCAGTTACTTTTTAACCGTTGATGTTTAATGTTCAATCAAAGAGGTTTCTGTTGCTTCAGATCTTCAGTCTAAATTTCTCCCATCTCCTGCTCTGTTCTCCTCAGTGGTCGTGGTCTCCTCTCCAAACCTCGACCTGCTGCACAGTTTTGGGTTTCCTGTCCGTATATCAGGGTTTTCATTACCCTGCTGGTCATCAGATGGTCTTATCGGCAACAAAAATGCAGCTGAAAGGTCTGGATAATCATTTCATTTACTTCCACCCCTGGACACAACACACAAACATCGTCGACAGCCGTCTTGTCAATGAGGTGAATAATGAAACTAAATGTAAGGATGAAGGGCGGTGGCGATACATGAACATGAACAGATCAGAGGCAGACAGTTAACTTTACAGTGAGGTATTCAAGAGTCACAGATGGGTATTATAATGTCATAATGGCCAAACAAACTCAAAAGTGTCAGTGAGATTAAAATAAATCAATCGAAAGCCTTCAGCAGATCAACATTTTAATCTTCCACCATCACAGCTACAAAATAAAACATGTACAGTAGTTTCATAAAAAGGAAACAATAAATCTCCTGCTACATATAAACAAAACCACATTTATAATTTAATATAATTTATTGCACGTTTCCTTTATGTGGAGTCTGTGTGTGTCTGACATCAGAGCGTGGAACTCAGAAAATGAAACGGCTCGTGTGGTTCTGAATGTGAAGACAAATTAAATTCCTTTACAGGAAGCCGCTGCCAAACCACAGAGTCTTCGAAAGGACGAGATACATGCAGGCGACTCGGCGGTATTGAATGTCTCCTCCAGCAGACTGTATTAACTCTGTGCAGCATCTGTTCATCGAAGCTCTGACGCACAAACTATATCCAGTGACCATTTTAACCTCTTTAGACAGATGGATGTGATTTCTCATTTGCATTTCAGCATCACAGTCCACCTGCAGTGAAAATGCATGTAGCTCTGATACTCTGACAGTGTAAACTCAGCTCCTGATCTGCTTCTCGCTGAGGGGGGAGCCAAACACCAGCAGAGCCAGAAGAGGAAGAAGGGGAAGAGGAGACCAACACGGAGGAAGTCGTGACCACTGAGACGCTTTACAAATGCTGCCACACGCTAAACGCTGACTGTGGTGATTTCAATTTATGGTAAACTGGTGTGACGGTAAAAACATGACCGAAATAATGGGCCAAAAAAAATGCTGAAGTACAGAAAGATAAAGAACAGTTGCATCAGTTTTTTTTTTTTTAAGTAATTATGGAAAAGAAATCCAGACTCAGAATTTTAGTATTTACAATTTAATGAGGCGATAATATTATTTTTTCCTGTAACTGAACAAACAAGCTGTTCTCAGAGGAAAATAAGGTCCCCAGAACACTGTTTGAAGCTAGAGAGGTGGCAGGGTCCGCCACATATAAACGTAAGTAAGACAGAATGGAATGGTGTTGTCCTCTAAGGTCTTTGAATGAGTTTGTTCATTTATAGTTGGTTGAGGTGTATAAAAGATCTTTCTCTTCTGATTAAAATGTCTTCACAGAAACTACAGAATGCACCTTTAACTGAAGTCATGCTGGCACTACACAGTAGTAAACAGCACAGATGTAAATGATAATCATAATTAGATATAATTCCATTTAGCTGCTTCAGTTCCCACGTTTGGCTCAGTGTCACTCTGTCACCGCTGACAGAACTGAGTCAGTGTTGATGTTATTGGTAACATCTGTGCTCCAGCTGTGACAATTACCTTTTTTATTTCTTTTCATATTGAGTTAAAGCAGAAAAGAGAGACATGACAGAGATGCACAGGAATTAAGGACACGGCACGGAAAAGAAAAAGGGAACAAACGGGATTTACAATGGAACATATGAAGGTGAGAGGTGTTTAGATATGAAAATGAATATGACAGTCAATAAAACCGGTAAACAATCATCCATGTGCTGCAACAGACAACAGGATCTATTACTGATTCATACACTACATGAAATGATCCAGAAGAACAGAAAGGACTGTTAAGTGACTCCAGAAGATCATTTTAAAAGTGTTTTTGGAGCCAAATAATCAATAATGTGGGTCATTCTGTGGAAGCATCCATTTTCTGTCTCAAGCCTTTACAGAAAAATCACACCTGAAAAACACTTGAGACATTTTTCTTTCATATTTCATAATAAAACAGGTTATTAGAACAATCAGTTATTCAATGTTCCAGCTACCACAGAACTACTTGTCCTAGCAGCCTTGTGTGGAAGGAAAGTGACGCATTTTGAGTTAAAAATCATGTTTTTCTACCATTTGAAATGCAGAAATGTATTCCTGAGTTTCAAATACAGAATAGAAATGACATAAAACATAGAATTCCCCGGTGTTACCGTGTGACAAGGGTCCATTATTTTGAAGTAAAAATCAAGCTGATGACATCACTGTACTTCTTTTGGCCTGTTTCATGGAGAACCATGAAGACATTTCAACATTTCATGGTTAGATCGACTGTCAGCTCAGCCAGAAGTTATTTTTACATCTGACTCAGGATTTCACATGAAGCTTTTAGTTGATGTCACTGGTGTGAGCCACTTTATTAGCAGAGAAGTTGATTGTTCGTGAAAATTGGTCACTGGTTTTTCCTTCCTTATACCAGCTACAACAAAAAAGTCATGAATTCATGTATGTGTGTTCATACAGTCGATGCGTTGCGGAATAACGTGGTCTAAGTTTAACTCTAAGAAAAGGAAGTGAGTTTTCATTTCTGTAAAATTAACCCGTGTGTTGAGCAAACTGAGAGACAAACCTTTCATGCGTGGTCACCACTATATTTATGACCACAAGCAGCAAAGCACCGGTCGGTGAGTCAACTGAGACGGTCATGCACGACTCACAGAGCACCACGAACTCTAGTCATGTATTTCTGTTTACTTACAATATTATCTTAAAGCTGTTTATAACTTCTACATCTGTACTATATGACGGCGATCATGCTAATAACTCTAAAAATGTCTGGAACATTTTTGTTAGTGTAACACCAACCCCCAGCATCAGTACATCAAGTGATATTTGCAGTCATAAGTCATCTGATCGCCTGTCACGAACTCCATATTTAACCAGCGTAATGAGGAAGACATGCAGAAAGAGTCGCTCATCTGATCCGTTCGCTCACTGGGCTGTGACCCGCTGGCTGTCTTTCATGTGGGACTTTGTCGTGCCAGCATGAACAAAGACTTGGCAGACACACGATGACAAAACAAATATGTAGCCCTAATAAAGAGAGGACCCTCTACTGGAGGACATACTTAAAGAACACCAATAATGTGATACGCCTACTTAAATGAGTCTGAGGAACGAAAGCAAGTAGTAGTAGTAGTAGTAGTAGACCATCAGAGTCATCCATCTTTAAAGAATCGTGAAGACTTTATGCCAGTCCAGCAGGACATGTTGAGGCCGCTGCTGGACAAATAAAAACTCTGACCTGCTGGTGACGTTAGAGGAAAGACCAGGGGATCGTCAAAGTCAGCAGGATTCATCCTCTGAGGAGTGTGAATGTCTGTCTGAAACGTCATGGCAAACCATTCAATAGTGAAACCAAAAAAAGAGACAGGTTAGACTTGAACGTTTGCCTTGTGATCAGTAAGCATAGGCACTGAGACATTTATTAAAGGCTCCTTGTCCTTGGATCCAAAGAGCTCTCCTGAGCCAATCTACTGACATTTGTTGTTCTTTTTATATTCAGTTAAATAGTTTTTGACATGTTTCAGTCTGAAGTGACAGACCGACGGGCTAAACAGACATGAAACACAGTGGACGACACACTGGTGTAAATGAAGTGAACCTGAGGTTTGTGAACGCTTATTGCAGAGAAAGAGAGTTACTTTTTGTGGTGAGACCTCGTTCACACATAAACTCCCCGCATTACGAAATGAGAGTCTTAAGTAGATGAATTTCAGCTATTATCCTTCAGTAGGTCTGTGTTGTTGACACATTAACCTCTCAGGTGTGTAAACTTACAGAGAAAGGCAATAGCTAAAGTGACTCACCTCTTCCTGTAAAGTGTATTGCTTATCAAAAAGAGGGATCAGCAAAACACTGGCAAGACAGATGCGTAATGACCGAGGTTCCTTAAACGCAGCGGTGAGTGCTGCCAGATTATAAGAGTCCACCGACTACTGGCAGGCACTCAGTCTGCTCAGGAGCACCATGTGATCTACAAGTTGAACACGTATGACCTTATCAGATCAGTGATTGAGGGGGATACAGTTCATGTGGCAAGTGCATGTATTTCAGACAAATGCTTTGTACGATCCATCTGGGGGAATAATAACATCATGAGCCTGAAAATACAGAGAAACAGGAACCGAACCAACTCAGGCTGATGTGCTGAACTACATATGTGACCGTAATCAGAACTTGAGATCAGACGGTGAGACTGCATAGATGCCAGAAAAACATCCTGGCAGTGTGGTCGTGTTTTAGATTCATCATTACAAAAACCTGTCTCACTGTGAATCCAAAAACGTCAAAGTGAACAAAACACAAGAATGTTTTCGAGTCACATGGGGTGCATCAAAGCTTGTTACTGGATTCAACTTCAAACTTCACCTCAGAGCTCACCTGCCAAACATCTGCTCTCGGTGCAGCTGTGCTACTTTTCAAAGTCAAGCTTTTCCTCCCTGCTGTGTGTTTGAGCGGCAAAAATGTAACTTTCGAGATGTTATGAGAGACGCTTCTGCTTCATGAACAAGAGCATAAACAGTGTGAATCCTAATTATCACTCTCTGCACTGTTTACTGTGAAAATGTGACATCTTTTGGCAGTAGGTGATTTGTTATTCTCAACGGGGTGGATGGACCCGTTTTGTTTCATCCACCCGAGACTCTACTTTGGTTCTTTTGGTTTTTAGAGCACATACATACAGGTTTTGACCTGCAGAAGCCTCCACCAGATAAAAGATCAATGAGTCAGACAACTAGACTGACATGTTCAAGTAAAAAGGGGAATGCAGACGGGAGGTGGAAGGTTAACAAGCATTTTAGTCATTTTGCTAAAGTAGGGAATGGCCTCAAATCACTGTCACAATCCTATTTGTAAGAAAAGTCTGGGATGGTGGTCGACCCGTCCTAAAACCCCAATGCGTCAGTATTTACCGAGTTAAGAATGAGACTCAAAAATTAAACTTTTCCTACAAATAGGCCGTTGAAAGAGATTGTAATGCAGTTTAAAGTTGCTTCTTGGAGTTGTTATTGAATCTCGGGTGACATCATCTCAGTGCACTGATGTCATTTTACACAACAGAGTCAATAATTAAACTGTAAACTATCCTGCATTTTGTAAGAGTTTGATAACCACATTTAGGTTATCACTGCAAAAAACGTCTGTATATTGGATGATATATCAATTTCAGTATTTTTCATTTCCTGAAAACAGGACCGGCATTTTATTCCATGTTATTTTTATATATAATTCTAATTGTCTGATTTTATTTGCATCACTGCAGGCTTGTTATTATTAATATTATTTATCTATTTTTATCTAGGTTCAACCAGAGTGATAGAGTAACCCTTTCTATCTGTGGCACTGGGTTCAAATATGTAAAGCTTTATAACTATTGTTTAGAAGTGTATCTATATTTATCAGGTTACATTAGGCTCTACCTGTCACACTGAACCACTGAGGTTACTGTATGTGCAGGTGATTTCACAGCTCTACAGAAGAAACATGCTCCTCATTTCCTGTCAGCAGTCACAATAACGTGTCTCACTTTATTCATCTTTTAAATGTGACAGTAAAGCTGTAAAGGATGCTGTATTCTTCCTGAAGAGGCTGTAAACAGCAGAGGAAAGTGATGATGGCTGCAGTGAAAACACTTCAAGCAGAGAAACAAACATCTTGTTTGAACTGAAGAGGTTTAAACTGTAACTTAACCTGGACAGCTGTGATTGGCTGATCCTGGTCCAATCATCAGCTGCCGTCCCGACCCTTCCGTACATTCATCCAGTGTGATTTAGCGCACACATAGCGGAGCACGGTAAGTGCCTTGTGAAGCTTTGCCCCTGTTTTAAATTAGGAAATTAATAGCTAATTATCCAGCGTGTGGCTTCATTAGTTTAACTAACTGTCCCTTAACACGTGTTGGTCTCCGGTGAGACACTAAAATGACTTCTAGCTCAACTGTAGCGAAATAATTCTTGTGAGCCAAATAGCTTAGCTTACAAGCTAACCTATATGACTGGGTTGAGAAGCTAACGTCAGCTAATGACTAACTAACGAGTTGTCGGTATAAACATTGTTTGTGATTCAAGTCCTTTAATGTCTGACTGTATATTGTTCGCGTTCAGATATTTAGTAGTTTATCAACGCCCTTACGGGAACTAGTTAGCGTCTGAAAGCTAAAACGTTAAATGAAATACAAAACGGGATATAAGTGTTCAGCCTAATGCTAACTGGCTAACTAACTTATTAGCCACCAGTGTTAGCTAAACAGTTATGTTAACCGTTAAACAAATTCAGATGGAGTTTAATGATTATCAGACATGAAGTGTTGTTAAACTGTGAGCTCAACTTTTTTTTGTGCATCTATCAAGCCACTGGAAGTTAACACAGTGTTTGTGCTCCACAGCTCGCCATGTCGTTTCCAGGCTAACACCCAGGAACGCTAGCTAGCACGAAATGTTGCTAGCGGAATGCTAACATTTGAGTTTTGTTGAGCTTCGTCGTAACTAGTCAATCTACTTTTTGGTATCAGCGACGACTTCGCTATCATAACTGTAGATTCGCAGTTTAGTCAAGTTGACCCATTAATGGTTAAGTAATCTCTTTACACGGTCAACAGTCACAGTGTGTTGCATTGGGAAACTAATAGCCACACCCTTCCTTTCGAAACCAAGTACGCTTCAAGTTGTCACGAAAACTTCATTTTATTAATTCAGTGGATCACATGCGAACATAGCACGACCCGTTAAACTTATAAAGCCCAATATCAACACGGCAAGCAAAAACGTTATATTAAATGTCGTCGTGCTTAAGTTTGTTTGTGTTCAGACAAGTTTAAAATCCATTTGCCACCATCTGGAACCGACACACGAGACAATATTGTCTGTATCATGAACTGAAAAGCAGTTAAACTCGCACAGTTGGCATTAATTTAGAAGAAATGTTCAGAATGTTTCTGTCAAACATGATCTTCTCGTTGCTGTTTGTGTGTTTATTGGTAACAGGTGTTGTTAGGGAATATGTGTTTTGTTTGTTGTGTAACATGTGACGGCTCGTCTCCTGACACCATAAAGTTAACTCACACAGCATTCAAATTGGCCACATCCCTTAAAAGCAACACCAACATGCCGTGTTTGTGTGCACACTGCAAAGCCAGTCCCTGTTTTATGTGGCGATCTTATTTGTGATCTCTTCTTTGCCTGCTTTCTGTTTTGTATCAAATGACTCTAGCCACATCTAGATTGGTAATGCGGTGCTAATCTGAATGTAAACACTTAAATATTTGGTTTCATGTAGGGCTATTTCCTGTCTGAACAATTTGGTGTAGTCTTGCTTTCTGGCGCCTACCCGACCCTCGGCACCTGCCCGCTGACATCAGTGTACCTGAGGATCTGCCGGCCCCCCCCTCCCCAGATGTAGAGGGAGTTGCCATCTGCAGCAGCCGTGTACACAGTAGGTTAAGTGTTTGTTTGTTTCACTGCGCAGATTTTTATATTGGGGTAAATGTTGACATTTTTGTTTAGATCATAAATTTGAAATGAAGTGTTTATTAGCTCTGAGCGTTTCAGCCTCACAACAAACAGGATCAGCCAGCAAAAACATTATGAGTGGGATTGGTGAAGGTTGTCAGCTCAAGTGCTTGATACTTGAAATGTTTGAGACTGGGCTCATATCTAATCAGAGGAAGGCTTGGGTTGCTTATCTGATGTCAGAGCTTTGATGCAGGTTTTGAGACACCCACATTAATTTACATTTTAAACAGTGGGTGGTGTGCCCTTACGTATATTTTAGGGCTAACAAATGCATCCGTCACATGTTGGCGTCACCTTTAGGTGCAGCCCCTCTCCTTGGATACGATTTCAGTGCAGTGGTCGTGCATGCACCCTCTGATCTCGATTTTCTGTTTGTATGGTGTACTTGAGTAGAGGAGGGTCATTACAATGGCTCTTTGTAGCGTGCCTCGTGTGCCTGTCTCACACTGTGGGTTTCTGGTGGTGCTTCATACGTCGTAGTTAGAATTGCAAATGGCATTCGAGTATGACAGAGTGGTTTTTGTATTGTTTGTTGCAACATTTAACAAATGTCCGGCAGACCTAGTATGATTACTATATTCAGAGAGGATCTTGAATGAGATTTTAGCGTGCCTCACCCCCTCTTTGACATTTGTACATCAAATGAAGTTCACATTTGCATTTCAGAATAGCATTTAAAACGCAGCTCCTCGACAGCACTTTTTACTGCATGTGCCCCTTCTGTTTTTGTGAACAGTTTCACCATGTGATCATTGGCTAAGATGTTTTATGATATATATTTATGTGCTTCCACTAATTATTTATAAACTTGCTTTTAAAATCTCAGTTCGTTTGATATTCAGATGCACATCAAGATTTAAATTCTCCAGTTTCACATCCCCACTTTCGTAGTAACAGCCTGATATTGGGAAATCTGTATCATCGGCCATTTATTTTCTGTGAATTCTAGCTGATAAATGTAACTTTGAATATGAAGCCAGATTGTTTTCACTGACTTATCAAGTGGGGCGTTTACAAACAAGGATACAGTGGGCGGCTGTATGCACCTTGGAAACAAGCAAAATAAACCCAATAACAATGGACTGGAAAAGGACACCACATGCAAAACAAACCTGTCTTTCTCAGTTGCATAATGTTGCATTTTTATTATGATAATTATCAGCAAAGTTATCAGAGATTGTTGTAAGGAAAATGTCTTGGTTCATCCTAATTATTTTCATGCCTGTGTCAGTTCCTCTTGCTGCTTTTCTAGGTCACATACGCTAAACTGTGTCAGGCTGATGGAGCTGATGATGGGTCACTCTCCTTGGCCTTTCTCATTTGTATTATAATAAGATTAAGTTATTTCTGGCACTAAAACTCTCACCTAATGACTACAGTGTCATTTTCAGAATCCATTGCACTTTTCGGAGTCCATGGCTCCACACCGAATCTTATGGGTCCGATTTAGCAAGTTTTTACAACAAGGGAACTTAATCATTCTTTGATGCGAACACCAATGGTGAGCGAGTGGATTTGGTCTGATTTTTTTGGGGTTAATGAGCCCATCCATGGTTTCTTTTAGCTCCTCTTGATTTTTAAAAGTAATAAATATTTTTGAGGCGACGCCCCAATTGTCATGACAGCTGAAGTCCCATGGTAGCGGGTGGGAAAGAGAGCTCATTTTTTGGCAGAGGAAGGACATTTTAATCTGCTGATGTCAGCAGTGAAACTGTACTGACAGGGTGTTCACACTGACAGTAGATATACTACTTCAGTTACTACACATTGGAAGAAACAAAGATACAAAAGCACTGTTAAGAGGATTTTACAGTAAGATTCAAATGAAACATTAATGTAATTTGAATTATGAACGTAGCATGAATCAGATCCAGTCAGTTTTGTTTCGGTTCATCCGCTAAATTCCCTTTGTGTCTGTGGCAACTGTCAGACAAAGACAACAACAACAACAAAGAAAACATTACAGTTAATTAAAGTCTGACATCAACGAGCAGAGTGCTCCACTACAGTATCATAATGAATCAAGAGTAATGATATTGTTCTTGGTGCACGTTAATGTGGATATAGTTAAAGCTCATTTAGATTTAGCTTGCTCAGTAGATTCTTTTTTTCTCTGTAGCTGAAAATCACACAAAGCTCCTCTGTCCTACTTTCTCATTCTCTCGCCCTCCTTTCACAGACCCTTGTGCTGTCCAGTGAAGTTGCCCACCATGCGCGAGTACAAGCTAGTGGTGCTGGGATCAGGAGGCGTGGGAAAATCAGCACTGGTGAGTGACAGCTGCCACGGGGTCGAACTCAGTAACACAGAAAACAGAGTCTATGTTTGTTTGTTTTACTGTCAGATTCTGTTGTGACATTTTGGTGCACGGCTTTATTCTGCAGATAAAAATATTTGGGGATGTAATATCTCAAGAGGCCACAAATTAATAAAATAAGGAGTGTGAGACACAAATAAACCACAGTCATGAGCTTCAAGTATATAAACGACCCTGTCAAGAAATTAAACAGACGTCTAGTCAGAGATAATTGTTGATGATGGATCATAATATTTGAGTTAGGTGTTGAGTTGTGTTTTTAATTTAAAGGCTTGAATAAGGTAATGCATGCAAAGAAATGCACATGGTGATTGATGATTAGAGTGTGCCAGTTTTACGGGAGTCTTGATATTCTGTCTTGATGTTTTCCTCATTTGTCGATTTCAGACAGTCCAATTTGTGCAAGGCATTTTCGTGGAGAAGTATGACCCCACAATAGAAGACTCCTACAGAAAGGTGAGCTCAGAAACACTTTTTATTCGACCTCCAGAATTCTGTCAAAGCAGCTTTAGAAACTCCCATTTTTGTATAAAAATGTTTACGTGTTTGTTTTCTCCGGCAGCAAGTCGAGGTCGATGGGCAGCAGTGTATGCTTGAAATCCTCGACACGGCTGGAACAGTAAGTGAAGTCAGAATATCACATGGACTGGTCTTACAAGATAACTGCAAACAGGCTGCTGATGGCCTCTACCCTCTATTATTGTTTCTATAGGAACAGTTCACAGCTATGAGGGACCTGTACATGAAGAATGGCCAAGGTTTTGCTTTGGTGTACTCCATTACAGCACAGTCAACATTTAACGACCTTCAGGACCTCCGGGAACAGATCCTGCGAGTAAAGGACACTGAGGATGTGAGTGTTAATCTTTTAAAGTGTCTTTTTTCATTCACACTTTTAGGCACACATAGCCCTACCCATCCCCTTGGAGGGTTTCCCGGGCTGCATGGCCCTCCAGACAAGGGTTTTCCAACCCGAGGGTTATAAGAATGCCCTTGAAATACAGTTTATTATCGACCTTTTCTTTATAACAACCATAAAACAATTGCTGTTAGCTTGCTGATTTCTCAATAGCTTACTAGCAACCTAGCTAATGTTACGTCTTTATTGCTGATTTGTGCTCGACAGTCCTGTATATTGACATGTTTTCGTGTTGCATTCCACCCCTTCTATGGCATATCCTACCTAGAAATAGACTTAAGTCCAGCAGCTAATGTGGTCATATAGAAGAGAAATGTGCAGATGGATGAAGAGATACGTCAGCAAAAATATGTTTAGTCAATGATGTTGTGTGTCTCAATATTAAAAGTTTTTTTTTGATTGTTGCAACATAATTTTTTCTGTATCGCCCGCTCTTGGTCTTCTCCTCAGTCTGTGGAGTTTCTCCCCTGTGATAACCTTTTGGTGTCTCTCAGTATAATCTGCCTGTGTCTCCTCTCTGGCTCATCACTCCCTCATTAAAGTCGCCTCTGTGGGAGAGAGGGCAGAGCGAAGGGGGGCGGGCAGGAACTTAGTGACAGGGTGGAAATGTCACAGCTCTACTTAGATGCTATCTGCCACTCTCAGTCTTGTCGTCTCTTGATTTAGATAGATGGTATTCACCATGCTGCGTGTATGTTTTATTAATTCATAAGTTTGCCTTCTTGGTTAAGGTCTCACTTTGCTTAACTTGTATTGCTGTCAAACATGTGCATCTACTGTATATGAGATCATAAACCAGTGCTGTGTGATGATAAGACAAGATAGTGCTTTGTGATGTCAGCAACAACTTATTCGACACATCTGTCAATTAATTAGGTTCCAATGATCCTGGTGGGAAACAAATGTGACCTGGAGGACGAGCGTGTTGTTGGCAAGGAGCAGGGACAGAACCTCGCCCGTCAGTGGAACAACTGTGCCTTTTTAGAGACTTCAGCTAAATCAAAGATCAATGTTAATGAGGTAAGTACCACATACAGCAAAAAGAGGAATACTTTTTGCGATAACTCCATCCATAGAAAAAAATACAATAACACAATGTATGACTATTTGGGTTGAATGTTTTTTTTTATATACCCTATTGTAAATTATTTCAAGGTTGATGGTTCTTTATTTGTCACAGACACAGAATATAACACAGTGTGCAGAGAAGTTTCCTAGACCGTTCAAAGATTAGCTTACAGCTGGTATACATAACACATACCCTGCAAATATATACGTGAGAACAAACCATAATGCAAATAGTAAGGTGGCAGAGTATATTATAAGTATGAAGGTGTGAACACTGATATGATGATACAGAACAGTTGGTGTTGGCGAAAAGTGACTCATCTAACAGCAAAAATCTTATCAGCTGGGCGTCCACGGTCTAATCTCAGTCAGTGTAGGGGTCCTTGATGGGAAAACATTTAAGAACCACTGATTTATAATAGTTGTTTAGTCTACAATGCCAGAAAATTACATACCATCAGTTATTTTAAGACAAGGTTGACAAATCTCAAATCATATTCAGTTTATATTCAGTCATTTAAGACCAGAAAAACCAGAAACAATTATTCAGTAATCAAAATATTTACAGAGTACGTTTGTGTTTATGAAGATATCTGTTAATCAACTGTTTGTTGTAGTTTCTTGTCTTTTCCTCAGTGACTGTCGTATATTGAGAGCTGCAGTCCTCCATATTTCCCACGATGTTCTCTACCTCTGTTTCTGAGAAATGGGCTAAAATCTCATCAGACTGTTTTTTCACAGAAACATACAGTATTAGTTCTGCATTCCTCGCTGAGGCAAAAATATTGAGACTGTTCAACTTCCTCTGTTGTAGATTTTCTATGATCTGGTGCGACAGATCAACAGAAAAACGCCGATGGAAAAGAAGAAGACAAAAAAGAAGTCAAATTGCACACTGCTCTAAAATGCCCTCCCACAGTAGCTCCAGGCCAGGTGAGTGGGTGTTGAGACAAAATGTATTCCAGGCTTGTGCAGGGCTCCTGCTGCTCACTGAGCTTTGGTTTATCGCAGTGATTATTAAAGCGAGCATGTATTGTGTTGCATCAACTGAATAAAACCAGTAAACGGATGATGAATGCATCACCGACGACCTTGAAACAATGTCAACATCATAAAGCGTCTCTGTAGGTTTAAGATAAATCTTTTGTGAACGGGGGTTTTTGAATGAATGAATGAATGTCTGTCCTCTTTAGTTCCCTTTTGCCTTGTGGTGCCATCAGTCACACCACCTTCTGTTTTCATATGCACCTGCATCCATTCTTCAGTGTCGACCTATTTTACAAAACCTAAATTTTTGAAAATTTTAAGGCTTCACCTTTTTTCCAAAGATGGCTCATAACATTTTATGTAATTGTATCAATTCTCGAACTGTTCATGAATGTTGTGGCTCCCCCTGCTGTTGGAGCTTTAGAACTGTGCTTCCATATACCAACCTTACTACATGTTCTGGCCTATTTTCTACAAATAATGCACTGCAACAATACTGTAGACTTAACATTACCAGCCACTGTTCCCCAGAGCATGCCACTGTGTTTTGTACGCCTCTGTAGCTTTATGGATTTCTTGAGACTTGAAGCTTATTTGAGAGATGTAATCCATCACAGCAGATATAATGTCCAGCAGACGTTTTTTTAATTAAACAACATTTCCTTGGAACATTATAATAATGCTCCTTTGATGTCAGTATTACCAGTTCCATTTACTGTAATTATTCCTCTTGTCATTACTGGCCTTTCTTAATGCATGTTCAGTGTAAGCAATGTGGGGACAAAATCCACAGCCTCATGGGAATCTTTCAAGGTTACAGTCTTTTTACTACAAAAATCCCCTGATGTGTAACCAAAGTCCTTTTGGTCCAAAGATGCGCTTGATTTAACAACGCGTTTGGGTACGCATGAGGGGTTGCTCGTCTATCCTGCGTCCGTTTGGAGCATCTGTTGTGCCCCGTCCTTCGAAAATAACATGTCTGCGAGTTGTAGTAAGCACATGAATGGAGCAGTGCAGGGCCAGTGAGGGGATGTGACGGGGTCAGGAGTCAGTAAACATGTCAGCAGCAGCAGGGATAACAATGGGACAACAGGCTAACATGTGCCATCTAATGTTATCCTTCAGTAACGTGTAGTATATAGGCTAGTATGTGAACATGACATTCACGATGCAGCCGGCTCTCTACGCGATCATGTGTATCAAAAGTAAATATATCTCTTGCCTTAGGCATGTGTTTGCTACTCGGGAGCCATCTTGGAAACTCCTCGAGGCGGTCAGGCTGGTGAGATCTCTAAATGAATGGGGAGAGAGACAGTATTTCATTTTAAATGGCTACAGGGATGGAAAAACTGCATGTATATAGTTTGGCAGTCAAATCTGATGAAAACTGCTTATAAAGTTTGTTGAGTTTGCCCGGAAATAAAGTGCGAAATGCTTTTTCCCACGTTACACTTCACTATTTTTCAGCTAAATCCAGAGTAATGTGCCAGGGTCAGATTATCCTGCCAGAGCACTGGAATAAGTTGGAGTTTAATGTCTAATGTTTGAATAACCTCACTTTTTTTAGTTCTGTGCATTAGCACGACATCCTCCTCATCCTTCCATGTCTGTTAGAAGCCCGACTGCAGCCCCCCACCAAGTCAGTTAAAACTGCGGTGAATCTGAGCGATGCTCTTCCATCAGTGCAGCAACGCATTTGGCTGATATTTTTCCCAATCTGGCTGTGATAAAGTTGGGTGGGTTATGTGTCATGCAAGCAGAAACCATTTCAATATTCACATGGGCCCCCGTTTTAATCCAGGAAAAGTCAACTTATCTTTCAAAGTGTGTGAATTATATTAAATGGATAAAATGGGCCAAAATACTGCTATATGTTGCTGGTAACATCGATCGCCTCAAACCTTTTGTGCTGTAAGTGCCGTTATGACCTGAGAGGATGTGATAATGCTCCACTGTAGCAGCTGATGGTTTGTTCTGCCTCATGTTAAGTGAATTGAAGTTTTTTTTTAATAGCTGTTTTTATCGCACTTGGATAAAGTCCCAGAACAGAGCAGGAGACTCGGAGTACTCGCCCATGAGACAGTTTCCTCGGATCCCTTACATCTTGAGTATATTTGTATATTTTTCCCCTGACTTTAATTTTGGAGTAATCATTTAATTTTTTTTCGAGCAGGACTGCTTAACTGGATCATAAAAACTGCAGGGCTTCCAAGCTTCTGCTGTTGCCATAGTAATTGACGTTGAAATCAGGATTTGAAGGAAGGAGAAATTGCGTCGGCTGCACCAAAAAAAAAGAGTCAAAAGACTTGATAGAGAGCTCGAAATGGAGCTCCTTTGTGGCATTTAAGTCTCAAACAGTGACTGATATCTATCTTCCAGTCCTCCCATTAAACTCACGATTACAATCATAAGAATAACTTCCCCAAAACAGTGAATTTAAGTATTTTAATTACATGTACATTTTCCATGTATGCTTCAAAGTAAAGTGTCACATTCAATGCAAAGTTTTTCTGTCTTGTTGAGTCGATATGAATAAATTAAATAACTTGGTCTGATGAAATTAAATGAAAGCCGACTTCTACATAAACATTATGTGTTTTTCAAGTGTTTATTATTCAAGTATCTTACATAAAGTAATGCATTTGAAATTGATGATTCTATTGCCTGTGTTATATCACACATCTAGTTACTTATTTCTTTTAACATTTTCTCAACATTATAGAAAGACTTTGCATTAAATGTGCATAAAATAAATAACTCAACAGGAGACAGAATAAACAGTTTGAAATGTGTCAGTTCCCCTTAATCTTCCAGGTTTGTGTCTACATCAATTAATTTTAATTTAAACAGACTTAATTATTTAATTCATACACATGATAGAACAGCTTAAATGTGAATCTTTTTTTACTTTTGTAATACAACTAGATTTAACATTTAATTGTATTTGTACTTAACCCAGTGAAAACGGGCCTCCTGCGGTCGCCCCCCTAACTGCGGAGGATTCATGAAAGCATTCATCCCCTCGCTAAGACTTTCTTCTGCGATTTTACGTTGTGTGAACGTGATGAATTTGTTAAACTACGTGATGTTGGTTGCAGAATGCGGCGATAACACGTGATGGCAGGAGGGAAACGCAGAGGCAGGTTGACAGCTGTCAGAGAGATCGAGAGAGAGAGAGAGTAGTTCTGAGCTTAGTAGATTTGTGGTTTTGATTAAAAGTCAATTCTGTTGTTGTTGAGGGGATATTGAGGAGAAGATACTCCAAGAAATAACATCACAATAAGAACGAAATACCATCATAGGCACTTGAGGGAAATATCGTATTTCTCAAAATGCCTTTGTAGTCTGTTAAACATCATCATATCTCACAAACTATAATATTTACACAGTTCGAATAAGTTGCGGAGTGTTAAGAAATATTTTGTTCATGTTCGTACAGTCAGAAGTCATTTGGATGAATATGGTTTGTGTTTTTGTGGAGCACAATCTGATACATTTATGACAATTATTTTATCATCACAATAAGCAAAAATACTAGTGAAGGCAGATCTCAGAAGTTTGAACATTCTTAGTTGTTGATTCATGCAGTTATTATTGTGAGAGTACAGTATTAGCAAGGTATATGAATGAATGATGACCACAAGTTGAAGAGCTGGTGTTTCTCAGAGGCGTTTCTTTACTAAACATGTAGAGCTGTTTGACAGGTATAGAGGAGAGGAAGGAAATCTGGATTATTGATTGTAAAATAAACACTTGAGAGTTCCTCCAGCAGATGTTCAGGTGACAGAACAAACCTGGCGAGTGGCTGTAATGTCTTGTGAGTTTTGAGTCCTCTGCTCTGAACTAAAGCGTCTCTTCCTCTTCAAACAGCTCATGTTCGTCACAGCGTTTGATGTACTTACATTTGTGTCTTCCTTCTTGCAGAAACTTGTAATGATTAACTGTTTCCCAGTGGATCGTGCCAGCATTCCAAGTCCTATCCAGAGCATTTTGAAAAAGGCAGATACTTCACCACTCGCAAAATGGCAGGAGACGGCACATACTCTCAAGATCTTCTTCTCTGCTTTTTAAATGACAAAGAAATCCACCTTTTTTTTTTTGTATTGTATTGTCAGCCTGATGACAACTGTTTTTGTCTCGTTTTAAGATTTTTTCTTCTCCAAGGAGTCTTTCTTTTGGAAATATCGGTTTAAAGAAGAGACCGTGGGGTTTAAAATCCATATATGGGAACTAAAAATGTGTTTTATTAAAAGTAACATCAATCTTTGTCATATTGTTACAAAACGTTTGCAAAAGAAAACATGTGAAATGTTGGCCTTCTCATACATTTCTGCACTAACAGTGTCAACAAAGATGCATCATTGTCCATAAGTTACTCGCTCCTACTTACAAGGATGTGCATTGACGAGATAACATCTTTCCTAAGTGACTTTGTTTTATATTGAAAGCTGCAAGCCTTCCATATTTCCCATAATATATTCTACTTCCATTTTTTGCATAATAAAGCTAAGGAAATTAGTATTTTATAGACTGATGGGGAAAATGGTGTGTTCTGATTTGTGTCTTGAGGCTGAAAATATATTGTACTAAACCAACTCTAATATTGCTGTCACAGATGATTTTCCAGCTTTTATGAATGATTAAATTTTAGTACATTTTCATTAACTTTGGTCTTGTGTTTTTCTTTATCGAAAGTGGTTTTAAATCTCTGCTGATGTTTTTTTAATCACTGTTTTAGAGATAATGTAATATGAATCAAGCTAATTTCTGAAAGGACAAGTACACACAAAGTTTTGGAGCTTCACAGATAAACCGCGTTACTGCGTTTTCCCAAACAACTAAAGTAAACGTGGACTTGATTTATAACGTGAAGTGCCGACACTCTCCTAGTCTCTTGAAGCCCCGAGATCCCAGATTGATTTGAAAATATGTTATTTACACCCTTTTTCATGGCTGAAATGGTGCTTTCTCTGTCTGAAGTGGGTACACAGGTTCTACGGCACAATGAGAGTGAAAATGTCTTTTCAAATAGATTTGGGATCTTGAGGCTCCCAGAATTACAATAGTTGAGCTGTGCCATTTTATGTTTTATGTTTTTTTTTTAAAACATATTTTAAAACAAGTCCCCATCTACCTCAGTTGTTGAGGACAATATTGCTCCAGAAATGTTTCATGGACTACGAAGAAGGTTGAGTAAGCCGAGACTACGTTTTCATTTTTAGGTGAACTTCTCCTTTCAAGTATGTGGGCTAAACATGCAGGTTGTGAATAAAACACTTTATAGGATATGATCAGTCGTGTTCTCTCCTCTACAGAAATATCTGAAGCTGATAATGGATGGGTAATGTTCTGGTTTTAGTGTCGGGCACGCAGGTGTGACAGGATCAATACCTCCAGGAGAGCCTGGACAGGCAGAGAGTGTAACTGAAGTGTTTCCTGTCGGCAGCCTGAAGTCACCGGAGGAAGAGAGTCAGCTGACCTGCAGTGGAGGTTGGAGCCCAGACAGGAAGGGGCAGAGAAAGAGGAACTCTGCCACTCTCTGAGGTGAAGGCAGCAAAAACAGAATAGAAACTGTGATCAGATGGTGAACAGCTCAAAGATGGTGACACATGAAGGCTTCTGTGAAGTGTCTCCATGCTATTATTACACAAATTCTCATGCTGGTGCAGATTAAATACCTACAGACATTATGTGCATTTGAACTTGAACTGAGCTGTGATGGAAGTACTCTACTAAAGGATGATTCTGAGGTACAAGTATTTAAGCATAAATAATTATTGAAGCCTAAAAATGGGATTGGGCATAGATCAAACATCCCAAAGTGTTGTATTTGAGTATTTCCATCTCATGCTGATACTTCCAGCCGACTGTTTATCTGATAGGTATAGTTACTTTACAAATTACATTTATCACTCTGCTTGTGACCCCATATAGGGAACAAACTATATATTTTCCAATATTATAGATAAGTCCAAATTATGAATTATTATCGGAACTTGTGTCCTGACCCGGTCTCCTCTTTAAGACCTCCAGCTGTGTCTTGTGACCCTTCTGAGGAGTCTCGACCCCCCTGCTGGGAGCCATGTGACTAACTTTATAAAGTATTTATAAGAAGCACCTCCACCAGCTACAACAGCTGAATGATACTCACGCATTCACGTTCACGCAGTAGTACACTGTCTGAACACGTTTTATATATAACAGACTCAGAGGACATTTTCTGCATTATGAGTCATTTCACTTTTTGATACTTTGTGGAAATCCTGCTGCAAAGACAGACGTGCTTTTACTTTGAAGGGCAGGACTTTCCCCTCATAGTATTTAGAGCTTGTTGTTAGTTTACTCCTCTGGGTACAATCAGGTGATTTGTGATATTCCTAAAGGTCACAGTCCCTGTCACCTGTGCGGGAATATAAACTATAAAAACCTGCAGCTGTGGTCGAACTCATCCAGCCTCCTGTGATGCGGAGAAACCTTCTTATTAAACCTGCATCTTGTGTTTAAATCCTCGTGTTTCTGCGTGTTATCAGCCTGACTGATGAGCGGCGGTGACTCCCCATCCCTCTCACCTACCCGGGCCCTCCTCCCCGCCTCCTTTTCCCCTCCCTCTCTCCCGCACGCATGCATACAGACCGACAGGCTACGCGACCCCCCTCCCCCCCTTCCATCATTTTCCCATCTCTTACTCACTCTCTTCCCTACAACAAACATGGCCGCGAAATCTGATGGTGCACCCGTCTCTCTACGAAACGAAATCCCACCCGAGTGTCCTTCCAGGTCGGACCCGCGGCCTGCCCAGCGCCGTCCCGCCGAGCAGCGCTACTCCCTCCCGGACTGCTGCTGGACGCTGTGCGCCCTTTTGGTCTTCTTCTCGGACGGGGCCTCAGACCTGTGGCTGGCCGCGGACTACTACCTAAGGAGTGACTACTGGTGCTTTGCACTGACTCTGGTCTTTGTGATAGTCCCGTCCGTGGTCGTGCAAGTGCTGAGCTTCCGATGGTTCGCCTACGATTTCGCCGAAACCGTCGAGAGCGGCACGGCTGCGGCGGCCGTGGTGGCGGCGTCAGGAGCGGAGGAGAGCGACTTCAGCACCAAGGGCAGCGGCGAGCGGGGCGCTGGCCGCACTGCCGCGGCCGGGGTGCTGCCGGGGCCGGGCACCGGGGGAGGAGCCCGGGGCTGCTGCAGGGTCTTCATCTGGCTCTCTCAGGCCATCATTCACATATTTCAGCTGGCACAGGTCTGGAGGTAAGTGTGAACAGTTATCAGATGATGGGGGGCTACACATTGTGCTTATGCCTTTGTGTGTGTGTGTGTGTGTGTGTGTGTGTGTGTATGTGTGTGTGTGTGTGTGTGTGCACGCGCGGGCGTGTGTGCGCGCGTGTCACTCCCAGCAGCTAAACGCTTATGAAACGTAATCATTGAGGGAGGACTACTGAGCCCAAAATGCCAGAATGTCTTTTTTTTTTTTGCATTGTTTGACGTTTCTCCCCCAGCTTGGAGAAGGGAGACTCCACCCACTCCCCCCTCCATCAACCTCCACCCCCCTCTCCCTCCCTCCCTGAAGCGTTTTTAGGTCAATCATCTCCAGGGAAAACCATCAACTCATCCACACCAATCGCCTCATATAGGAAAAAAAAAAACAAACCCTGACAAATCTCTCTTGTCTTGTGGGGTCTGGGCTGAGCAGGAGTCTGGAGCTGGAAGAAAAAGAAGGAGAAGAAGGAGGAGAGGAAGAAGGAGAAGAAGAAGAAGTCATAAATGTCATGAGAGTTGCTTCTTATTTGCAGTGATGTGTGTACCCTCCTCTTCCTCCTCTCTCCCTCCTCTCTCGCTCGCTGTCTAGTGTATTTTCAGCTCTTCGCTCCGGGCTCCTTCTCTTTATGTTTGCAAAAATCCATATTCTGCAAATCTCCCGGCAGCTTTTTATTTTTAAAGTTTGTTAAGTCTGTTTCTCTCCACTGAGCCCAAACATGTTTAATTAGCAGGCGCACTGCTGGGGACTGGAAAACACCCCTCTGGTACACACACTCCTGCATTACTCTCACTCGGATGGTAGTAGGTCTGTAGGTCAGCAACTCAGCGACGGGATGGCGAGGAAGTGCTCAAGCCTCCAGTGCCCTGATTGGTTTTGACAGGCTTGAACTGCTGCCAGTCAGAGGGAGGCATCCGGCTGAACCGCGGTGGGAGGAGGGTTAACGGGATGTTACTCAGAGACAAGTTGTGTTTTATAGACTCACTGGGATGTTGCAGGAAAAAAAAAAAAAAAAAAGACAAACGATGAAGCGATGAAATCAGATGCAAATCAGCTATTTGATGCTTCTGTCTGTGTGTATCACCTCTGCGGTCTCTCCCTCTTCCTGCCTCTCCAGGCAGCCCTATGGGTAATACATATTGATTCCTTATTTCCTCCTGGAGACTCCTATGTGTGAGTGTGTCCAGGAGCACATTAAAACATTGTGGCGGCACAGAATTACCGGTAATGCCATTAAAGCTGTTGTGTGTGTGTGAGTGTGTGTGTGTCTGTGTGTGTGTCGCTCCATCGCTGCTGCTGCTCTCAGACCAGCGTGTCTGCACATTAAGAGGATTACCGCTGTGTGTTTTACCCTCGGCTGTTAACTCAGGAATGATCCGTCACTGATACACAGTCAGGCAGGTGAACTCGGGATCAATTTGGGCCGGCCACCAGAATTAAATGTCAGCGCGCAAGGAGATGGGATGTAGGGGTTGTGTTACAAGGCCAGATGAAACTGTGTGTGTGTGTATGTGTGTGTGTATTGCTATGCTTGTGTGGACCCACCCTTGACTTCCCACCTTTCATGTGAGGACAGTTTTACCTGTGAGGACATTTTGCCTGATCCTCACAAAGAAAATGCCAAGATGAGCTGTGTGTGTGTGTGTGTGTGTGTGTGTGTGTGTGTGTGGCTGAATCTTTGACCCTCATTACTGCACGTGTGCTCCATTTTCTCAGTGTGTTATATCCCAAGGCGCACTTTGTGTAGCAGGAACCAGAGGAAAAGAAGGGTTACACACACTCCCCTGCGGTTCAGTGGGCTTGTTGACACAGGGCTCTTCTGACCCTTCTCTCCCCGAGGCAATTACTGAGACATTTATAGCTCCGGTCCACCGTGGCAACCACCAGCCCCCCCCCCCTTTTTTTTTAAACATTTAGGTGCTGCTGTGCCCTGAATGGTAATCACCATTTACACGTCGCATATTTGCATGGTACAAATAGGTGTTAACACATTAGCGCGGAAATATGTTTGCACGGTGCATGTGTCTACAAAATGATGCGTGTTTGTTATGCAAGGTCATTAGAGAACACGTTGAGAGGCGGGGTGGGGGGTTTGGGGAGGGGGGTGGGGTGGGACTTACATGTCAGCAGAGCTCAAGAGTTCAACGAGGGATTTACAGCCAGCTCTGTTTTGTTCTCCCACTAACCTTCAGTCTGCAGGCGGGATTGAAAGCGTGTATTTGGATGTCTTTTCCGATGTTTTCTCCGCAGCCCTCTTGCTCGACTTTATTTGAAGAGAGAGATTGCAGACGAGCCCCACATTCACCCCCCTGGATTCCTGTACTAAAATTAAAACCTCAGAGCTGCTTAGTTCAGTTTTCAGACTAATCTAAATCCTGGAGGAGCAAAGCAACCCAGCTTTTTGGCAAGAACTACTGACAGCTCCCAAAGTTTGGAATAATGAGTTATGACTTCTGAGAGTCTGCGTTTGATGTCCAAAAGTTTTTGAAGTGCAGTATTAAGCCTTCAGATTCTGTTCAATCTCACTCCTTGTTTTAAATTTTAATGCACCGTCTGTATTCTGTCTGCCTCTGACACGCAGGTACGTCCACGCCCTGTATCTGGGCGTGCAGAGCCGCTGGCACAGGGACCCCGAGCGCCGCCACTACTTCTGGCGCATGATGTTTGAGAGCGCAGATATCAGCATGCTGCGTCTGCTCGAGTCCTTCCTGAAGAGCGCCCCTCAGCTGGTGCTGCAGCTCAGCATCATGATCCAGGCCAGTCAGGTGCTGCCCCTTCAGGGTGAGTGGCCCCAAAGTGACCAATCACCGCATCAGTCAATCACACGTCCGCGGCCCACGCTGTGCATGATGAGTCACTTCAATCAGGCGGCCACAGAGCAGCGAAATGTGTTTTCTTGCTGTGCTAAATGGTTTGACATCAACCCCAGAGCACTTTTCATCCTGTCTAAATTGCTCAATTTCCCTCTTCCCTCTGTCTCCCCCTCAGGGCTTTCAGCTTCTGCCTCGCTGATGTCCCTCGCCTGGATGATTGCCTCCTATCAGAAAGTCCTGAGAGACTCCCGAGACGATAAGCTGCCCATGACCTACAAGGCCGTCATTGTCCAGATCCTGTGGCACCTGTTCACCATCGGGGCCCGCACCCTGGCCTTCGCCCTCTTTGCCTCCGTGTTCCAGCTTTACTTCGGCATCTTCATCGTGGCCCACTGGTGCATCATGACATTTTGGATAATCCAAGGCGAGACGGACTTCTGCATGTCCAAGTGGGAGGAGATTATCTATAACATGATGGTGGGCATCGTGTACGTGTTCTGCTGGTTCAGTGTGAGGGAGGGGCGCACTCGCTGCAGGATGCTCATCTACAGCCTGACTGTGTTCGTGGAGAACGTGGCGCTCACCGCTGCCTGGTACTTGTACCGCGGCTCTCGTACCTCAGACTTCTACGCCGTCATCATGGTGTGCGTGGTGGCCAGCAGCTACGCTCTGGGCACCTTCTTCATGTTTGTGTATTACTGTCTGCTGCACCCTGACGGCCCGGTCTCAGGGTGGGGTTATATTGTGGAGAAGGAGGTGCCTGTGGAGTCGCTGGTGTCTCCAGCTTCCAGCCTCCCCCCTGACCTGGTGAGCAGCCCCCCCAGGACCCTTCAGAGAACTAAAGGGTCTGACAGAGAGCAGGGGCCTGGGGTAGACGGAGACGTGTTTCAGGTACGACCACCTCGGGGAGCTCAGGCCCCCGTGACCCCTCTCACACCCAGAACTGAAGGGCCTGTCATCCGAATAGACCTGCCCAGGAAGAAGTACCCCGCCTGGGATGCTCACTTCATCGACCGCCGGCTGCGTAAAACCATCCTGGTGCTGGAGAGCGCCGCCCCGGTCACGCCAAGGATTCAGTACCGCTGTCTGGGCACACCCAAAGAAGTGATGGAGTACGAGACCACCGTGTGATGTGCTGAATGTGCTGTGACTCAGCTTTGCTGCCATGTGGACTCCCTGCCTTAAATAAAAATGGCAGGTGGACGACTCTCACTGAGCAGTCTGTTTCAGCTCCACGCGCACTTGATCGCTGTCGGGCGGGTGGAGACGAACAGGCGGAGAAAAGGGGGGCGGCGTGGACGGAGTGTGGCGTCTTTATTTTTTACAAAGGCAAAGTGCTGTGACGTTTTCTAATGATGGTGCATATTTCGGTTTCTGTATCATTTCTCAGGTCAGGGTGTGGTACAGGATGAGGCGTCGGGTGAGCTTAGAGATAAAAAGCACAGGTAGGCAGAGAAGCGGAGCTGTGTGATGATCAATCAGAGGCAGAGCGTCCTCCTCAGTGAAGGTGCTGCAGCACAACCTCTCAAGGCGTTCGACGACAGAGACGATGCCTTCAACATGCATGATTATTTATGGCAGCTACAACCGAAACCTGAACAAGATGTAGACGGGGTGTGGAGGAGAGGAAGGGGGGATAACTCGCACTGTAATCTCAAACACAATCTACAATAGCGTCAACACTGGCACTGATCGTCACAGTCATGATTTTCCATAGCTTTTCACTCATGTTGAAGGAGTCTCTGCGAATGCTGCTTCAGACGGTTCAAAAGCAACATTTGAGTTGAATGTAAAAACAGTTGAAAATGTGATTATTTGTGTGACGAGGCTTTGAGCATTTTCACTCTGTTAGTGGGATTTAAAACATTCCTGTGGTACTATATTTGTTTTTTGAGGTAAGCTAGAAGAAGAAAAAAAAGAGATTCATGTGTGTTTACAAGCAATGGGTTGTTTTTATTTGGGGGGGGGGGGGATGCCATCACCGTTACTCTGACAAGATGCACCTTCATTCAGAATGTGTATGTACCGAACAAGCTACGTTATGATTTACATTTACAGGACGTTATTTTTACTGTCAGGACTCTCTACAGATAGTATTTTCATACTATATCCGTCTCACACAGCGCAGGAAACAGGGCAGACATGAAGTTACATGTAAATTAAACTGTACAATGAGGAGGGGAGTGTTCAGAGGGACAGCACTGTCTGTAATTGTACTGTATCCATACGTTGTCGTCTGAAATATGTAAAGGAAAAAAAAAATATAGCTGCAGACTCCAGACTCCTAACAGAATAGCTTTGATATTATTGACGGTACAGGCATGTGGTACTTTTGGTAAGACTTTATTTTACAGGTCTGTTATTACCTCAGAACTCTGCCAGAAAGAATTATATTTAATTTGGTACAAACTTGGAAAACAGAGATATTATTGACATTGCTTGCTAAGTGTTGATTTCCTTGAAAGAACTAATCTATTTAAACATAAAAAGAATATTTATTCCTAACTCATTCTTATTATTTATTATTTATTCATTGTCTTATTATTGGAGGTGTACATTTTCTTACATTCTTACATACGTTGAATTGTATGTAGAGCTGACAGAGCATTTAATTAGAATCGCAGTATAATCAAAATGGCCAATGGCTAAGTGTGATATTCAAATTGCAACGAGCTGCAAGGTAAAATGTGGCAGGAACTGAATAATAATGAAGCGCTGTAGTGTTGCAGAGATGTCCTTGCCGACAGATCATGCTCTCCAGATATTTAAAAAAAAAAAAACATGTTTCTTTGGTCCAGACCCAAACAAATGTCACATCGCCGTGAATTTAATAGTTTCTTCAGTGAAAATGGTGCAAAAATGATAATTCCTGCTAATCGTGAATCGTATCGCGGTCGCAGTATCTATCCCGCAGCTCTAATTGGAACTGATTATTTTGTCGCTTACCAATTGAACACTATAATTCTAAATTACGGGAACCTCTTTTGGAAGTAATCAAGAATTTAAAGTAACATCATGTAGAAATAGGGATTTAAAGTGATTTTTACACCCGTCACAGTCATAAATACAAATCCCATGTCTGTCAGACATGAAGTAGGTGCTAACTTCTAACAAAACTCATTACATCATGTCAAAGTGATGTGTCTTAAAGGAAACATGCATGTAACGCTGTGATCCTGAAGTTACATAATGCAGAAACAAGTGAGAGGGGCGGAGTGCCGGAGACAGAGACACACTCACCCTGTTACAAGACACTGAACCATCAACATGATTTTAACCTTTTATTTTAAGGTAAAAGCCACATAATGTTGCTTTAATGACCTGTAAAATAAGGTGTTACTGTACTTTCTTTTATCAGGGTTGTTTTTCTATAGAATAGCCACAAGAAGGAATTTTTTTTCTGAACCGTGTGTGTGTTTGTGTGTGTTTGCGTGTATGTGTGTGTGAGCTCACATACCAGCATGTGTATGGGTGTATGTGGGAAAAGGAGTCCTGCCATGTGCATTTAATTTAATTTTGAAATTGTGTCACTGAGATACGACAGTTTTGTTGTAAACACTGTCCGGTCAGCTCATTTTTCCTAGATGACACTGAAATAAACAAACAAACAAAAAAAAAGGCCCACAGAGCACCATTACCACCCCTGTTACTGCGGCAACGAAGCGAAGAGGGGCTTCTTCGATTATGGTGCTAACTGGTTAATACCATCACGTTAACAACCACACGGTGAACCATGTAATGGGCGTGTTGTGGCAGGAAGTTGGGCGAGGCTGTACCTCAAACACAAAGCTAGAAATCAAAAAGCCTTAAACTGGTCATGCCAGACTGTTGCTGTTCAGAGCAAGAAAAAAAAAAGATGAACAAGAAGGTGAAGACAATTTCATTTTGTTGTTGTTGCTAAAATAAAGAGCAATGTGTTTACCTGACCTCTGCTGTCTGTGTCCTTACTCGGATAGATATATAGATAGATAGATAGATAGATAGATAGATAGATAGATAGATAGATAGATAGATAGATAGATAGATAGATAGATAGATAGATAGATAGGCTGCTTCTAAGGGGGCTGATTGTTCTGAGTGGATTGAGACTAAATCCCATCTCTGTTGCAATGGATGAGTGGATTAGTGCGCCTGGACTTGTGGCCACTGAGGTCAGTAACCTCTCAGCATGAACATAGTCTTAAACACACTCTTTGGCATGCAGCTATCATTGTAATTCCCGTCAACTGTGAAGGAAGCTCAGGATTTCCATCAGTCCATTCTATTGATCACTTCCTCTCAGGAGATGGAAAAGCTTTCACTCTTCTTTCACTCTTCAGCGTCTCAGTCAAAGATACAGGCTTCAGCTTGATGTTTGCCCGTCACCGGGGTGCGAAACGGAAATCAAAATCCTTTGCAAACGGTCCCATTTAGTCCTTTTGCTTGCAGTGAAATGAGAGAACAAGCAGCTGAGCTGTTTGCCGGAGCTCGTCTTTGATCTCACAATCACAGTTTCACATTCCACAAATGCTAAACAGATACCTGGTGCCATTTTCTCCGAAGAATAACACGCTGATGTTACAACATTTGAATACCACAGAAACTGCCTGAATCTCGCCTGAATTCAGGGGAAAGACACTTAAAATGTAATGTGTGGATTATTGTGAAAACAGAATTACATGACTTGTTGCCACAGACTTAAAGTGAAACTCTCACCAAAATGCAACCTAGGGTCTTTTTGTGAATGGATCTGAGTCAAATGTTTGTTTAAAAGCATAATTACAAGGAAAGAGACACTTTTAAGATTTACCATATTTTTGCTTTTGGGTCAGAATCATTTTCAATGGAGTGCTATTTTTAAAACACTGAGAAGGCTCGACACAACATGAAACTTTGCTCGTAGTATCACCAGGGTCCCTACACATGAACATGAGCATTGAGAACATTGTTTGAGTACACAGAGTTTACTAAAAAATAAGGTTTTTGAACAACTCGCAGTGTTGATCTCCGAATGCAACTCAACATGGAGGACAGTAAAGGTGGAACTCTACTGTCTTCCACCAACAACTATCCATGTGAGATCTCACGTGACTTTTCTGGTAATATTGTTTTTCACTAATGACAAAACAATGAATTATCCGTGTATTTATATGGAACTAAGCTGTAGGAGCATTCCACCTTAACTCACCTCCAGGTTACGTCACATTTGGAGATTCTCGACTGGCAGGACAGCGAAGAGCGGAAAAAAATGCTAACATGAATTGACCAAAAACTTTCTTTTCAGTCTTTGTACACAAACAATGTTCTCAATGCTCCAGTTCATGTGTAGAGACCCTGGTGATATTACGAGCAAAGTTTCATGTTGTGTTGAGCCTTTTTAAAAATTTTATAGTGATTTTATAGTATAATATTTGCCCCATGCACTCCACTGAAAATGAGTTTGATCTGAAAACGAAAACACGGTCGATCTTAAAAGTGGCGCTTTCGTCGTAATTATGCTTTTAAACAAACTTTTGACTCATATACATCATATTATCAGTTTCATAATTTTATTTTGGGTTATTACTAGTATAGGTTGAAATTACATAAAATGCATCAGTTTTTCTTATATTTATTTATATCCAGTTTGTTTAATCAGGAAAATGAAGAGAGGTCGTTTATTTTGTTTGTTTAGGCATAAATAAATCAGTCAATGACTTTATCGTGTAGCTGGGTTTCGACTTTGGACAAAACAAAATCAAGTGGTTTAATAAGTTCATATACAAATCATTTAGTTCCTATTTATATAAATGAATCAGTTCATGTAGATATAAATGAATCAGTTCATGAAGACATAAGTGAATCAATTCATGAAGATATAAATTAATCATCCAGCCAACTGAACAGGTGAATTTGATGACTACTTTCTTTGTCTCCATCGCACCGCCCACTCTCACACTACAGCCAATCAACTACGAGTATTAGGCATACTTTTTCATAATATGTCTTTTATCCAATCAGCTACGAGTATTTACACGGTTCCGTTCGCATTACTGCCCCACAGCCTATCAGCGCGCGGAGGGGCGGGACTAACGCACTGGTACCAGTCAGTCGTTGCCTGAGTGAGAACAACCACATTTCAAACTAGAATGGCGACCGCTGTCTGCGGTCTGCAGTCTACCGGCCGGAACAGCAAATCAGCCAAAACACACCGGGAGTACCGGAGGAAAGTGAAGGATTCCAGAAGGAGACAGGCGGCTCTTTTATTCCTTAATAATATCTCTCTCGACGGACGGCCTCAGGGTCAGCTTAGCGATGGAAACACCGGCCAAAAAGCCGACGAGGAGCCCCGACTCAGCGACAGAGACGGCGGCTCAACGGTCGTGCCCCAACCGGCGGATAGTCAAGCACCGGTCGCACAGGTGACAGAACCCGCTGCGGCCGGTAGTGGCTCAAGTGCCTCCAGTTTTCCGGGGGTCTTCAGTCCAGCCCGACCTTCTTTGGTAATGTCTCCGGGACTTACTGTGGGGGCCAACGAGGTATTTTTGGAGGGTGGTAGCGCGGCCGAGACGCTAACCCCGGACACCCCCATGTCTCCTGCGCCCACCGGACACCAGCCCTGCTCCCGTGTCAGGTCAACGCCAGCCGCCCTGAGCCCGGTCCCCGCCAGCAATTCTCTGGATTCAAGACAGAGGTGAGCATGATAGTGGTCGGTATCTTACCACGGGCCTTTAAATGGGATGCCGACTTCCGCATTACGTGAAAACAGCAGGTATTACGAGAAGAATTCACTTTCATTTTCATGTAAGCTAGCGAGTTTAATATCCCAGCCTGATCTGGGATGCGTCCTTTTAACCCAAATATAATGAGGATATAGCTCAGTTTTACCATTGGGTAACAATAGGGTTGTTTTGACTCTGATTTCTTATGTTAAACACTGTTGCCTGTATTATTGGTGTCTTAAATCATAGTCACCTGTCAGATCAGCTGATGGATTTGTGATGTGAAGTGTTGTTTGGAGAAAATACCCAATAAACCCTCAACCCTCTGGTTTACCACCATATCTGAGATGTAAAGAGATTTATATCACTGTGAGCCATGTGTACCAGCATTACTCAAGTGGTCTTGATCTCCCTTCAGGTTGAGGAATGTCTCTGGTTCTCCTGGACCCAAGGTGCCAAAGAAAGTCCACTTCATCAAGAGTATGAGGCAGTATGATACCAGGGGATGTAGGTGAGTGTCCAAAAGACATATTCATACACTTACATCATATGTGCTGTAGGTGAACTCACGAGGCATTCCTCTACATTGAGACTCCTCTCAAAGAAATGTAAGAAACAAAGGCTGTTTTGTTCAGCAGTCTGAAGCAGGCCTTTAACTCACAACAGTGTTATACTTCTCCCGCTAGTATTGTAATAAGCAGCTTAACTCTGGCACAGAGACTTAGTTTGGACTGCAGAGGAATAACAGCAGCACAGCTGCTGAGTGGTGAGTGTTACAGTGAATTTAATCACCCCTTGGAAGCTTAGCAAAAGCCAAAAGAGGTGCAGTGTGGAAATGTAACACCCCATTGCACCAACCACAAGTCAACTTTGAAGAAAGACGCAACTGAAGTCCGAACACAAGTGTGATAATGTCTAGCTTTATTTTCTGCCTGTGAAAACATGTCATTTAGTTTTTTTTCCTACCAGCCAAAACTCTGTGTTTTTGTTTCCCATTTTTTACATTTCACTTTACCAACATTTCATGCCCACATACATAGTAATGTATCATTTTCTGCTGGTGTGTGCAAAGCAATGATTTAGCAATCCTCATCACCTTACAGGACTGACTGCCTCATTCAGTTTTCTCTTCATGTTACTGAAATAAAGCAAGCTGTCCCAGTTATATAACTATAAGCTAATTAACAGTAGATCTATGTTGCCATATTGTCCCCCGTTAGAGATATGGTATCTCTCCAGGACGCCCAGAAACTGCTGACTGTTTGTTGTTTGTGATTTGTGAGGAGCTGAAGGTGTGCGCGCAGCGTTGTTAGTTGCCAAAAGCACTGTTGTGTTCTGTGCTTGTTGAAGTAGACTGTGAGTCATTTTTGTCAGAACAATAGAGTTCCAGTGAATGTGTACTGTGTTTATTGGTTGCTAGCCCCCTGTTTAGCCAGTCCTTAGCTGCTTAGCCCCAGTTTGTGCCTCTCACTCACACTGGCTCTGGGTAACAGAGATAAGCACCGGAGCTGCCTTACAAACAACAACAAAATCCGGGGGCTGCAACTAACAGTTGTTCTCACTATCTGTTTATCGGCTGATTATTTTATTGTTAATGGATTCATCATTTAATCTGTAAATTGTCTTGTAATGTGAAGAATGCTCATCACAATTCCCCAGAGCCTAAAGTGACATCTTGGCATGGCTTTGTTTGTCTGAACAACTATCCAAAACCCAAAAAGACTCTTCTTTTACTGTCAGGCATGACAAAGAAAAGCAGCAGATTCTGACATTTAAAGCAGCGTTATGTAACTTTTTTTGGGACCTTTTTAAATAACAGCATGAAAATCAATTTGATGGTACAGTGTCTTGAATTAGAGCGAGTTGTGTCTCAGCCACTCTGGCCCTCTATCACTTGTTTCTGCATTATGTTACTTATGTGAGAGGGTCAGAGAGTAGCATTACATTAACAAGAGGCAGAAGGTTGTTCAAAACACTTAACGCTGTTCTGGAGGTATTTCCAGCATCCTCAAAGACTTTTCACACCACCTGGATGAGAAATGTTGATCTACAGAAAGTAAATAATCAACTTTTTGATGATCAACTCTGAAATACCAGCATTTGATGATTCCAGTTTCTCTAATGTTAAAATCAGTCAGGGTGCATGGGTTTTTTTCAGTCGATACCAATAACTGATATTTACCAGCTTCCTGTGGCTGATAATTTAGCATTTTTAAAATATATTTTTAAAGTCCCTGATCTGTAATTTATGCACCCCTGAGGGTGAAATAAGCTCAGATGCAATGAGATTTCATATTCCAGAGCTCCAGCAAGATCTGTTGTGTAAGATCTCACAGACTTCTTCTTTTTCTTCTTCTTTTATATCGTGTATCTCTAAAAATCAGGGCAGTACCTTCTGTAGCAGTTAAGTAACTAGGTTTTCAAAGATTGCTGGTTTTATATTTTGAGTCCAGTGTGACGTTTTAAGTCGAGTTTTTTTCACTCTAGAACCAAAAGCTTTTCGGTTAGAAACATTTTGGAACAAGAACAGAAGCTGTAGTCAGAATTTTTTGGCATTTCTGCTTAAAAGATAATTTATTGATTATTTACAAAAGTTGCCAGTTAGTTTTCTGTCAGTCTGTGGTGATACATAAAAAGGAGAAACTGAGGCTCGTCCTGCTCTCCTCTCAGCTTCCCCTCCTCCTGCTTGGAGCTTTAGGTTGTTGTTGATAGTTGTTTGGCTTCAGTGCTGCAGACCTACATAGAAGTGCCTCTGTTACTGGTTTTGCTCCAGCTGCACTGATGAACACAGTGTGTACAGTAGCTGTTGTGTAGATGTTGCTTGTAGACTCACACACCATCTGTTTTGTCTGCCTGTACTTGCTGTGTCCTGCAGGATCGTGCTGATTTGTGCCAAGCGATCGCTATATGCTGCTTTCTCAGTGCTGCCCTATGGAGAGAGTGCTCACCTCAGGTACAAAGAAAGCACCAATCCCAAGCAGAGAGCACCCACCATCATCACCTCGCTTTTTACTTTTTCATCATCCCTCAGTCTGAACCATCATCATCATTCTCCAAAAAGGGCAGTGTGTGTCTGTGTGCATGTGGTGAGAGTTGCCTAAATGTGACTTTTTCTGAACAGTGATCCTAAACTGGATGGTCAGAGACAAAGGCTGTCTTCTGTGGTGGCTGCTGACCTGCTTCCTTCCCTGGAGGGTGTCGAGCTGGGGGCTTGTGGCAAGGTAAATATCAGTCAGTTATAAGCCCTGTTTTTTACCAGGCAGTGTAGTTAAGTAAATGTTTGGCTTCCACTATCAAAAGTTCAAACGACTTGCCCCCAGTTGCCCCTTTTTTTATTGTAACCTTTCTGTTAAGGTACTGTGCTGATCCGATACTAAGAGTTGTCTCACCAGCTGCATTCTGATGTAGGATTTCTAAAACTCCTGGTTTTGTCGGTAGTTACAGATGATGCAATGGTGACCAGTTTGTATGTGTTTTCATTTGGGCAGTACAGGTGCAGTACAGGTCACAGTGTGTCGGTTAATAAATACTTACCAGCTTCTCAAGAGTTAAAACTGGTCTCCTCTGTTACCCAAATGAATTGGTTGCCCCCAGTGGCCCTGTTACAGATCCTGTCTACACAGAAGGAGTACTGTCCGCAGTGGAGACGTAAAAACAGATCTCACATTTAGGAACAGTTACCACAGGTTACACAGGGTTTCAAAGGATGCTATATAGAAAGTACTCTCTGTGAAAATGCAGCTTTATAGTGC
Source organism: Acanthopagrus latus (assembly GCF_904848185.1). Lineage (NCBI taxonomy): Eukaryota > Metazoa > Chordata > Actinopteri > Spariformes > Sparidae > Acanthopagrus > Acanthopagrus latus. The sequence continues at coordinate 6,295,715 of NC_051045.1, forward strand.
TATGATGAGAAACAGAAATACTACTATTACTCAGATTAATCTGATTTATCTAATTTTTCCTCTTCAGACGGTGTCATACGCTCAGTTGCTTTTCCCAACCAACGCCTTGGTGAGGCCGAAGAGCGGCAGCGCTCTGGAGAACCTCACAGCTCAGACCCCTCAGTCGCGTTTCCGTGGCAGCGGGCAGAGGAACTTCACTCCGGCTCGTCTGAACAACAGTGTAGCACCTGAACCATGTACGAGTCCTGTTTAGACGAACAAACGCAGCAGACACAAACCTGCTCCTCTTCTACTGTTTCACTGACCTCAGGTTGTATTACACGCTCTGTGTTTTGTGTTCTTCAGGTGTGGAGGAAGTGACAGAGTACGATCCTAATCTGCTCAGTGACCCTCAGTGGCCCTGTGGGAGACACAAGAGGGTTCTGATATTTGCGTCATACGTGGTGAGTTTGTTCATCTCACTCAGTGTGTTTACATGCAGTTAAATCTCTTAATACATATGTAAGTAAGAAGCCTCAATGATGATTCATTTGAACTAGTTCAAGGTTCAATGTTGGGAAGCTTGAATGTAATCATTTTGTTATTTTTAACATACCCTGTTTTTCATGAGTTAAACCTAAAACATTCAAAATTTTGAAATGAAACTGAAAAATGTGATATACAGCAAATGACTTTTTTTGCATCATACGTTCAGTGTAATCATGAATCTCGAATTAAACATAATCCTATGTTATGAAATTTAACATTCATGTTGGTGAACCTGGCAGAAACCCTGGACGTCTGGTTCCACCACTTAACATTTGACTGTTAAATTCTGAACCTGAGAAGGAAATCTGTGATCTGGCTGTCTGCCTGCTGACAAACACACCAAAGACGGCTCGTTTTCTGTCTTTTCTACATTCAAAATGAGATTGCTATGCTCGTCTGTAGAGTGCCTGTAAACACACTGATTATCTTACATCAGCTGTCCTTACTTGTTTATGAAACCAGAGGCAGTTTAGTTTGACTTGCAAACTTCCTGTCACAGAATAAACTTCATCCATTGTGACCCGTCCACATAATTTATTGTTGCTGAGTAGATCATGTCACAAGACTTTCACCCTCAGCATAAGTTTATGTGTGAAACAAGTGGAAGTGTGAAGTTTTATTGCAGCTATGATTCATGCTGACACAAGGCACTTCTGTTCTGACGCTCTGATTTGTTTTTCATCTCTGCAGACGACCGTTATTGAGTACGTCAAACCGTCTGACCTGAAGAAGGACATGAACGAGACTTTCAAGGAGAAGTTTCCTCACATAAAGCTGACTCTGAGCAAGATAAGAAGGTGCAGATGTCTAACATTGCCCCTTTGATATTCAGATTCTCCTCTCTCGTTTCCTTGTGGTTTTAAACTGAAGTCACGCTGCGCACCCTTTTTCAGAAAACTGATCAGTTGCTGTCTTTCTTCTCCACTAGCTTGAAGAGGGAGATGCGTGCGGTGAGCGAGGAGTTTGGACTGCAGCCGGTCACCACAGCGATGGCATTTGTTTACTTTGAGAAGCTGGTGCTGCAGGGTCGGCTCAACAAGCAGAACAGGAAGCTGGTGGCGGCGGCGTGCGTGCTGCTGGCTGCAAAGATCAGCAGTGATCTGAGGAAGCCTGAAGTCAAGCAGCTCATTGATGTGAGTAAAGTTTCCACAGAAACAGTGTACACACAAAAAACAAAACTCACACTGGTAATCTCACACTAATAAGAGAGCGGAATAACCTGTAACACAGGCAGTAAATACCTCGAAATTATTTTGCAAACATCCTTCCCTCTCTGCTCAATATTATTAAAACAGGAAGAAAGCTCTTCCCTATGCAATACAAGTAAATGCTCCATAGATAAAAACTGAATTATTAACACTGGTTAATGTTGCTCACTTTCTGGCTGAGACCTGCAGCTTCTTTAATTCAGCTGCTGAAAATTTAACTACACGATTAAATTCCCTTTTAATCATTAATCATACACCGTGCTACATGTACACCGTATATATGAAGTGCAGAATGTGGCAGAATATTGGTCTGGTATCCGTCTACGTAGTTAGAGACCTTATAAGAGACAGTAACAACACAAGAGCCACCGACTCTGAACAACAAACCCACACTAGCTTTCCTGCGTATGTCGCCCTCTTGTCAAAGGCTAAATCCACACTAATACCAATACTTATACTAATTAAACCTCTCTGTCCATGACTTACATTAGCTCACATCTTGTCCTACACCTTTACTTGTTGAATGAATTCCCCAACAAACATTCACCGAAGAAAAGTTCACTGATAAAATTAGTTTCTCAAGCTAGATGGTTAATCAGCCGCAGTAGATTTAAAAAGCATGTAAACATACTTGAAAAGGTCACTTTGATTTGGTTATATGCTGGTGTGGTTCTTACACGTCAGTACCAACTACAGTGTGCTGCCCATGACATGTAGGCTACAGCCCATGCATCATTGTTTCATCTTAAGTTTAACATTTCTCACATTTCCCAGAAGAGCTTTTTTCTTCATTTTCCGTATTTATGATCATCTGCATCTCTTTAGCATATTTAGACTCACTTCATCACATCACGAATTCCTTTAAACCCTTCCTCTGTTTTTTCTCTCTGGGGGGTCGAGCAGAAGCTGGAGGAGCGTTTCCGTATAAACAGACGAGAGCTGATTCCTCTGGAGTTCCCGGTGCTGGTTGCGTTGGAGATGGGACTTTACCTCCCCGAGAGCAAGGTCATGCCGCACTACCGCAGGCTGGTGCAGCAGGGTTAGACTGAGACGGTGATGTCTGACACTCCGGTGGTTTCATTAGAACATCAGCAAGTGTGTATGTGTGTGTCTGTGTGTTTGTGTGTCTGTATGTCTCTGTGTGTATGTGTGCGAGCGACCAGTTTCTAAGCTGTGGTGTTTGAAACAAATAACTTTGGTACTATTTATTTCTCTGTCAGTCGTGACTCGGGTCACTCACTGTATATGAAGAATAACTAGTTTACACTTGTTAGCATGTGTGTCTCTTGAATGTCTTTTTAAGCGTTTGTACCTGTGACGTTTTGATGTGGATCCCGTCATGAGCTCTATGTTAGAGATGTTCGATGAGCACGTTAATTGTGCTTTTATTTTGGTTTCACGTGACACATTTTCTGGTACGTCCTAGTATTCTTCACTCCTATTTAAATGAAATGTATGTGTTGTTTGTGTTCTTGGAAGACTCTTCAGCACCTTTTTTAATCACTATACAAAGCCTGTATAGTATTTATTATAAACTACAAAGAACCATACTCTTTATTAGGGGTGGGCGATCTGACCATTTATAGATGGTAATCCTGAAGAGGTTGTGGTATTAAAGGTCCTCTTGCTCGTTTGAGAACTTCTGCTAACTTCACTGACTTGCTGATCTGTGCTGCTGTATATGAACGTACCAGTAGAGGGTCGCAACAATGAGTCAAAAAACTCAGAATCAAGTTAGCATTTTTGCACTTCCAGTTCCCTCGTCTTGAAGTCAATGGGTTTGAAAATGTTTTTTGTTAGATGCAAGATCAAGATTTTCCAGGTTTTGTTCTATGACATGGAAAAAAAAGACAATTAAAGAGGTGGAGTTCATCTCTGAAGCTCACCTTGATGATAAACCGTGTAAGTTCCATAAACTCATGTTTGCCACAGGCTTTTTGTCCAGGGAACTTTTTTTTTTTTTTTACCTGAAGTTGAATTTGATGGAAATATACATCATCCTTGCAGCGTTTGTCGAGTGACGTAGCCAACTGGATGATATTATAAACAATGTAATGTGGGTGACAGCTGGCAGCGTTGCAGAGAGGAGCTGGTGCCAAATGCCATATTGTGTTTTAATGGTTTAATGTCCAGTTTAGATTGTGATAAAATAGATTATGATATAAAGAAAAAAAATTGTCCAGATCGCCCACCACTACTGTTGATTTTTGTAAATGCCTTTTAAACCCACTGTGACATTGAATTGTTTTTAGCCATTAGACTGAAACATGACACTGTAGATTTTGGGTGACGAACGTGGTTTTAGTTTAGGTCTGTATTTAGAGGAGGAAGTGGCCTTTAATTTATGTTGTTACTTGTACTGTGTGTCCTACAGTAATCCAGCCACACTCATGTATTTATTTGTCCACACTTGTGGCAGCTCTGTGCTCACATTAATATACAGTATAACCCCTTTTACGCTGTGAGGAAACAGGATTGTGGGGTGTGTATTATTTATAGTAGGTGTGTGTTTTTTCTTTCATGTTGTTTCCCAGGGATCTGTTTTTGTAAAATGCACTGGAATTTATTCCTCAATAATCTGGCTCGCTGTCGTTGTATTTTTCAGTTCTCAGGAATTTTACTTTCTCATATCTGTGAATGGCTCAGAAACTCTAACCCAAAGAAAAGTTCTGTCGTCACTGAAATCACCTGTGCTCCATCCCAAGTCAGTGGAAGGTAACTGATTGTAGTGCTGTGACTGAAATCAAGAAATCCAACCAGTGGGACTGAAATGAAAATTCAGTCTTTATCTGCTCCTTCTCATGCTGAAAGTCAGGAGAAGTTTTGTAGTCCGCAAAACATTTCTGAAGCTTCACTGGAAAACTAATTTCGACAGGATTTGATTTAAATCATAAAGAAATAAAATAAATGTAATGTGCCCATACAGCTTGTTGGCTGAAATCCCCCAGGAAGAAAGCCAGGATTTGAGGCCGACTTTCATAGTAGCCACACTATAAGTGTGGGAGCAACATCTCCATCTCCCCAGATTTTAACTGTTACATCCGCGGTCGGCTGTAGCTGGACAAGCTGTTTTATGTTTCCCCTTCTACTTCAGTTTTTTAGGAGAATAACACTCGAGAAATGTTTTGTGGACTACAAAACTTTACCTGACTTTGCATCAGCACGAGGGTGAGCAGATGATGATCGACATGAGTGAACCTTTAACTCTGTGAATGGATATAAAAGTGGCTCCTACTCGTGCCAGACAGTAATGAATCTGTCTGCAGTGCTAACATTGTAGTGAATCGTACAGTTTGGATGCCAATAGGCATGATTTAAAAAAAATAAAAAAAAAAGTGCCTGAAGCTACAGTGGCAGAGAAATGGTTAACCCTCTTATCATAAGTGATATTTAGTGTTGACATTTCTGAAGTCTTGCTGCTGCAGAGATCTTTAAATGTTGAGGTTGTTCTTGTCCGGGGAAGATAATCATGATGGTGATTCAGTGTATTGTCGTCTGCGGTGGTGAAAAAATATATCACAATAAACGTCCAAATGATCTTTGTTACTGCAGAAAATGTTGTACTTGTATGGTTGTTGTCAAATGGGTGAATATTCATTGTTTTCATACTATGAAATGAATGTTTTTGAAATATATTTTCACTGAAAAGTCACTGGAGTCTGTTTTATTTTTAAGTTAATTAAATAATTTATAGTGTGTGAATTTAATCTCCTCAGAGCAGATCGGGTACCAAGTGAAGTGGCTGTGAATGAACAAACAAGAGCCGAGTGAGTTTCTCATCATTTTACTGTTCCCTTGTGTTTGGACAGACCGACTAGTAGCTGACATGCAGGTAGAATATGTTCATCAGTTAAATCAGTAGGCGTTAATTCAACAAAGAACACAGCATTATCAGCGAAGGGAGAGTCTCAGTGACAGCTTCTACTATATTAACCACAGTCTTCATTCTTGATGTGTAATAGTTACAAAACAGAAGAAGCAGCTAAATAAATATGTTAAATAATAATGTGAGGCGTTCTTAGTCCAGGCTCATGTCTTCATCGTCGTCTTTCTTGTCTTTGGCGTCTCCCTCCTGGTCCGACTTCGTCTCTGTTTCCATGGCCTTGGCGAAAGCTTCCACATCTGCAGTGACAGAAATGTCACGGAATGAGTTTCATTATCAGTTGCTCTGTAACGCAGGATGACCACCGCGCCGCCTGCGTCTGAGTCATCTTCATCGGATCATACATGATTCAGGTCCACTGTTAAATTATTTACGCTCTGATGAAGGTCAAATAGACCGCAAGCTCCAAACAAATTAAAACTCTGCATGGATCCAAGGCCCTGTCCACACCAGTACGGGTAACTCTGAAAACAAAGCTTTTTCTAAGCATTTTGGCCTGCCTGTGTTTTAATTCACTGGAAACTAAACTTTAAGAAAAATCCTGCCAGGGTGGAGATTATCAGAATGTTTTCATTTTTGTTTGTATCTGACATCAGGACACAAGAGAAAGGAAGAAGTGTGTGCATGACATGATCTGAAGAAGACGAAAAATACAGTCAATATTACTGCTTTAAAATTGAAAGATATGTAACTCGAGGCACCAGGAGCGCTCAGAAAAAAGACCTAGAGCACAGGAGCTACATGCTCAGTGGGAACAACTGGGGAAAAAAGACGCTGGTGCCAGAATATCCCTTTAAGTTTGCAGCCGGAGCTAATTTCATTGACTTTGTGCTGTTGATTTTTTTTTTTTTTTTAAGCTCGTACAATGCATCAAACCTAGAGTCTGTTACTGCCACATGAAATTAAGTGCAGTCGAGTTGAAAGTACACTATTTCCCTTTGACCTCTGGTGAAGCAGAATTATGAATTGTACTCATGAACAGCACTTGAGTAAATGCACGTCTTTAGATTCCACCACTGGTAACTGAAGTGAATTACATCCTCCTGTGTGAACATTCAGATTTCAGTGTCGTGGTGATGAAACAAACATTTACAGTGTCTCTGCTCGATGTGGGCAAAACACTGACCTCCTTTGTTCGCCGCGTCCACGGCCTCTGCAGGCAAACCAAACTGGTTCATTAGAGGCCCTAACTGCCCGGACGCCAGGGCGCTGCTGAACATGCTCATAGCCTGCAGAGAGACAACAAATGCCAAGATGAAGAACAACATGATAAATGCCAACAAAAGAGAGCCTCTTAATGACCACAGTGTCTAGTAGTATCTCATTCCACGTGCTACTTCTGTGCCCAAGGACAGAACAATGTTGAATGTCAAACTCAGTCCCAGGCTGGAAACAGGAGCCAAGAGAAGGTTTGTGTGTTTATCAGATGTGCCGCCTGAAAACTGCTCACACAGGCAGCCAAGATGAAGCTAATCTGATGGAAGCATTGAGTTTAAATCTCAAAAACACAAACTTTCTTAATCTGTGTCTCTAAAAAACAATTTAAAATAAACACTGGCTGCAGGACGCCCTCTGTGGGGTGGCTTTTTTTTTCCCTCTGTCACACTTGGAAATCTTCAAAAAGATTCAACCCCAAACTGTCTACCTGCTGAAACTGAGGCGAGCTGAGCGTGTTCTGGAGCTCCTCGGAGCTCTGAGGCAGAGACTCTCCAGACGGCAGGTAGGGCGTCAACCTCTGCTGCACCTCCGGGTTGGCCAGGATGGGAGCCATGACCTCAGGTGTCAGGACGCTGGCGAGGTCCACTGCAGGTAACAAACACCAACACTCAGTGTGAGAACATGTCCTCCACATTATCAGATCGATCAGAATGGATATTCTGTGGGCAGGGTTCGGCAGTTATCATGTAAATGAATGTATTTGTAAGGGATTTAGCCGTTTAGATGTTGTGCAGGAGTTTGAATGTTGTCTTTGATGTTTTTCTCTTTTCATTGACTGAAGGCTGTTTCTCTGTTGTGGTGTCCCACATCCTCTTTCACCCACTTCTGTGAGTCAAATTTCCCTTCGAGAGACAATAAAAGTCAGGACAGAACTGAAACTGAACTGTCGGACACACTACACACTGTCCCGTCTGTTAAAGGAGCCACGCTGCTTTAATAACCCCAATTGGAGGATGACGTTCGACTCCCAGATGCTTCTGAAGTCATCCCTCATTAGTCCATGTTCCCATTTTGTGACTTTGAGGACAAAATTACCTTATTTGTCTAAAAATATGTCACAAACAGTGTGGCTCATCAACAGAAGAGGACTCAAAATATGAAATATAAAAATACCCAAATTCAGTGGAGGCTTTAAACCATTAACTCATTTTAGGATTCAGAGTTAACTGGACACACAATCTGGTGCAATCATGTTAATTATCAACTGATTTCTCACTAAATCTATTAGTCTATTAATTGTGAATTATTTTTTTTTTCATTCCCACAGCCCAGGAAAGTTCAGTGTTCCTCTTCGTTCACCAGTGAGTCACTAACTGTGTCTTTCTGCTGTTTGGTGTTGGGCAGGTAGTGAAGACAGCTGGACGCAGGAGGGCGCAGTGATAGTGAATCAAAACAGTAAAGTCTTCAAGTAAACTAAAGTAAAGAGGTGAAGTGTAGGAAGAACATTCTGTGTTGGGTCATCACTCATACTTTTTAATCTTGAGGTCCAAAATAAGATGTAAAAAAAATGTAAATTTCTTCATGCATTTTCAGCCTTTCAGTGGTGTCGGTCAACGTGTTGCAACTCCTGTGACTGACAAGAAAATCAACTTAGTAAATTTATATAAAAAAACAGCTCTTCTCCTTTCAACCCTTCCCTAAGAAGTGGGAATTCTTCTCAGGCCATCTGAAATAAGTATTTAGTTTTAGTTTCTTCTGCATTTCTCCGTCCATCTCTCACACATTAAGGTTAATGATGATGATATTTGTCATAAATCAGGACAAAAACAGGAGAATTGTGACCAAAGGGGGGAAAACAGGAGAGCGCAATGAACAATGGGAGTCTCCCAGGATAATCAGGAGGGTTGGCAAGAATGGCATCACCACAGGCAACTGCTTTCACATTCAAGTGGTCATTTAAATGTGAACACGAGGTGACAAACAGTATCTACAGTTAGTGGGAAGAAGGAGAGTTGTGCCTGATGAACTGTAACGCAGTTATATTGAATCAAACAGTGACAGATGGCAGTGTTTGCAGGCGGTTCCTGCTTCTGCAACAAACTGAAATTGTTAAGTTGAAATTACACAGTGTTACAGAGTCTGCCATGATCACAATGCTAATTATTTACTGCATAATTAGTGGAAATTGCACTGATTAGATCTTATTATGTAGTTTCCCTCTGGTGGTTATTTAAGTTCTTGTCTAATCTCAGTTATAAGGTGCGCAGTTTGCTGTTAGCCTGAAGCTACGTCCTCTGCGGTCGCTCCCTCACCTCCCTGACCGCTGGCGGGCACGTTCATGGTGGCCAGGATGCTCTGCAGGTCTCTCAGCTGGATGGGCTGTGTGGGGTTCGCTGCCCCCGCCGCCAGAGAGGACACAGCAGGGGTGGAGGGAGTGGTGGCCGTCGGAGAGGCTGCTGAGGTGGCGGAGGGAGTGATGGGTGTGGTGGGCACCTGGGACGAGCCGAGCCGACTGGCAGTAGAGGTAGAGGTGGGGGTGACGGCCGTGGACGGACTGAGAGAAAACAGAAAGAAAAAAAAAATGCTTAAAATCAATCCAAGATCACTGCACAAATATTAACTTCTAATATTATGTGTGAATACACAACACCAACCTGTGATATTCAGTGTTATTTTCAAGGTTTATACAGCTTAACTGGCATAAAAGCCATAAAATCAAAAAAGTCTAACACACCCCAGATGCCTTTTTAATTGATGATTACATCAGCAATTCTCAAAGTAGAGTTCGGGTCCCCAGGAAAGAGGGGAGTCATTTGTTTTCATCATGATTCCTGACTCATACAATACTACAACCTCATCAGGCAACGAAACATCACAAATGAATACATAAGTAACACAATGACATAATGTATGAAAATTGTGGTCATGTGTTTCAGATGGAAGACCGTGGAACATCATTTTATTAAATGTTGGTAGGTGGTGTAATATGCATCAGTTTAGGGGTCCTCGATGTGAAAAAGAACCAGAAGATTAGATGAAAATAAATCAGCAACTCTTTATGGAATCATTTTAACTCAATTATTCAACAAACTGCTCCTGTTTGTCTTTATGAAAATAAATATCTTAGAGTTTTGGACTTTTGGTTGCACAAAAGAGGAACTATGGAGACATAATATCAGCCTTTTCATTCATCAGTGAATCAAGATATTTTCTGCAGTTCAATCCATAATGGAAGTAACTGCCAGTGGCAGGCCCAGATGAGACCTTGTGAAGAATCTTGTGAAGCTGTTTCACCACAGATTTCTCCATTTTGCTAAATAAAAACAAAATGTTTGAAGAGATGGATGTTTCTTGGATATCAACACACCTTGTGGAGGAGTTACTGGCTGCAGGAACGCTGCTGCTGCTGCTGCCCAGGAGGTTGGCCAAGCCTGGACCAGCGAGAGCCCCGAGACCGCCTGATATCCAGACAAAAAAAAAGCCCAGTCAGCATTATTCTCAGAAAAACATGGAACTGCATTCACCAGGATTGACATATTTTGTCCTATTAATTTAGAAGATACCTACCGATCCCGCCTAGCCCAGTTGGTCCAATGAGCTGCATGAGCTGGTTGTGGCTCATGTTACCCAGAAGGCTCTGCAGACCGCCCTCCCCTGTTCACACAAGAACAGAACCAGCAAAATTCAATTTTGAGATGTTTTCTGCAGCATATTTCAGGTTTTTGCACAGAAAAACAAATCAGAGGATGTGAGATCTGTTACCTCCCAGAGCGGACAGATCGTGTCCTCCACTGCCGCCACTACCGAGAGTGCCGGGCATGGGCGGGTTGTTGAGGTACTCGTTCACTTTGCGACAGTTCTCCTCGTCCTTGTCGGTCTTCGGCTCCTGAGATCAGAAAAAACACAACAGAGGAAAGGGTTTCCATGTTTACACCAGGGCTGGGCAGATGGCCTTAAATAATATCACAACATTTTTAGGGTATATTGCAAAATACGATATTTCCAAAATTTTGCCCGACCCTAGTTTACACATTAATTTATGCAAACAGGATAAACCAATGAGACTTTTCAGTGATTAAAGGATAAAGCTTTGTTTTTATTGTCAACACATTTTGACTCAAACACCATATTCGCTCCCTTTTCATAATTTTCTGTGTTAGGCTAGAAAAAACTGCCTGACCTACCTACCAAAAGTGTCAATATTTGCTGACCTGGGATACCTGATTCTCTCTCTCCAGAATCACTTTTTGCATATTTAAATTAAAGTTTGAATAAAAAATTAAATTTGTATTGAAAGAATACAATTTTCCTCAACATGTGGCGGTGTCCTTACCTGCACAAGTAAACTTGTCTCTTGAAAGTTTTATCATTATGTCATGAATCACGTAAAGGAATTAAACCTCATGGATAACAGCCGTGTCTGACAGCCTGTTCAGATACATACCTGCATCCAGAAGAAGAGTCTTTTGGATCCAGCCTTGAACTTCAACACATAAACTCGTCCGGTCGTGCACTGGTTCACCCGTTTGAACTCGCAGTCATCAGGGAAGATGATCAGGTCCTAAGTGAGAACAATAAAAAGGGTTCATACTGAAATTCAGACTCAGGTCGAGCCAGCATCACATTCAAACTGTGTCACCTACGTCATCCACGTTCCCGGTTGTCCGATCCTTCCAGCAGAAGTGGATGAGGGAGTCGTCGGTCTGCTGGATGTACACCTGACCTTTGCGCTTGTCAGGGGTCACCGTGCTGCCCTTCATGGTCATCTTGCCGGCCCGAAACTCCACCAGGTACTTGCTGGAGGAGCCGCGGGACCCAGACACCATGCTGGGGAACAAAGCTCCAGAGGCCATGATGAGATGGACAGACTGCTGCAGGGACAGAAAGAGGAGGAAGGCCTGAGATTATATACAGAGACACATGGGCTCTGACTAAACAGTGGCTATGGGAGGACAGTGTGTCCTCAGATATTACACTGATGGAGATATGGGCTTGTCTTCTTCCTGATATGTCACTGAACGCTACTAATGACCCTGTTATCCAGCTGTACACTCATTAATGCACATTCCTAATGTTAGCTCTTCTTTGCTGATCCATTCTGTACATGATTCTAGCCTACTAGCTTATTTATCCTATGACTATAATTTTGTTATTACCTGATAGATATACAAATGCTCTCCAAGGCTGACACCTAAATAAGAAATGGACCAGAGAATACTACAAAGAAGCAGACTGAAAAAACGGATAATAGCACTGGGACACAGCTCATCCCAGTGCTCCCATAATGAGGCAGCTACTGGAGCAGCCACAGTAGCCCACAGATGACTCTGCATCCTGAAGCTAGCAGCGTGTTTCAGCTCAGCGCGCTCACGACTCGGCTACATTTTTACATTTCAGACACGACAACACCAACACACTTGATATCTATGTTAACATCTGGGAACATATTTTAAAATTATACGTTTAAATTACACTCACATTTACTCACTGAGATAGCGCTCTGCCGGAGAGCAGTCAAAAACACTGAGGATGGTTGTGATTGGCAGGCTACAGCCTGTGCTTCACTGTGATTGGTCGAACCGTGTGTCAATAGGGAGGGCTTTAAATGTACTGCACATGTTCGGTAGAGAGAGCACAACAGTCTGGTCATTGTATAAACCTGCATGTTCAATGGATTTGATTGATTTGAACCATCTATTACAATTATTCTTATTTTCTAACGACGCTTCCTTCATAAGAGGCTGTTCTGCAAATTGTGGCTTTATTAAAAACCGCAATTACTCATTGTACTTGTACTTTAAATGGTCAGTTATTAGGTTTTTATTATCATTATTATTACATTGTGGTGATAGTCCATGTTTCTTTTTGGTGGAATTTTAATTTCTAGGGGATACTGGGATATAGGTGCATATTTATGTGCATGGATATGGAATAAAAGTGAAATGAGATGTGTCACATTATTATTGGGCCAAAAATATTCACAAAACAAAACAAAAATTCAGATATGTCACAGAATAACTCATTTTGAGTAGTGTATATACACTGTATATACATCATACACCATTGTTTATAATGCCTATACAGTATTTTGCATTTGTATTTTTACTAACTTTTGTTTCTTATCTATAAATGTTTTCTTATAAATTCTACACTGTGACTCTGTGATGTCGCTAAATTTCCCCCTCTGGGTTCAATAAAGAAGCCTACTACATGTTTTTGTAGCTCATCTTAAAATGTAATAATGTTAATTAGAAAAACTTTTATTAGATTTTGAAAAATCCCATTGACTGACTGGATTTTATCACCCCCATATCTCTGGATAGTAATATCTGCAGATTTTATTAACAACACGTAAATCATTTAGTCATGGCTTATGACTAAATGACCAGTGATATTATACCAGCGATATTACCAAATACATAACCACCAACCTCATGGATACAAAATAATATATAAAAAGTATATTTACATTTACACATTTTTTTCACCTCTTAGTTTGTACATAATAGTTCTATCTAAAATGTTAACTATACTTGTTGTCCTAGTATTTATCTGTACGTCTTTTCATATTTAATTAAATTTAAGGATTGTTCCTGATTTGTAACAAAGAGCACAACTCAAAACCAGAGGATGAGTTGCATTTCAACATTCGTAAGTGTGACACCACAGGATATTTTTAAAGAGGCCTTGTGACAACTTCCAGTCACCTTAACCCACCAGTGATGGCCCCTTAGTTGGGAATCACTGGAGTAAATGACACATATGCTGGTGTCATGAGATGCTGTTAAAATGATAAAAGTGATTTACTGAAAGCAAAATTCAAACGGGGAGGTAGTTTCAATAGTCCATAATTTATTTCTCAAATATGCCATGTATGCATATGGTTGTGTGTGGAGAACAGTATGAGGAGGGAAAACACGAGATGAATGAACATAAAATGTAAACATTTTCAAACAGAGGCTAGACAAAACGACAGGGTACAGAGGATGAAATCAAAGGAACCATCAGACCGAGTCGCACCTCTGAGCATGTGCGGGCCTTACAAAGTGCTTTGAATTCAGAGTAAAGTCGAGAGCAGTCGGGGGAAGACATGATGTACGATATTTCACTATACATTATGTGCAATGGACTGTGAGCGTTCAAATGTCCAGTTTATGCAAGGTTAGTGCCCGCAAACAAAAAACATCTCTTTGCTGCAAGAACTGCACTGCTGTATGTATGTTAGCGTTATATATTGAGCACACAACATTCATTAACTGCTGCCTCTGTAGTGTCTGAAGCACACAGTGGCTACTAGCTAAAGAGGAGATTTATTCTATTTTTTCACATTTCAGGAGGGCAGACTGGGTGGATCAGTTTGCATAGGTTTATGATGGCCACAGTGTCCTGACTTATTTGCTGCTGCTGCGTCCAAAAACTGTTTTTTATTGTTGGAAAAAATGACTAAGGGAATCAAACTGAAAGCTCTGAGAACATTCAGTGTTACTTCTCCACAACTCCTTCTGAGTCATAACTCAGTCAAAACTCATATTTTTAGACTGAGTTGGAGTTTCACTGGGGATATTATTACATGTCCAGAGCCTGTCTGAAAAACTTCATCTTTTAAAATGTTTCTCTGTATCAAAATAGTCCAGTGATAGTTGTCCGTGCATTAACGGTCACACTGCAAACAGGATCTGCTGATAGATCATTCGGAAGACTTTTAAAGGGTAACTCCAGCAATTTTAAACATTAAAGTGTGTTCATAGATCTCGCGACTGTGTACGTGAAAAAAGTAGTATGAAGTCTTTTGTGGTTCCAGAGGAAACTACATGTAAACACATCTCCATTTTATTCCACGTATTCTTCCTTTTCAAAACCTGGTGTGCCTACATTACCCACAATGCAATTTAGCCACTCGGTGACATCACTGTAGGCAGATTATCAGATTACATAAAGCTTCCTCTGGAGCCACAAATGACTTTATACTACTTATACTACACATGCAGTAGTACTGAAGACCTATAAACTTGCTGTAGCCAACAGCTAACATGCCAACTCACAACATGTCAACATTTTACTTCCTGTTTACAGCCACCAAATAATGACATCTGTACTAAAAAATTATAGCAAGATTACGCCCCGAATCGAAGTAATACAAATACTATCAACATACAAATATTATTGTTTTGACTAAGGCTCAGAACATCCCATCAACACGGTTAATATAGTGTCAAGACTCCCTTTGCTTTAATGCTTTATGTGAATGCATTTACACCATTATACTCAGTGCAGAAAAGGTTTTTATGGCTTTAACTTGTGTAAATAACCATCTTGGTGACCATGCATGCACCAATTATTATACACATCATCTACAGGTTTACAGTGGACAACAATATCATGTACCAACAATATCTGTTTACTGTGCCAGTAAACACGATTATGAGCAGCTTTCATCCCTAATGTTAAGTCTCTATTCACACAAAATGATCACAATTGTGACTTTATACGGATGTTTACATCTAACCAAAAATAGACATCTAATATTCAAACAGGTTATATATAAAAGTAACGGATGTGTTTAAATAACCCCTGATATTTGAATGCGACTGGACAGAAGTGTGTGGGACATCTACAGGTAAGATTATGGTTGACAACCTGAACTAAAACTGAATGAAATATATCCTCCACGAGTTGGAGCTTTGCGTCCTGCAGCAGCATGGTCACTCACACACACATGCACGCACGCAGGTGACTGGTTTAAAACCCTCGACAGGTGAGTAACATGTGGACTATTATTGAATTATGATTAGGGCATATAAAGATGAACATGTCGACATTTACAGTAAGTAAACTCTAAAATTTTCCTTAATATTACATTTCTCCTGTGGACAAGGTTCACAGTCATAATCTGATAACATTCTGATATCAGCTTGTCATTGATTCGCACAGAGACACAGTACCAGTGAATGTCTGAGCGTCAAAAAGACACAGATCTTAGATGCTGAGAGATAAAGTGATTCCCATCAGAGGGGAGGTCTTCACACCGGGCAGCTCCTGTGTCAATAAATGTTGGGACAGTCAGTGTAATTCCTGTCAAAGTATCCACCTGTGTACAGCCAATCCTCCATTCCTGTATGAGGGTTTGTTCCCTGCTGAAACCACCTGTAGAGAGAGAAAACATGCACGACCAGTTTTTAATGACATGGTTAAGAAAATAATTGCATAACATGAGTGATGTACAGCCGTTGGAACATGTTTAAATTATCGTCTGAGGAGGATTCGCCTGGGAAATTTTGAGCGACAGCCTTGGCACCATGAAAAGAAACGGCTGAAGAGGAGACTATTTTTTTATTCCACTTGTCTCACTTATTGATCTGGATGCAGTCTGGTGATGAGCTGCTTTCTACTATTCCCTGTTGTTGCTGTCCCCTGTTCCTGATGACGAAGCTGACAAGCAAGGAAATAACAAAACAGAAAAGAAAACTCCTCTACTGGAAATGTGAAAAAGTCCAAAAGGCTGCCTATACACTAATACGCTAATTATGGTGTCAAAGACACACCTTTGTTTGCAGAACTGAGCCTCGTAATAAGGACCTCAAACACACACCTGTTTGACCAATCCTCCTCATCCTTGGAGCGTTCCCTGCGTGAAGCCCTTTGTTTCTCCTCTAACCGCTCTTTCTCTACACTTGCTGCATCTACAAAAACAGAAAATATCACAATCAAATCAAACACACTTCAATCATACAGCCCAAAATCTCAGTCACATTGCCTCAGTGGGCTTTACGATTTTTATAGAGAGCGAAGCAGTCCTTCGATTCAAATGAGGAAAAACTTCAAGAAGAGCCACAGAGGAAGGATCCCTCTCCCAGGACGGACAGACATGCAATATGATGATGATGATGATGATGATGATGATGATGATGAAGAATATCTATATCTATCCAATAAATGTGAATAATGACACTATTACAGACTCATGGTGTTCCTGAATACTGCAGTCATGTGTGTCAGTACAGATTTAGCTCCTGTCAGCATGTATGAAAGTCTAAGCCATCGTGTTTATGTGAGTCGTTACCTATGTCTCCATTTTCCATGGCTCTGATGTCGGGCCTCAGCCGGCAGTCTGTTGGTGCCAGTAGTCTGTCCATGCCGGGCTCCAGCTCGTTTAGTGTCATGGCAAAGCTGGTGAAGTTATACATCTACACAGAGGGAAAACCCAGCAGATACGACAAGAGTTAACATCTTCGTTTATATATATAAACAAGCTAATTTTATTAATATCAATATCCGTTAAAATTAATGCAAAGTCCATTTTCATATTTAACTGTGTCGCATATGTTCGGTGTCACTGTGTGAGATATTGACCTCTGCAGAGTGAGGAGGCCGCGGCGTTATCCTCCACAGTAAGGCACTTCCTGGTATCACAGTCACAGTCTCTTGAACTTCTGGCATGTCGTCTGCCTCCTCACCTTCACAACTATGCTCCTAAACACATACACACAAAAAGACACACACAGATAAATAACATCTTCCATGGACTAAAGCTGAAGCTGACAGTACGTACAGTTCATGTGCAAACAGGTGATCCACAGAACTACAGTTGCCACAAATTCAACACGTTTCTCAAGCAACAATGCATGTCATTGCAAGACATTATGGATTAGTGCTGGCAATGATCTAACCATACACTACACTTTGAACATAACTTGAACTAGACAACAGCAGTAGCACACTACAGATATCAAGTACACTTTTACCTTACCTTCTACTAATGCCACTGCATGTTATTGTGAAAGGAAAAGATACCGTTTAGAGCAAAGGGCAAAATTCACGTTGTCAAACAGATAAAACATGTCAAAGACAAACGGGACAACAGCAGCATTTCATCTCAGGTGTCAGTTTGCTCATCAGATTTTAGAATCTACTGAAATGCTGAGCATCACTCACCTGTTTCAGCTTTTTCGTCTCTCCCGCCGTCTTTTTGTCCGACTTCTTGTATGATTCGTAGACCTTTGGGTCCACGCTGTACATGCACTCTGTCCACTTTCCATAGATCACTCGCCGTTTCTTCTTACTGGTTGCACCAAAAAAATGACATTTATTTCAGTTCAGAGAAAGTTAATCACAGCCTCTGGTTCTTCACAGAGTCGTTGTGGTCGTGCTCTTACCTTTTGTCTTGGATATGACCTTCTACTCTGTGCAGCTCTTTCCCAAACATGCCACACGGTTTGAAGTTTAACACGCACTTGTCTCCCGTGCTGATGAATTAATGTCAAAGTTACTATGTCAGTCAATAATCACTGCTCCAAAAAGTTTCAATCTTAAAATGAAGTATCTGTCACTGTACCTGTGGTTGACTATCTCCACGGTTCCGTACTGCTCAATCCAGAGTTTTCCCAAGATGATGTTGTGCACACAACACATCGGGTTTGTCCAAGTGTACGCTTCTTTATGTCTGTTAAAAAAAAAAAAAAAAGCCCAGAATTTTAAGGAAATAGTTTGAGAAAAACCCACATTAACTTTGCTTATTTTAAACCAGCTTTATGCAAATAAACAATGATAAACTTCTCTACACTTTACCTGTACCCAAAGCCCCCCCCCTCTTATATTGGCAAAACTTCTCCAGATGATGCAACGCATGCCATTTGGAATATTTTAGGGCTGTCATATAAACTACAGACTGCTGTTACTCAGACAGACCTCACTCTTGGATTGAGGGAGGGCAGTCACAGTGAACTCCAATCTAAGTGTCTAAACTACATTGTGCTGGTAAAATTAAAACACAAAATCTTGTTACTAAATTGCCTTTTTATCACCTAAATGTTTTCAGAAAATGTTTTTTTGGCACACTGTTTAGCTGCAACAGAGCCTTTCCTCTCTTATGCATTTTATCTGTAAACAAAAATTTTGGTTTAAATATAAAAGTTGGCTAAAAAGCACAAACGCAAACCATGGAAACAAAAATGGCCAACCAAAAATCAAAACCCTAAAACGCTGCTGAAAGCACAACAACATCAAAGCTAACAAAACTGTGTGAACATACAGACGTCTCCACAGATACTCACTTCAGTAGCTCCAGCGTCATGGTGCCTTTGGGCTCCGCCTCCACACTTTTCCCCCAGAACTTGAGTTTCGGGTAGATGGACCCGTGAAACTCGAACTCCTGCTTCAGAGACTCGGCATGGAAGGCACTGACAGGGGGGTGGTGGCTCACCTGCTCTGAGATCAATCTGTATCCATTGTCCTCTCTTTAGAAGAAACATTCAGAGATTAACATGAATGAATAAAAACACTGTGGTTCATTCATGTCTGTCAGACACTGAGCCAAAACTGTCTAAAGGCTTCTCAAATACCTTATGAGCTCATATGTCTCCCCAAGCAGAGGATTAAATGGCTTTCCAGTTCGTTCCCATTGAGACGCTACAGCCGAAACAGCGAACGCAGCAACAACCTGCCACAGAAACATGAAGTAAGTCAGAGCAGCAATGAATTCTGAGTTAATTGACTGACAGTAAATCAAGTGTTTATGCATTTTTTAAACAAAATTATGTTTTAGCTTCTCAAATGTGAAGCTTTGTAGATTTTCTTATGAGAAAGTTAAAACTGAAAAATAAAATCTTTAAGTTTGAACAAAACAAGATATGGACTTGCCATTCTCACAGTTTTTTCTGACATTTCAAAAACAATTCAACCTAAAAAATGTGTAGATGAATTAAACAAGCAATTCACAATCAGTTTTAGCTTTAAATGTGGTGAAGCTTTGTCACATCTATCTGTCCAGGTGTGGTTTTACTGACGCTCACACAGAAGAAATTCATTTCAAAGAAAAATAAAAATAACCCGATTGTCTAACAAAAACACAACATCAGAATCAACTGTTGTCTCTACCTGCATGCGGTCTATCGAGTCAGACAAACTGCAGGCCTTGTGAATGAGGTGAGTGTGTTCCATGTACTCCGAGATTCTCTGGAGGAAGCTCAGCGGCTCGTTAAACACAACCGGCATCGCTATTTTGGAAAGCTCCTATAAGAGCATGCGAGGACATAAAAGATTAACAGAGCAGATAAATGAGCAGGAACACACAGAGGCGAAGACAGACACTGAAACGTTACTTGAAAAACTCCTTCTGCATCTTTTATGCAACAATACAAAACAACACTCCCACCTTTAACAACAGGAGTGACATACACATATTTTATCTTCATTCAAGCTATTCTGGTCCTTTCAGGTGGCTGCAAAGTAATTTCCAAGCCAATTTTAGGCAGTTGAGCAGAGAAAAGAGGAAAGTGTTCAGTAATGACAGATCTGGTAGCACTGAGATGAGAGAAGAGGCATGTAAGTACTCAATTATAGATCAAAAATTTTAAAAAATGCACCACACTAAACCCACAATAACTATACACACATTAATTTAGTTCTGTAAAAAGGAAAATAGTGTATAGTCTTATTTTTGTGATTATCTTTTTTCATTTTATTTCTGTCTTGTAGCTATAACTCAGTCACTGTAGTTCTTCTCCCTCTGTCAATAACTCTTACGGTGTTGTAACACTTGAATATCCCTGCGAAGGGATGAATAGTCTAATCTTATCTTATAGTTCAAGTTTTCTGAGAAGCTGCATAGAACAGCTTAACATAACTTAGTTTGGTAAGGACACAGGTCGGACTCACCATGCCGATGCATTTCTTCAGTATACTCCAAACACTGAAATTGTTTCTGGAGATCATTTCAGCAGGCAGGGTTTTCCTGGTGCACATTTTAAAAAGGAGAAAAGTCAAACCAGTAAAAACACTTGTAACTAAAATGTATCCGTTAACAGCTGTCTCCTCTGCACAGACGGTGGCAGGATATCGTCACAGAGCACAACTCGCTCAATCACAATCAAGATGTTCTGAGATGAATATTGTTAGTTCACTCCAAATGCTCTGTAGAGGAGGTGCTCACTGGTTAACAGCAAAGAAAAAAAAAAGTGCTTGCTCTGGCCTAGTTCGCCTACACGTGTAAACCCCTCACCTACAGACATTTATGGTCATGTGGTGACATGCACACATACATGCCTGCATACCACACGTCTGCACTGAGACTCACCTGCGCTCCCACACGCCATTCTCGTGTGTGGCGCTGCTGCCGTCGGTCACCTTCTTACTGTCAAACACCAGGGCATCTTTAAAACTGACTTCACAGGAATCATCTGACTCCAGCCCTGACGGAGACAACAGAGGAGTGAGGGGAGGAAAAAAGGAAAGAGGGAAGAGGCGAATATATTCAACCACACGAGACCTCTGACAGCCCGTCTCACCTGTCTCAGCGTCGTAAAACTCCTCTTCGCTGTTCATACTGAGCACAGAAAGTAACTATGCGTTACTCAGAAGTCATGTTTCCACCACCGGCCTGTCCCTGCAGCCCAGCCTCTCTCCAAGCATCACAGACAGCCAAACACACAACCTGCAACAGCACGGACTCGTTACAACAAGCGGGGCGGCTGGATGTCGTGGTTAAAGACAGATATTAATATTTGCGTGCTATGACTAAAAGAACAACAGCTTTCTGCTGAGGCTAGCTGTGAGCAGCTCTGCTCCCCAAAGAACCTTAGCCGTTAGTCAGTTAGCTAGCTAGCTATCCGGCTAACTAGCCGTTAGCATCGCTGCTGCACTGAGTTTAAACGTCAGCCGGAGGTCACACGGCAGAAAAACGCTAATGTTACCGACACAGACACTGACACGAAGATTTAAGCACAGTTCAATGTAATATACCTGTGAGTTAAGGTCAAATTACTTCGCTAGTAACGTAAACAATCGAGGAGTACTCTGCTTCAGAAACAGGGCGGAAGTAGGCGGCAAGGACACCGTGACTGACGGCTCCGCCGGCCAATCAGATCGCAGCCAGCGGCGGCCTAGAAATAGAAGTCAAAGAGCAGAAGATCAGTCCAGAAGCTTTAAGACAGGCTGATGACGTGACTCCTGCAATCTGGGTCCAACTATGGTGTAATAGATAGATTATTATCTTACATGAACCTTTTTGTATTGATTGGTTGACTTTATAGACATTTAAGGGTTTTTACAGGCAAACAAATCCATAAAAATGAAAGAATAACATTATATCCTCGAAGTAGTTCCTTAAAATTAACTTTGTTTGTTAATATACTGTGCAAATTCAAGGATTTAATAATGAATTAATAATGTTATTAATTCTTTGCATTCAGTAATAATGTAGGAATAGATTACGATACTCGAATAATAGAGGTCAAACATTAGATTCTTAGTTTATAATAGGCCAGCAAGTCCTCCGGAGTAAAGAAATTAATAAGTAGAGGCATCCTGCCATTAACTCACATACAATAGTTGTATCACTCACGCTGACGTTGCACTCCATGGAGAACAGAAGGATTTTCACAGTTTCTGGCTTCATCTGCCTGTTCTTTACTATTTTATCTATGTCTGATGTGTTGATGGACAACATGTTGAGCAATCACAAGTTCCTGATCTGTCTAGACACTCCTACTTCAGTGTCCAATGAGAGGCCAGGTGGTGACGAGGAAGACTGACAGGCACCTGAACAATCCAAATGACATCTATTGTTATATTCATCCACTCCAGTATGTCAACACATCCATCCATCAGATGCCCATATGACCATTTTCGTTTCTTCATCCAGTCTCTCATGAATATAGATTTGTATTCTCTTTGTTTCAAGGGCCAAAGGAATTTGTTCTTTAGTTTGTACTACGTCATCAGCGATCAGAATTGATTGTTGATTTATTAAATGTATGTTTAAACCCCCTATATTGGCATTTTAAAAGGCATATCGACTGTGTCTACTGAGAAAATTTATAAATAAAATGACTCAAATAATTCTCTGACCTGGAACGATGATATTGATGATGATGATGATGATGATGATGATGATGATGATGATGATGATGATGATGGTTGCCTAAATCATTAAAGCCTCACAGTCCAGATAAGAGCGGATTATGTCTGTTCGATGAATGAATCAGCTGTATGTGGTTGCTGTTGTTACTGTGCCACAGACATCAGCCTGCTCAACGAACCACCGTCAACATTTTGAATAAATAACCAAGTTAGTGCTCAAGTGATCCACAAGGTGGCAGCTTCACACGTGTGATCAGTGACTCCTGTCAGTAACTCAAAATGTAGAGAATTACTTTCAAATTAAACTCAAAGTGTCAACAGAAAATGTGTATTTGTAAATAACCGGTATAGTTAGTTAATTTGCTTATTTTGTTTATTTATTTCCGTGTTTAATGCCAAGACACCATCAGAACAGTATGTTATTAATACAAGAAAAGAAAACCACACATATGAAATCACAAGTTTCAGATGAATTGTACACTGAATGGGATTTATTATGAAATATATCATAATGATTATAATAATGTGTGTGACTATTGAACATGATGTTTTGAGGATCTTGATGCAGAGAGCTTTAAAAGCCGAATAAATAAATATAGTGTTGAATGCTCAGAGGGATGAACGACAAGTTGCCTGACTATGACAGAAGTCAGGAGGGGAAAATGGAAACTTTCAGAAGCATCATTAATTTAATTTAACATCAAGTCACCCAGAGATACAGTAAGACCGGAAACAGTAAGGATTTTACAAATAAAAGGGACAAACAAGACACTTTATGTGAATTTACTGCTTCTTCTATTTTATATCAATATTTATTATGAAAATTCATCATTTCTTTACAATAGCTTCCATGTCATTTGTTTCAATAATTCAAATCAATCACTTGTATATATCACATTAGTCACTAGGTCACATGACATGGAAACTAATGAGAAGAAATCCTGAATTTTGATAGAATTATTGATATAAAATGGAGGAAACAGTAAAATCCCATAGAAACAGATGCGTCTTATTTGTTACATTCATTAAAATAATTCGGCATTATTTTGGAGTCACTGGATCACATGACATGGAAGGTATTAAACAGAAATGCTGAACATTCATTGTAAATATTCCTATAAATGATTTGTCCCATTGTGTGTAAATCAAATTAAATCCGAATTTGCACATTATTTTCGTCATGGGTCAATGAAAGGGTTTTATTTTGGCGACCGGAAGTCATTACCGGGCTGCTGAGTCTGACACTGTCAGTTACTGTCTGCTCTCTGCCTCTGTGCGCTTTTGGCAAAGTTTCAGTCTTTGGGATGGAGAGGTACCAGTCGGACGTCTTCAGCGAACTGTGAGCTCTAAACTTTTAGAGTTTCAACTTTTTAGTTGAGACGTCATGATTAATTAAAAAAACAATAATAGTAATAAATTAGCGTCCCTGTTTTCCCACCTGAAAAAAGTTGCGGACAGATGTCAAGATGAACAAAGACGGAGATAAGAGCGCAAAGACTGCGCCCCGGAGCCAGAAACAACCCAGGGCGCAGCAGCAGGTTTCTGCCCAGAAGAAGAAGAAGGATCAGTCTAATAAAGACGCTCAGAGTGGCTCCTTCTCCAAAGACTCGCAGTCAGGTCAGTGCCACTCTGAGAGGGAGGTGAAGTCCGGAAAACGAGCGGGGAAAGTGTCATCAGGTGGCACCGTGGAGGGCCGGAGGAGCCCCGGCGTGCAGAGGAAGCTGTCCGACGCCAGCAATACTTCAGAGGACCTGAGCAAAGACTCCGGCTGCCTGTCAGGGAAGCTCTCCTCCTCAGACAGCAGCTCAGAGATATCCGACTGCCCCTCGGAGGGCAACAAGCGCGACTCTCCGACCTGCGACAATGATTTAAGCTGGATAGACGGGGGAGCTTATGAGAGGCCGGACAGCGGGGGGAAAGGAGACGGCAGCCCGTGCGTCAAGGAGGCGAGAGAGAGCTGCGCTCTGCAGCCGGATGCTGCTGGAGGGGCTCCCGGTTTGTTCAACTCCTCCGGGTCGTTTATGGATCTCATGATGGGAGAAACAACGGAGGATCTTGCCAGGGAGGTGGACGATTTACGATCAGAGAACGAATACTTGAAAGTAAGTCAAAATTAACTTTTAACCTAATTTAACGTAATTTCGTTTGTCTAATTCGGGTTGCCTGGCAGGATATTTGGACGCCTTCCATCTTGATTTCTACATATTTGTCTGTTGTTTTGTTTGTTGCTCCTTCATTAGTTCTAAGAGTGTCTGAGCAGCAGAGCCGATTTTCTGTACATGCTTATGTCAGTCTTCATTAGCGACTGCAGGGCGAGTGAGGTTAATCTCTCAGGCGAGAATCAAAAGTGAAGACTCACTATTGACTCAGTGACCTGTGGCATCACCAGAAGCACTTTCCATGTCATACTGAAATAAAGTAAACAGTCAGTAGTGATAGCAGGAGTCTTTAGAAGATGATTCTTTTTATTTTCTGTTATTCTAAAGTAGAAAATGAATCTAACTTGCAAAATCATGTGTTGTAATTTAGTAAATGTAGTGTGAGCGATGGAGACTGCTGGGAAGTCCATTTAATGTGTAAGTCTGGCCTTATATAAATAGTTCCTGCTATCCACTGTCACTTGAGCTCTATGTTGCTGTTTGTGTAGTAAGAAGAGAGAGTGAAGACTTGAAGAAAAAAAAAAAGGGTCAATCTAAGCCAATCAGAGCACAGTGACAGGGAGAGAGAGTTTTTAAGCATTTAAAGGTGAACTCCTGTGATTTAGAGCTTCACTTTCGTGAGTTTGTGGGACCTTAAAGAGCACGATTCCAAAACAAACATTCAAAATAGAAGCAACAGGGGCTGAGAAATCCTAATTCTTAGTCCAAAAACACAAGAGAGCCTACATTTCCCTCAATGCAACTGGGTAGCATCTGGCCTTATAAAGAGCCGAAGCCACGCCCCTTCCAGTTTGACCCATGGGAGAAAAACATTGTGAACGGAGTGAGATGAATAATTTTTTCATTCAGTTTGAATTTTGTCACGAACGACACATATGGTTGTGAATTCGAAAGATTCTTTTTCAGAATGTCGCAGTTTGTCTTAAAACTAATGAAATGCGACTGTGAAAATACATAAT
This sequence comes from Acanthopagrus latus, assembly GCF_904848185.1. Taxonomy (NCBI): domain Eukaryota; kingdom Metazoa; phylum Chordata; class Actinopteri; order Spariformes; family Sparidae; genus Acanthopagrus; species Acanthopagrus latus. Next base: position 6,321,465 of record NC_051045.1, read on the forward strand.
TACAAAGACTATTGTCGCGTTAGTGATATTGTCTCATTGAACGCTCAACCCTTAAACCCTTACTGTAGATTTATTGTGATTTGCACCTTTTTTTGTACCTTTTCTTTGCCAAGTTGTTGGTGGTGATGTGTTGAGCTCTTTCTGTAGAGGTCCACTCAAAAAACTACATCGTCTCGCTCAACACTAATCACCAACATGGCCGCCAACTAGGCACAGAAAGGGAACTATAAAAGATGAAAATCTCAATAAATCCATGTACATCTAGGTATTACTTACTTATACTTGTACTTTTGACACTTATATACCCTTAATATTAGATACTTTTTCTCAATTACTAGCTTTATGGGTGGTTTTGTACCTTTTACAACATTTGTAGAATATGAAGAGTAAATCATTAGGAGAACAAACAAGCCACAAGGTGTTTTTAAATGAGTAGGTTCCAAAGTATCAGTGTGATCAGTAAGTAATGTGACTTTCCTCTCACTTTTTAAGGAACACAATGATAATCAATGTGTGTGTGTTTGTTTCAGGATGAGGTGGAGGAGCTTCGCTGCGAGATGCTGGAGATGCGCGACATGTTCCAGGAGGAGGAGGTGTACCAGCTGCAGGAGCTGCGGCTGCAGCTGGAGCAGGCCAACAAGACCTGTCGCATCCTGCACTACCGCCTCCGCAAGGCCGAGCGCCGCAGCATCCGCGTGGCTCAGACGGGACAGGTGGACGGGGAGCTGGTCAGGAGCTTGGAGCACGACATCAAGGTCAGAACTCCTCTCCCTTTTCATCACAGTAACTCCCACTCCTTCCTGTGTGTGTGTGTGTGTGTGTGTGTGTGTGTGTGTGAGGTCATGCGGTCTTGTTTAAACTCTCTCAGCACCAGCAGTAAAAGCTCCATCTCCCAAATTGGCCTTTAAGTGAATCACTGCTGATCCAGTCACCAACATCAAAGTGAAGGTTTTCTGTGAGTCCTCAGCGTCCTTGTGTTCATCTGGTCTCAGCACACCAACAGTGTTTGTGTTGCTGTGACACACTGAAGCACTGTAATCTGTCGACGGAGGTCTGAGTCACGCCTGTTCTCTTCGCTGTAAACTACTTCCTGCTGTTCGTCAGCACCACACACGTTTCATTAGTTTGAAATGTCTTCATCATGCATCCTGTTTATATTTTTGTCGTAACCGAGGTGCAATTATGTGGTGAGTCGCTCTCCGTGTGTAGGAACCATAAAAGAAAAGTAATCTTCATCAGAATCCTGGAAGGTTAATTGTCCTGTTGTTAAATGAGATGTGATGGCAGCCAGACTCTTACTTTGAGCAGCGGTGTGCGTGGTGGTGTAGGATTCCCGACAGCCTCCCCCTCAATCACTCACTCACTCACTAACCCATATGGTAAATTCCTGTTAGAAGCATTTCTTGTAAAATCTCACAGCTTTACCCGAACCAACTGCTGCAGAGAACAGGCTAAGGTAACAAAATAAAGTACAACCAGGGTCAAAAGGTTCAGAGTACATAGCCTGACCTCCATTTTCTTGTTGCGTGGTCGATGAAATGACCACAAAGTGAGGCAAGATGAGATACAAAATACAAAACAACAAAGAGAATTGCAAATTGCTTACAATCGACACAAAATGACTACAAAGAGACACAAAACAACCTAAAGAGACTCAAAAACAACCAAAAAAAGATGTGAAACAACCACAAAAAGATGCAAAACGACCACGAAGAGACACAAAATTACCACAAAACAACCACAAAACGACTACAAAGAGACACTTAACAACTACAAAAAATGTGAAACAATCACAGATGAAAAATGACCAGAAAGAGACACCGAACAACTACAAAGAGACACTAAACGACTACAAAGAATGTGAAACAACTGCAAAGAGTCACAAAATGACCAGAAAAAGACACAAAACGACTACAAAGAGACACAAAGCAACCACAAAGAGACAATAAACACCTACAAAGAGATGCAGAGTGACTTCAAAGTGACAAAAAATGACCAGGAAGAGACACAAAAAGACAACAAAGAGACGCAAAACCACCACAAAGAGGCACTAAACCACTACAAAGAGATGCAAAACACATATAGAGAGATCAAATGACCACAGAAAGACAAAAAACGAGTGGAAAGAGATATAAAACACAAATACTGACCACAAAGAAAAACAAAATTACCATGAACTGACACAAAACAACCAAAAAGAGACACTAAATCACTAACTGTGGACGATTTGAGGTTCAATAACTGTCTGTGTGCTTTAACTATAGGTTGCGAAGAGTGTGTCCCTCCGGCTGTACAACGAGCTGGAGATGGTGCGGAAGAAGAATTCCCAGCTGGAGTGGGAGAACGAGGGGCTGCGTGAGAAGACACAGGAACTGGAGGTGGCCAAGCAGGTGTTACATGCTGAGGTGGAGAAAGCCAGAGAGGTACGACAATAAGGAAGTAAAAACTGTGCAGGATGATGTTCATGCTTGATGTTCATGACACTTTTCATAGATTATAGATTGTTTAAGAAGGGACTCCCTTCTTAGCGGAGCAGATCTTAAATAAGTCTTTATGTTGGGTCAAGACATTCAGCCTACATCTCGACAGAAACACAAGCTGCCTCCATCCCTCCGGTCAGGATTCCTCCTCTCCATTTCTGCGGCTACACAGCTGCACCCATCCCGGCCAGTTGTCCGCCTCATCCCTCAGTCACCCTGATGTCAGGCGACACATGACCCTGCTGCAGATCAATGATATGAGAGGAGGGCTCGGCCGGCAGCTGCCTGGAGCCTGGGCTGGGTGAAGCAGCCTGGTATGCTGAAGTCTGAACTTCAGGCACAGCTGAACACCCTCAGCTGAGCGGACACAGAAAAAGGGAGAGAGGGCGCGAGAGATTACAAAAATAGACTCTCTCTCTCTCTCTTGCTTTCTCTCTTTCTGCTTCTATTAAGCTTGGCTAAATCTGGATCAGTGTGTATTATGGCATTCTAAAAGGGCGACACACTGACCTACAACCATCCCTGCACATGCTTTCATCAAACAGTGACCACCACACCCCGACAGCGATTGAGTTTCCACCTTTTATTCTCCCTCCCGTTCCCGCCTCGATAACGATCGTACGCTTCAGGGACACGTGTTTGGTTTAATCCAGGATTCGGTGCTTTGGCATGAGCTCAGTCTGGTCCGCTCAGCGGAGACAGCTGCTAGTCCCTTTGATCCCAACAGGGAAATCCACTTAGATTACCTAATCTAGGAGCACAAAACACAGTCTAGATGGATGTGAAGGAGGATGAAAATTGCAGAGACTCGCACTACAACTGGTCTGTCTGTGACCCTGTTTGTGAGACGTGAATGGAGACTCAGTGCTGTCAGGTTACAACATGGCTGCATATCCCCCAACAAAAGCAAAAGTCAGGATCCGTGCAGCCTATCGGCCCACTGACCTTGATTTTAAAAGACTCCTTCTCGCCTGTTGAAGATGACTATTATTAACACTGTGACATCCTGCCCTCGTGTTTAGGAGCGAGACAATGGTCACTGCAGCTCACATTCCTCTCATGCTCAGACTGAAGAACAAACTCGCTCATGTAGAAGAAGAGGGAAGGACTCTAGACACAAGACAAAAATTGGATCAAGTCACACAATGGGCGGCTGTCTCCGAGCAGCACAAGGGCATGATGAATCTGATAAATGATATTTATGTGAAGAAACAGTTCAACACTTTAGGAATACGATTTCTTGCGAAAAGTTAGATGAGAAGATTGATACCACTGTTGTAATAAACATTAAGCTGCAGCCAGTTAGCTTAGCTTAGCGTAAGCCACCACACTAGTTTGTTTAAGCCGTACAGAAAAACAATAGTTTGTGGCTGATAAAACTCCAGAAAGTTGCCCGACAAAGAAAAAATAACCTGTAACCATTTAAACCCATAAACTGATGGTTTGAACGGACATCTTCAGAAATGCTGGTGAGCTGATTTCATGACCTTCAACAGAGCCGAGCTAACTGTCTCCTGCTTTATACTGAATGGACAGATATGAGAGGGTTATCCATCATCTCCCTAAACCCTCTGTAAGAATTGTTGAACTAGTCCTTTATTTGTTTTTGTAAATTGAAGTATCCTGCTGAGTTTTTGTAAGGTCTCCAAAGTTGTCTTGTACAGTATATCATGTAGAGACGTGCTGTTGTGCTGTTGAGACACATTTACACGGCATTTACAAAGTGGCTGATCTATGGCAAGTTGAATGTAAGTTGTTTGTTAATGTACTGTTAATTTACGCCCTTGATGAAGCTGTTTGCCATGTTTTTTTCCTCAGAGCACTTTGAAGAAGAAAAGCATCCGATCAACAACCAGTAAGGCTGAGAAGAGACTGTCTCAACAGATCGAGGTTTGTAATTTGTGTCAAAAATTGCATGTTTCTTTCCATTTCGCAATCGTCCTCGTCAGAATGATACACACTGTTCTTTTTTTTCCAATAGGATGACAGCGCTGATCTCAGGTGCCAGCTCCACTTTGCCAAAGAGGAATTAGCTCTCATGTGCAAGAAGCTCACCAAGTTGGTATCAGAGAGTGAGAACATGCGCGAGGAGCTCGCCAAATACCGCTCGGCCTACGGCGACGTAGACGTCAACCAATCGCTGGAGGGCAAACAAAACTCCGCCCACGCCCGGGAGGCAGAGGTCAAAGTTCACCTGAAGCTGGTGGAGGAGGAGGCCACACTCCTGAGCCGGCGCATCGTCGAACTGGAGGTGGAGAACCGCGGACTGAGAGCAGAAATGAGCGACCTGAGAGAGAAGACGGGAAGAGGAGGGGGAGGAGGGGAAGAGGAAGAGGAGGAGAATCGGGATGTGATGGAGGAAAATCTGAAGGACAGAGAGGGAAGTTTGAAAACAGGGTGCACGAAGGACGCAGAGAAAGATAAAAGTGAGACATCTTCACTTTGCAACCAGTCGCAGACAGACGGGACGATGGCTGCTTGTCACATCACTCGAGAGGGTCCAGTAGGAGGTGAGTGGGACCCGTCAGACAGTCCTGAGAGCGATCCTGACCGCGCTCTCAAAGGAATGAAGGTTAAGGACTTTGAAGCTCTTCTTGCTCTCAGGGATCATTCTTGCATCTTGACCTCAGCCATCCAGCTCCTGATGACGCCTCCAAAAAACGGCCACTGCTCGCCTCCCTCGTGCGCTTTCACCTCCCCGACGGAGGTGGACCTGAACGGGAAGACGCAGAAGATATTCCCGCCAGGGCCCTTGAACGACGCCCTGGAGCTCCTGCAGGCCATGCTGCTGGCTTTCATCGGGAGGGTGGAGACCATTCTAACGGGCGAGGGTTTAGGGAAAGTCTCTGGAGATGTGGAGGCTCTAAGGGGGCAAGAGTGTGCAGAAGACCTCCGGACCACAGAGGTAAAGGAGAGAGAGAAACAGACCAGACAAGCCGCTTCCTTCCAATGGGAGCTCATCCACAGCTGCAGGGAGCCAAAGATGCGTCTTTGCTTGCAGATCCTGGGGATCCTCCATCAGTGGTGTCAAGTGAAAGGACCTGGGCTGGAGGGAAAAGAGGTGATAAAATCAAGCAAATTGTATATGTTTTCAAAACTAAGGTTTATATCTTGAATATCTTAATATATCTAGTTTATTTTTTCATGCAGGGTAAAGACAAAACCATGTCCGCGCTGCGGGGGTTGTTGCAGGACCTCGGCTCGGAGCTTCGGGATGATACCAAGGTCAAACAGTGCAAGGCAGCTGAGGTGAGGATGGTGTTTACCCTTCAGCTGCGTGATGCAGCGGGAAGTCCTGCTGATGATCCGTCTCTGGCCACACGTCCTCCTGGCGGTTCAACAGGCATCATGAAATGATGCCAGAGTATTTAGGCTAATCTCTTGTCGAGGCGGCGGCCAAACAGGACAGTATGTTCAAATCTGCTGCGTGAAAACACTGACCGACTCTCTGAACTGTCCTGATGTGATACATGGGTGTAAACTCTTCACAGCCCCTGGACTCCACCTGCTCTGATAGATGCAAATCAACAGAGAGATTTAATGCTAATCAAGCATTTGAGTTGCTGCCACTGAAAATGCTGTATGTGCACAGCATGACTCAAGATGTCCTCTGAAGGGTCGGATTTATTTTTTCAATGGTTGTTTTTCCTCCTTGCTCCTCTGACTAAACTGTAATCCGCCTTTTCCTCAGAGACACAATTTATCTGAAACGAAAAAACAACTCTTCAGCCACGCTAGCAGCTGTGTGAGGCTGCACTAACCACACATGTGACTCCAGTCATTTGATCTGAGTCTCAAGCAAGTCCTCGGTCATTTTCTTAGGTCAAGTCAAGTCAAATTGATTCCTAAATCAAGGTTGCTTTACTTCCAGTATCAAATCTTTTAAAGAAAAAGACAAGATACTTGTGCCTGTCTCATAACGGTGTCATTGGCATATTTATTTAATCTGTCCAGAAAGTATGGCCACGATATTCAGTGAAAGAAATTGAATCAAACAAAATCACTTAATTCAACTCAATTTCTTCTCAATTGATGTAAATCCCTCCCCATTACCGTTTGAACAGCGTAATGCTGGCAGCCAGACTGGAATCAAAACTAAAAACTAAACCAAAAACAAATAAAAAGAAGGAAGATCGCTCAGGTCATCAAGTCAAGTCTCAAGTCGTATATTCTGTCAAGTCAGCTTGAAACTCAACAAAAGTGTGACTTGAGTCCACATCTTAAGTGTTAGCACAGTGATGCTTTCAACTAAATGTTACAAAGTCAACTCTGTGAGTCACAAGTCCTGTCAACATGATAAATACCACATAAAAAGATAAAGCTAACCAGAATGTGATTAGTTTAGCAGATATTTGTTCATAAACTGAAGTACTGGACAAATTGAATTCTTGACCTGATTAATAAATCATATGCTCACCAAAATGATTACACTTCATCCTGACAGGGGTCGTTACAGTCAGATCATAAAGTATGATTTGTTTGTACAATGCGCACAGTGAAGAAAACTACACTGATGTGAGAGTTTTGCACATCTATGATTACTATCAAGCACTGAACCCTCAGAGATGTGTTCATTTCATGGTAACATATTCAACAGCTGTTGGTGTATTTCCCTTAAAACCTCAAATATGAGCTTCATGGTGACTCTGGATTAAAAGTCAGCGGATCACCAAACGTATTTTGGGTTTATCGTCTGGAAATCATCAGAGATGTCTGTAAAATTCACGTCAATCTATCTGACAGTTATTGAGATATTTCAGTCTGGACACAAATGGTGGATCTGCATAAAGTTACATGAAGTTCTATCATAATAGCAAAATGGTGACGATCCAAAAGTAGATACAGAGGCAGGAGGATTGAAAACCGAAAAGCGAGCTTTGCTGAAGCTGTGAGTGCAAATTATAAATAATTTGAAAAGGCATGCAACAAAGACAGACGGTCAAAACTCTAAAAAGTAAAACAAAACTAACCAGGTGGACATGAGGAAGCACCATGGAACCAGGGGGACAGGTGAGACATGCAGACGATGAACAAAGACTGAGGAGAAAACACAGGCAAAACGGAGGAAAACAGACAAAGGGAGGAAGTAAAAAGTGAAACGTGGCACATGAGGATGTAATTACAAAATAAAACAGGAAGTAAAAAACCCAAACCATGATAAATTCAGTAACTATTAAACTGGCTAATATGTGTTTTTTCTGTCTTTGCTCAGAGTGCCGTCAGTAGTTTGTTTCATGATGAACGACAGTCTGAAGCTGACAGGTGAGTGTTTTCAGCCCTCACATCTCGTCCATCTTGTTCCTGAGCTCACTGAGGTCCTGATTCATTCATCACCTGCTGTTTTCACAGACTGTGCAGCACGAAAGTGAGAAGACTCCGCCGACAGTTTTCTCCACACAGCTGTACGAAGAAGAACTGGTGCTACGTGAGCCAGGAGGCTGCCCAGCTGGACCGAGAGGACCCCGTTAAGACGTGGGACCATCTCATCATGCCGCTTAGCTTCCCTGATCTTGACTTTGAGCAGATGTCCCTGGAGAGGAGCCACACTGCCCCGGAGAAGTCGGCATCTCGCATCTACTACAGCCCGCCGTCGGCTCGCAGGGTCCAGCTGGCTCAGCTGAAGCAAAGCCCCGTCGCAGACAGAGAGTCTGTCAACACCGCCTCTCCCTGGTGCACGCCGCCGACCTCCTTCTCTCAGCTCTGTCTGGGCTCGTCTGCCAACCTCAGCGACGACATGAAGGAGATGACGGCCAGCTGGAGGCAGACGGTTCAGGTCGGTTCAGAGCAGAGGGGCAGATCTCAGGGGCAGTGGGTGGACGTGGCCTGCTCCGGTACTCAGACCCACATGAGGCCACAGATGGTGAGTGTTGGTCTGCAGACAGATGGGCCGGTCACCGTGAGAGGAAGTCCATCCAGGGTCCTGAGCACCTCGCTCGTCTCCGCCCGCTCTCATCACATCTCCACCTCACTGGACGGTGTGTCAGGCAGAGGGTCCAGAGCCTCCACCTCCTCGCCTAAACTGTACCGGAGACAGCCTGCATCCGCTCCATCCTCCCCTCCCTCATCTGGCAGTTTGAGCTCCTCCTCCTCCTCCTCCTCCTCTTCCTCCTCCACCTCCAGAGATCGAGCCCTGTGGAACCTGAATCACCAAAACCACAGTGGCCTCGCGTGGACCAGACAGACCAGTCTCAGAGTGGGTGCAGGACAGACCCAGGGCTCTCTGAGCAGCACCAAACCCCCCAGTAAACCTGCAGCCGGACCCCGTTACGGCATGGTCACAGAGTTCCTGCGCAGGGTGAGCGGCCGGGCAGAGAAACCGGTACCGGTGTCGGTCCAGAAGCCCAAGAGCGGCCTGAAGAGCCTGGAACGCGTTCCAACGAGGCCTCCCGCCGCTCCGCTGCACCGGACGGACAGCGTGACGAGGATCGTCAACCAGAGGTTCATGAAGCAGAGAGAGGAGGCCGGCCGGGCCCAGAGGGAGGAGAAGGGGAGTCTGAACAGCAGCGTCCGACACAGCCAGAGTTCCTCCACAGAGGTGAGTGTGACTGGCAACATGGCTGCCTGTGTCGTTTTCTAGAATAAGTCATCACTCAATTACAGTATTCATAAAAACTGCAATCAAAAATTATGTTAGAATATAAAATATAAATGTTAATTACAGACTTAACTAGAATGACAGCTCAGTAGAGTGTATACCTCTGCCAATGACCAACAGTCCTCTTTAAACCTAATTCAATATCAGATAAAACGTGTTTATATCCACGAGATCTGGATTTTTATTTGGATCTGCGTCATAGATACCAGCCAGATGAGTATTCCCAATAGTTTTCATCAAGATTCATGAATAATCCCTGAGAAATTAACAAAAATGTCCAATGTCTCAAAAACAGCCTCCTAATGTTAAATCTAAGTTCAGTGTGAATCTCTTCAGCAGTTTTTATTTAATCCTGCTGACAAACCAACAAACAAACATTAAACATCATCAAACCTGTCCTGTGAAGCACGTCTGTTGTTTCTGTGTTTCTCATCTCACCTCTTCTCTCTCTTTCCATCTGACCAGGATGGAAACTACGACTGCAGCTCCAGCAGCACTTTGACCTTCTGCTTCGCTCGTTCTTCTCGCTCCACCCAGAGACCAACGTCCAACCAGAGCAGACTCCTCCGACACAGATACTCGCCTCCAGCCGGAGCGGCTGCAGACTCCCAGAGCTGCGAGTGAACGGGAGCAGATCAGATGCTCGGCTGATACTTCTGGACAGCTGAGAGCGTTTACAGCCACTGGGAAAGAATTTAAAATGTAATGGCTGAACTGGGAGCACTGGGAGGTAGACTGTTTGTGGGACGTTTAGGAGAGTTGTCATGATGATTTCAGTCACTCAGTCATAAGTACAATTTAAAACTTTATGTGACAGTGATTCTGCACTTATATCGTCATCTACAAATACATTTTATATTATCTTTGTGCTACTTTGTAGAGAGTAACCTCATGTTTAAATAAATAAATTTCTAAGATCTGGACCAGCTTTATAGTGATCTTATTTATCCACATGTCAATAAACTTTATTTATGTAGCGCCGTTTGAAGCAGAGTTTACAAAGTGCTTTGACAAACAAGCAAAAGCAGGAAACTCAGGAAAACAATATTACAGAATAAACACACAAGAGTCACACCAAACGCAAAGTAGTCTAGTCTGAGGTGAGTTAAAGCAAGAGGACAGAACAGAGAATGTTAAAAAAAACCACAGTTATGAGTCAAAAACTGGCAAAATCACAGAAAAACTAAGTGTGAGGGGAAGTAATACGAGAAAAGGAGATAAGTAAAAGAATAAAATCAATAAAGGACGAAGAGGACGACATCACATGAGAGGAATTGAAACATATTAAAAGATTAAGAGCAGTAAAAGGAGTAAGGGATAATAAATAGATTAAAAATAAATAAGAGCAGTAAAGGACAAAGAAGACAGACATCACATGAGAGGAATTGAAACAGATAAATGGACTAAGAGCAGTAAAAGGAAGCGATTTAACAGGCGTTACATTATCATCAGTCTTTTTTTATCTTTGGAGTCACTCCCTGAAATGAGTAGATTTTATTTAAGCTGCAGAAGCGAGTTAAATCTGCAGGAGGGGGCTGCTGGCTGTTACGTCACACGCTCAAAAAAGAAAAAGTAGGAGCTAAGTAGTTAATAAGATAAGAGTTCCTGGCCTGTAAAGAGCATGATCTCCTCCCCACACCCTCGCTCTCTCTGATTGTGACTTTCACCGTCATTGACAAACTGCAGCCAGCTCATCATAGTTACTCACCTGGATATTAAATGTTGGAGCGACATCGGCGAGGCTCAGGTTCTCTCCGAGCAGATCAGCTGAAATACTTTGTCTCCTGTCAGTGGCAGCTGGCCGACCGTGGTCAAGGACGCAGCCACTAGAGGAGTCACACAATCACACGGTGTCACGTTTCTGTTCGGCACATGTGTCACACATAATACACACACACAAACACACACACAACAATGTGGGTTACCTCCCAGTGGAGCGTCTTTAATTCAGCGTAACCCAGTTTCACACAGTGGAAAGGTGGGAAAAAACACACACACACACACAATAAAGAGGCAGGTGCTGCAAACAACCTAGAATTATCTGACAAAGGGAGTGAATGATTCTTCATTCACATCACAATAACCATCATTAATAATTAAGGAAAATAAAAAAATAAAAAATAATCGATCAGATCTTCTTCATAATCATCTGATTGATTATTTTATGCCTAAACAGACTAAATAAACAAACTCTCTTTGTTTTCATGACTGAATAAACTGACCTTAAAGAACAACACAATTTCAATCAAACTCTTACTGTCACTTTTACTTATCTATATTTGGAGGACATGGCAGAAGTGACATTTGACTTATCTGGTTTCAGTCAATATTGTGACTCTGAAATATGATGAACACAGATACAAGTTACCCACATAAAAATATAAACAGATAGTTCAAGAGGTTCCTGGAAAGTGTCATCAGAACTGAATTCAACCAAAAATATTAATTTTTTAGATTAAGTTTTTTTAAATTTATTTTTTATTCTTTTTATTGTTTGCAGTTAAAACTGCTGACCACACAACCAATAACAACACAGCAGCATGTTTTTAGATCAATTCAAAATAAGTTTTATATTATGTGCTTTAAAGAAACTAAAGTAAAATGGATGACGTTGCAAAAAATGGAAAGCAAGTATATCTCGACTTTATATTTGACTGTAAGTCTTGACTGCATGTTTTCAGTTCCACCACAGTGTTAAATGCACCACGCTGCAGTACCGAGTCTGACCTGAGGGGCGCTGCAGCTGCGGCTGCAGCTCGGCTCAGTTCCGTCTTTAACGAACCTTTGTTGATGCCAATACAGACAACACCGGAAGTGCTGCCCTGCTCTCTGATTGCCGTCTGTCAGATGTGATGATACTCGGTTTAATTAACCTTTAATCAGAGTTTAGATGGATTCTGTCTTCTCGAGGTTTGATTCTTATGACTTCGAGGCTGATCGGCGGTTTCAGGACGGACTGAAGACTTTGAACAACAGCAGCAGGCAGGAAACCAAACTGCTGGAGATGAAACTCTTCTTTTATAACAGGTGAAGTAAAGTGACAGCTTCAGTTTATCTTTGAGTAATAATGTATTAATCCAAACCGAGGTGAAGTTAGTTTTTAGGTTGGATATTGGGCAGACAGCGGCGTCTCTTCCTCAGTTTGACCGGGTGTTGGCAGCAGCAGGACGGTCAGCTCTCCTCCCAGAGACGCTGATTTAGGGACCATCAATAAATGATCCTGTTGTTTGTTTGATTTACACAAAAACAATGCTTCTTGAAGTGAAAAATATTATAAAAACATAATAACTCTAAAGTAATTTCCTTCAGCACACTTATATTGCTAACGTGTTCATTTATTTTGAAAAGATATTTGTGTAAGACATTGGCTTTTTTAAAATAGCTTCCATATCATGTGACCCACTGAGTCGAAACTAATGCCGAATTGCATTAATGAATGGGAGAAATATGACACACCTGTTTTTATTACATTTTACTACTTCTTCTATTTTGTATGAACATTTATCATGAAAATTCAGCATTTTTTTTTTTCCAGTAGCTTCCATGTCATGTGATCCACTGACTCCAAACCAATCCACAATTGTATCAATACACAACTCATATAGGACATTCCTCTTTTGAATGCATTTTATTGTTTCTCCCATTTTATATGTATACTTATTATGAAAAATCAGCATTCTTTTGAGTAGCTTGCATGTCATGTGACCCACTGACTCAAAATCAATGCCGAATTGTATTACTAAATTGGACAAATAAGACACACCTCTTTATATTGGATTTTACTGCTTATTCTATTTTGTATCTATTTTTAATCAAATTTCAACATTTGTTTTTCAATAGCTCAGTGTCATGAAACCCAGTGACTCCAAACTAATACATTGTATTACTAAATAGGACAAATCATTTTTTTTCTGTGTTGTTTTGTTTTTGTTTTTTTCCCGGATATTTACTTCGTGTCCATGTCTGTAGTCTATGAATTTCATGTGCAGAGCTATATAATATAATGTGATGATTCTAATCTAGTAAACTGTGGAAGTTATACATTCTGTGGCTTAAATAAAAACAAAAAAAAATCATTAATACCTAAAAAATAAACAATAGTTTTGTATTCAATTATGATGATATCTCAACAACTTGATCCTTGTTTGTCATTCTCTTCGACTCTCCAGCCTTCTTGAAACTGTCCTTATTCATCCTCTCTGTGTCATCATCAGGTTTGTGGAGCCGATAGACCGCAGCAGCTACAAACACTGGAGCTCTGCTTCTCCTCAAGTGACACAGATGGACTGCGAGCAGCCGGGCCAGAGTACATGTTCAGGTTCAGACTGTGATAACATCAAAAACAATCAGACAGCAGAAACCTCCGCACAGACGGAGGCGATGCAGCTGTCGTTCACAGAGGTGATGCGACTGGTTCAGGAGGGAAAGGAGGTGCCAGGAGTGAAGAAACTGGATATAAAACCAACCAATCAGAGTCCAACTCCCTCTCAGATGGAAAGGAGAAGCAAACCCTGGGAAATATCATCAGTTTCAGAGTGACATTTCATTCTTTATGGCACTGGAACTTGAACTCAATCATTTTCTAATAAAAGAAATATTCCAACTAGATGACACATCGTTGTTATAAGAAGGACTGAGGTTTGCAGGAAGACGAGCTGAAAAAGAAGCAGATAAAGACTCAAACACACCTCAGGAAATATCCATCAGACTCAGAAAACATATTCCAAATATGTGAAGTTGTACTCCAAATTCTTCAGCAACTCCTTGTCAAGGCTGACTAGGTCCCAGTGGTGGAGAAACATTTGAAGTATTGTATTTAAAGAGTGATGCCCCCAATTTTACACAATTTTTAAAGTGTGTTCAGAGGTCTTTGTGAGTACTACTGAACATGTGAAAAAAGTTATCTAAAGCCTTTTGTGGCTCCAGAAGAAAACTGCTTGTAATCTTGTGATAAAATGCCTCTAGTGAGGTACTCAGTGGCAAAGTTGCATTGTGGGTAATGTAGGCACCAGGTTGTGAGAAGCAGTCCACTGATCTACATTGCACTCCTATAACACTGCTGGACTCATTATGGACAAATTAAAAAACAAATGACTGATAATCGATACAGAAAAAAACACATGTCCCATTTCTTTTATTCCACACTTTCAGCTTCTTTTTTCAGAACCTGGCGCCTGCTGAAATATAATATTAATTGTTGAACCCATCCATCACCAACAGCTGCAGCTGTTACAGGATGTCGAACCACAGGAGGCTGATGGGAGCACTGATTCTCTCTCAGCATGTCTCAAATGATTTACTGCAGAACAATGTTGACCTCTTGTGGTGGAATATGGCTGCCTTCAGTGGTGACATGATTAACTTGTAAAAGATCATAAGTGGCAGATATGCAGGTCAGATTTGATTCCATCGGCACCACTAAGCTCCAGCTGTTCTGACAACATTATGTTGTCGTATATGTGTGTGTGTGTGTGTGTGTGTGTGTGTGTGTGTATATATATATATATATATTTTTTTTTAAAAGGGTCCAGGGCTCTCTGTCCTGATTTGGGTGTTTTATTAGTCACGATGAAGAAATAAAACAAATCAAAAGTAGATGTTGGCTCAGGAACTAGCTTTCCCTTTGTCATGCCACAGTTTTGCACAAAAGTACACTTGTTTTCAGTATGTCCTCACATGCCACTGTTGTTATCATCAAGCTACACATCACACTAACATTTCCCTACATTTGTAATTTCATAACACACAACTGAACAATCGGAACAACAGTCTACAAGAGAAGTTCACCTTAACTGGTGCTGTTTAAAGGAAGAGCTAAAAACAAACAAACAAAAAAACCCACCACAACGAAATAAAGCTGTACATGCGAAGTTAGCACCGTTAGCATAGCACCTTCAGAAATCAAAAGTCCCAAACAAACATTCAATGAGGTAAAAGTGTCGACCACCTCAGAACAGTATGAATTCACTGAAGCCCTGTCCATCATACAGGTGGAAGAATACAGTATCTTACCTGTCAGTAATGTTAACAAGATTTCCTTGAACAATAAAAACAGGTGTGCATAAAATCTGCATTGAAGGACACCTGAACAGTGATGTCCACGTTTAAAGAGAACTACAAACACATTTGAAGAATGAAAAAGCAAATATTACCAGATATTCCACTTACACAAAACTGATGGTACATGTGTCATTAAGGGTTAAAGGAACATAATAGTGGCTTTGCATGTAAGCTATATAAAAATTACTGCTGACCATATTCTTAAAAAACAACAAATGTAATTATAGAAATAACAATTACTTTCCTTTTAAATCTCCTGATTATTTTCATGATTGAAAGATGAATTTTTTGGCCTATGAAATGTCACAAACAGTAACAGTAAAAAAAGAAGTCAGTTACAAAAGTATTGTTTTTTCCACCCAAATAAAAACATTTTAGGACTGTAAAACCAATTAACTTAATGAGTATTTTAAATTATTTGGCTTGTAACTTGTTAAAAGAATTGTGAAAAACTACCCATCATAATGTTTCAGTCCACCATGAAGGGGATGGAGAAGTTTGTCTGACTGCTTAGTTTAAGTAAAAACAGTCAGGAAGCGTTCATCACCGTGGCAACATGATTATAACATCCAACAACTGTGTTAATTTAGCGGAGGGATGATCCTGCAGTAGAAGACACTGTACATTAAGTCAGATGTCTGCATTATCGTTCTTACTACAGTGATATTTGAAACACTGCAGTTGAAAGTTTGATAACAATCATGAGAGTTTGTTCTCGATGTGTAGACACGTGATATTTTTGGTCTTGTACAAATTACTTTTCCGTAAAATACATAAAATGTGCAAATCCAGTGAGGGAATTTTGGACCATAACCACTGGTGCACCACGGTGAGATGAATGTAGTGTGGATCAATAGTATTTAATAAGCAGAATTTAAGAAAAGGCCAGTCGAAACACTCATAGAAATTAATCACAGCTCCTGATTAACATGATTAGATCACACTTAAAATTCCTGGTAAGATGATAAAATAATATAAAATACAGATTGTTTAAAAAAGACAGTTAACATTTTTTTTTCATATTCATAAATTAAACAGAGGATAAAAAAGTGTAACTGCAGATTCTGAACCAAAAAAATAGGAGTTGAGGTAGAGACCTGGGGACTGGATCATGAAGCAAGATCGACGGCTCACTTTGGGTCACCTGGATTCTAACACGAGTCTAACACGAGAATCACGCTGAGTATCATGAGGCCATCAATATAAAAATATTCATATCCAAATATTAAAAGCAAAGCTACAGTGTAGGCATTTCTATAAGTAGTACATTACACTAAAAAGTAGTAAAATATGAGTGACATGTTGGTGCTTTTGTATAATTATAAACTATTATGGATATATGCACAAAAATGTCTATTGCACCTTTTTCACTGTAAACTCAGTGTTTTGTGTCAGGATCCTGCAGAGGAAAGGAAGAGTGATTTCTTACACTATGATGACTGGTCAGTAATGGAGCTGTTGGCAGGTTTTGATCTGATCCTATAGAATTCATTGGAGTTGAAAGATTAAAAATGAACCAGCTCTGTGGTTCTGGAAAACCTGAGTTAAGCCCAAAGATAGCTGGTAAACCGTCTAATCTTGCTTTGTGATTCAGGCCAATGTTCTGAGCACCATTATTATTCAATAACAGCACCAACATTTGTCAAGTAAACCTGGAAACAAAAAAGCAAAAGTGCCTGCTGGTGATAGTGGCTCATAGATAACTGACAACTCAGAGGATTCACTTCTAAAGGTCAAAATTTGAACTACCTAGTAATGCACGGCAGGATAAGGCAGAATGTTTACAGCTGCAGCTCCGACATGAGAGCAAACATTCAGTTCACAGTCGTTATTCACATTCGAAATAATCCTTCAGCGGAGCGAAGAGGTGACGGATAACGGGGACACTCCAGGAGCGACCCAGGACTCTCTGCCTCTGGCTCCGGCCCATGTTGTTCACATCTGTGTAATGCTTGGGGAAGCCAAAGATCCTAAAAGAGTTGACAAAAAGGAAATTGTTATTATAACAAAAAAAGTATTACATAATGGCCTAATATATGATCACAACTTAGAGCTTTGTGTCCAAAGTGTCTGTATCTAGTTCAAACTGTCCTACAATTCTTTTTATATCTGCTTACTGTTCTAGTTCGGTGCACCACAGGTAGTCCTCCTTTCCGTTCATGTTGACAGGTAGCCCCATCTTGCCCTGCCGTATAGAGTTTGACTTTGTTGTGATGGTACGGATTTTGTCAACCTGCAGGCAGGAAGAGAGGACAAATCAGTATCCGGGGGGAAGACTATTTAGTAATAATTATTAACAGGAAACAGTTTATCAAACTTTCTTCAGTGTTTCTGCAGAGTTCACCAAGTTAAATTCAAATTCAAATCTTTTCAATTAACTATATTTATACCACATATAAGACATCTGTCGAACACCTTCAAAAACACCTTCTTTGGAGGAAAACTGAACTCAATGCTTCTCAGACTTCTCAAGCCTGTTTCTTGGTTGCTTTGACAACAGCAATCCATAATAGAATGAAGGCAGTTCAGGTCAGACACCTTGAACTAAATGCTTCTACCTTTGCTTTGCGGCCAGATTCCAAACAATCCTGAAGGGCCACTTTGTCATCTAGAGATGTAGCGAGGGGTCTAAAAAGAAACACACATCAATTAATCAGTTTTATTAAGGACTACATGTTTGTCCTCAAAGGTGAAAATATGTATGAAGCAATGAATGTGATTATGTATTAGTGTGTACCTGTTCATGCCAGGGAGGTTACCCCAGAAGTAACGTGCTCTGTGAGCCGGACTGACTTTCACTGCGTCGATGAGAATCGGATTACACTGAAACAGATGATGGAGACACAAATAATGAGCCGTGAAATTTAATGCAGTCTGTTTGCAGACATTGGATTAATCAATCAGATATGATCACCTCAAGGAATCTGCAGATATCTGACTTGTCATGAGCACTCATGAAAACCACGTTCTCAAACAGCCAGAAGAACGGACGGTCGTCACCCTCCTTTGGCTTCAACATGGTCAGGATGCGGTAAAACTCAAAAAAGAGCCTCCCAGTGCCCTCTGCAGGACAAACAGAGCGAGATTAACAGAGAGAATTATCAAACAACATGTATTTATGTGAGTAGAGGATGCTGAAACATACTGGGACATTATTTTCGACAGAACTGAATCAGAAACTACTGATACAGCTGCAAAAATAACCTCAAAAGGAGATTAGAAGCTACATACCAAATAATCCTTTTCGCAGAGGGTTGACCATGGACAGGTCATTACATGGACTTCCTCCAATCAGAAGATCAAATGGACCCCATTCAGCCAGCTGTAACACACAACGACAGAGCTCAAGTTCAGTTCAGATTTGTAAATTACATTTAGCCTCTTTGCTGTGTCATAAACTGACAGAAATGGGGGAAATTAGGTTAAAAACATAAACTGAGTGACTACAGTTAGAGGTGATTTGTTTTCAGGGGTTGCTGTGGGATACACACAGATAAATAACATCCAACTTGTACTCACATGTTTCCTCGTGATGGTACGAACATCATTGACATACTCGATCTTTCCCTCATGTTTTATCATCCCCACGGCGATCGAATCATCACAAATCTCTGAAGCAATGTAGCGCTCGAGCTTAAAGCCCAGGTCTTTCAGGACCAGGTATCCTGTTGTGATGTCACAGTAGGTAAAATCAGGTTATTGATGAGAGGAATGTACAGAGGGTTCAGTACTTTGAAAGGTTTCTCTTCAGTTTTATGTAAAGTTTAAATATCTGTCACATGACATAAACCAACCTGTTGCGATGCCGTCAAAAAGTGAGAGCACCTTGAGTGGTCTGCGCTGATCAGCAGGGATGGAGGGGTAAACTCTGTGAGGCTCCTGAGATAAAAAGATTAGACAGCTGTCAGTATCAGGACACCAATCATGTGACAGCAGGTACAACAAGAGACAGCTGTTTTCTTCCTACAAGCTATTTCAGTTTTTATTATCAGATTTATTTGTAGCCAAACATGGTGACAATTTAAGCAAACACGTGAACTAGAAATGAGAATAAAGTGAGGAACGTACAAACTCCATGGCGCTGTTGTTGACAAACAGGTCTTGAACCTTGACACGCCAGTCTGGTCTGAGTTTGAGGTTTCCAGCACACTCTGACGGCTGGCACATGTAGCAGCTCCAGGGATCAACATCTTTCAGCTTGTCAAAGGTTCCGCTGCCCACCAGGATGTCCAGGCAGTCCTTACAGAAACATCTGGGAGAGGCAGAGAACATACAGTACATGTGATGCTGAGAAGAAAAAAGAAACAGGGTGCTTATCAGCATGTGCCATCTGAATATAAGGCCCAAACACATGCAGCCTCCCCATGTAAAACCCAATAACAAAAACTCTCTGACTCTGACTTTACACCACTCTGTCAGAACGCGACAGATTATCATATTTACCTCAGTTTTACAGAACCAGGATAAGTGTCATTACTGGGAGAGATTATGTCCACGGTGCAGCAGTAACCTCGGCTCAGCTGTGATCTCTCTCTTTGACTGTCTTAGGTTTAAAAAAATGTGTATGCAGGGGAGTCGGGGCAGTCTAACACCCCTCACAACGCTCTTGGTGCATGTTCAACCACTTAAAATAAAACATGAAAATGCGTGTCAGACGGTTTTAGTGCATTTGGGCCTAAAGTAACAGATCATGATGAGATCCATCGGCCATCATTGTTATTCATTATTCATTAGTCATCCAGTAAGTTTGCTATTTAGACTGGAACGAGAAGAGAAAATAGACAGCAGGACAAAGATTCTTTTTTTTTGTTACAAATATTGGATCAACTAAGATATGACTTTAAAAAATGACAGATTTCTGTTTAATACAGAGGCTAAATATCCAGGGTCCAGGTTGTAAAAATTTGAAAATACTTTTAAAAAACGCCCATGATAAACTCAATGTATTGGCATACTCTGAGACACAACACCTGGGCACCTGTGTTTACCTGCAGCAGCTGGCGTTACCACACAGAATGACCTCCAAGCCGGCACAGCAAACAGTGCAGTACGATTGGTAACCATCATCATCGTAGCGATACAGCGTCTCTGTGAAGTTCTCCTGTAAACAAGCCATATGGTGTTGCAGCATTTGGGATGTTAGAGGCAGCTGTGTTTCAGATGGAGGTTAGACATTCACAAACTGGACTGGGATGAAGGAAAGCAGACCACATAATGTAGACAGGGATAAATCACCGGGTTATTAGATTACCTTGCATTTCTGACAAAGACCACCTTCAAACAACGGGTGCTGCACGTCAACCTCAGATGATCCACAAGACAAACAAACATCTGGAATAACAAACAATTATCTTCTTAAAGTTAAAAAATCAAATTTTATATCAAGAAAGAATTGACTCTGACACAAAACTTACCTTCAATTGTTTTGCCTCTCTCTTTTACCTTTTCTGGTATTGCTTCTGTAAAATAAAACATTAAAACGAATCACAAATAGGAACAAATAATAATGATAAGATAAACTTTATTTTAGTTATGTTTATGAAAAAAATGTGGACAAAAACAATACGAACCTCTGTTATAGGTGATGGGGGTTGCATTTGCCTTATTTTTAAAAGTATATTTCCTTTTTACTGGAGGCTGGTAGTCAGAAAGCGCAGACTCCGAAGACTCTTGCTGTGCAGCAGAATCTTTGAAGACCATAAAAAGGATTGAATCAAGATAAATGAAAAAAACATGTCTTTAAGATGTATCTATTAAATATCGACATGGCAAAGACAGAGGACACACGTACAAACCCACACTAAACCAGGCCGAAGCTCTTCGTGATTCTAATCATTAGAAGTAAGCAAATGTATTTAAATGTGCACCTACCAGGAGGTAAGAATCCCTCTGGCCCTGTAGGCAGAAATCCTTCCACAGCCCAGTCCAGCATCAGCTTCAGCTCTTTTTCTTTATTTACTTCTGCCGCAGCAAAGGACTTGCCACATCGTTCACCTGCCAACTACAGATAACAAGCATGTACAGGAAGTGAGTTGATGCATTCTCAAAGAGTTTCTGAGTGGTCAGCTTGACATAATGATACACTACACCTCAATCAAGAAAAAAACAGTACAAATGACCACTTCTAAATCTGAGGTTTATGATGTCAGTATTGAATAGGTAAAAACTGACTCTGATCTTTCAGATGAACAAAACTTTGCAAGGAGGCACCAACCAGTATTACGTGAGGGCACACAGGTGATTAAGATCTTATTGAGACTACAGTCAAATCAGCTTTGCCTTGCAAATGAATGCAACATTATTTGCAACTGATAAGGTTGAATTTGTTTGTCGAGACGAATACCGTCATCATACAGCTTCTTTAGTTGCAGCATGGACTTTGCTCAGCTGCTCTGATTCTCTCCAATCATTCTGACTGCTAAATTGTTTTCTCTATTATTTTGTGGGTTATGTTCAGAGAAAGGACTTTGGTTTGGGTTAAGGAAAGATTGTGATTTCAGTTAATAAAAGATTGTTTGTCTCAAATCAATGCTGACTTCTGAATCACATTTTAAACCACCCCCTGTGGTTTGGATCCAATCTGCAAAATACAGACTTTCTAAAATGAACATGGACATGCCAAATAAACAGGTTTGGGCTGACAGTCTGAACTGTGCCGTAGTTGTAATTTTCTGAGTTTGACCTGGCTAAATGTGGTACAACATTGTAAAGCTAAGAAGTTAAATTGGTGGGCTTCAAAAAAAGTAGCAAGAAGAGACA
Source organism: Acanthopagrus latus (assembly GCF_904848185.1). NCBI lineage: Eukaryota > Metazoa > Chordata > Actinopteri > Spariformes > Sparidae > Acanthopagrus > Acanthopagrus latus. The sequence continues at coordinate 6,343,359 of NC_051045.1, forward strand.
ACAGACAAGAATAATATTAAATAAATAAAAACAGAAAATGACAGAAAATGTTCTGATGTTTGTCAGTTTTCTTACCTCGAGGATCTGGAAGATGCCTTCCTTGTAGATGGGCAAGCTGGTGAAGGAATTTTTGCAGAAGCACTTGGTGAAGGCACTAAATGGCTGAAGACCATCTGTATAGATCTGAAGAACAGAACAGACAGCTATGTGAAAATCCAATTCAGCGCAGAGTGCAGTGTTCCAAAAACCTGAGGACATGCACTGTACGTCTAACCTCTGAGAACATTCCGTCTCCGAACCACTCAACCCTCCGCATACCCGGAGGAGACGACTTGGTTTTCCAAGACATCACCATCCCAGGCCACCAGGAGAACCCTTTCACTTTCCCCCACACAAGTTCTCCTGTCAGAAATCCTTTCCCATCCTGTAGACGTGGAACAATGACAAGACAAGTTTTTAACGACATGAACATACACATTTTACATATTTTAAATGAACTTTGGCAGCAGTCTTTGGGAACAACTGTATTATTGGTCTTTTCCCGGTAACTATTATATTACCTGGTAGGCCTGTTTTCGTCGTCCTCTTGTTGGTGTAGGTTTACTGGATGGTGATGTCTCCTCCTTCTGAAAGTCAATCACAAGACTTGAATTGTATTTGACGGTTATTTGCACCGTTTTTGATATTGAAGTGCAGATGACACATGAAGAGACAAGGGTGGCTTTTATCATTGTTATGATATAAGCATTTGCTTTGTTCCAAGCAGTGTAATGAACTGAAATATACTGTTTCAGCTAATTGCTCAGGAAAAACTAAACAAACAATGTTTTCCACTCACACTAGACAATCCGTACTGTCCCCAAGCATGTTTGATCATGTAAGTCCAGTTTGTTTGACTAGTATGAGCGTAAGCACGGGTGCGCAATGTGGACACGAAGTAGAATCATGCATGTAACGCTGCCTTGCATAATCAAGAAATCCAGGAAATTGAGAGGGCCATCTAAAACCAAAATGGCAAAAAATCAGCCACGAAAAAGAAATGTATAAAGTTAGTCATGTTCTCTATGTTGTTCTTCCTCATGCTGTGACTGCACTACAATGTGATGACATATGTACAAGACGTAACTCTGTTCAGGCCTGGCTGTGGTCGGCAATGTGAGCGCAGGCCAGCGTGGGGCTGTTGAGGAGGGGCAATTGTGCTTTTGCACAATAAAGTGGGCCAAGTGTGAGTGTGCCCTAAATCATCTTGATTGAATTTTAACCTGCACACAAGCATTAATGCTTGGGAGATTGTCTTATCTCACTTTTGCCTTATTTTCTAATTTGACTTGAACAAAACAAATGATCTGAAATCTTAAATGAGAGGAGGGATTGGATTCTGATAGCTGGATTAAAATTCTTTTAAACACTGACTATTAAGGGTCAACATAGAGCATGTTTTTGATGTCTATTAGAGCAACTAGGTTTCAATTTTAGGTCGAATGTATCATTAAATATAACTAACTTAGCAATGACATTTAAGTTATTTTGAAGGATCCCCGTTGACTAGTTTTTGCAAAAAGTGGCTGTCTGTGTTACTTCCACACCAGCATTTTAGCCCTGATTTTCCCCTCGCCAATGGTTTTTGGAGCTTGCTCTGCTAGTCAATGAACGTTTGGAAACGTAAGTATGAGGATATAACATAGGATAGGATTTACCTTTAAAATATCTGGCAACAACATATAAACTAAAGATGTGACCAGTTTTACAGTCTATGGAATACAAAGGATATATTTAAGACCTTGGAAATTAGAATTTAGAAGCAAGGAGTGAAAAAGATGTAAAGTCATTTGAGATTTGATCAAATGCACCGAGGCTCCAATGATAGCTGCAAGTAGAGGTTTTGTTCTAATAGCATTTCAGAGGACAGGATCGCACGTCAAGTCCCAGTGGTATTCAGGTAGTACACTTGAGTATACCTACCACCTCATCTCGTGACTCCACACCCTTTTTGCTGTCCTTATCGAGATTTACGGGGTTGGACCACTTGCTAGCACCAGCCTGAAACACTGTACGGGCCTGTGGCTTCTGGCGTAAGCTGCTCTCCCAGCCAAAACTTCCCCTATTGGTCCCCTGAGAGACAACACACTCCCATTACACACTCAAATATCATGCACATGCAAATGTAAACCAAAACACACACACGGGAGCTACACCACATCACACCGGCGATTATGTGATAAAGATGAAGCGTAAAGAAAAGAGACTGTTAGTAGATGAGAGGGAATTAAGAAAATGAAGGAAAATTAACTTAAAGTGACCACTAAGAATTGAGAAAAAAAACTCATATGACACGCAACTTTCTGTTTTCAAGTGTAGTTGACAGTATACGTATACAGTCAAATAACAGACATTATGGTTACGTTCAACAAAATACAGTCCTATCTGTCATTAAAAATCCTGGCTATTTTAAACAAAGTTGCTTCTTTCCCGTGTACATGTAGTAGAATAAGAAACAGAGGAACAAACAGAGAAGAAAATCTTTACCTCGTTCCACAAGGAACCATTTTCATTCTGGAGGTCTTTGGAAGGAAAGGAAAGTTTTTCAGTATACTTCATTGTTGATATCAGAGATAATGATAACTGCATTCTGACATGTTAAAACTGTAAATCTGAAGGTCGACATGAGCCTGACCATGACGCTCGTTTTATTATATATAAATAATTATTAATATTTAAAGAATATACATTTGCATACTTAATGTTTCTTAGACAAAAAGCTACAGTAAGATTTACTTCATTCTAAACAACAGATTTGCAAGAACAAAATTACACTTAAATGACGTGTCACGTATCATTCTTTAAACTCTGTAAACAATGGAAGTAAATAAGTTTTTCTTACGATTTATCTTTGTAAGGCGGACTTCACATGGTTTCACTGTCCCAGGAAGGCCATTCGATCACACAAAATAAGATAAAAGTGTAAATATCATGTGGGATCCAATGCATTGATTTCTTGTACACTCATACACATTGCTCAACCTCTTTAACATGTTCACCATACAAATAATCATCATCATCTGATCAGGGTTTAACCACGTTGTTAAATTAAGTTATGATGCAATTTTAACATTTGATTTACCAGAGGACTATTTTACCTTTTTTGCGAAGTGATATGTTTTTCCTGCTGATGCTGTCTGAAAGAGTGCTGTCGGACATGACATCACACTCGCTTTCTGTTAAGGCTTCACTCTCAGAGAAAGGTGCGGCATCTTCATTCTCCAGGGCCTGAGAAAAGAAGAGTACAAAATATATAAAATACACAGAAACTACATACAAACACAGATAAAAGATGTTTAAACAGCTCCTCTATTTATATACCTGAGTAAAAACCTGCTGAGCCTCAAGTGGAGGACTGGGGAGAGACATCAGGGTCAAAATAAGCTTCCTGAAGGCAGAGGTTGGCTTGGTGTCCTTCAGTATGGTGGCCCAGTATTTCTCCAGTGAAAGCACTGCGTTGTCTTTCTTTTCCTCTTCACTCCATCCCTCCAACTGATACTCAAGGAATTCAGTTGTGAGCTGTGAGGAGCAGACTCCCAGCTTGGTCCCAAGCTCCTCCACTGCCTTCCCTATCACTGTGAGCCTGCTTTGCGGGTTCAGCAGTTCAGCTATGCTCTTGAGCACCACCTCACTTAGAGGTAGCTTCTCTGCAATGCAGCCTGTGAGTGCAGCATAGAAAGACAGTGCTTCCTCTTTCAACAGTGACAGTGCCTCTGAAGCCTTTGACTCATTAAGGAAGTCCTCCACAGCTTTTCCACCAAGGCGGAGCTCAGGGCTTGACAGGTGGAATTTCTCATTCTTAAGCATCTGGGCATCACGCTCTTTGAGGAAGTGAACAGCAGCTTGATGATGAAGGAAGTAGGAGGTGTAGGTGCACAGAAGGCGACTGGCTTCTTCCAGGATGAGCAGAATATCGTCTCGGGCTGCCCCCTTGTGTTTCTGCAGGTGTCTTTGGAAATTGTACAGGGGCCTCAGAGCCTGCTCCAGGAACATAAATGTTGCCCTGACTTTGGGATCCTGCAGCTGGAAGCAGATTGACTTGACTTTGTCATCCTCCTTGTCACAAGACTCGAAGTACGATGTCAGATCTTTCCATTCTTCCAACATTTTTGTGACAAACAGGAAGAACTTAAGGCAGCTGGTGTTGAGATGAAATGGACTGTCTGCTTTAACATCTGAGCCAAAAAGAGCCTCGAGGTGTTTGTTTTTGGTGGAGCAGGAGCAGGAGTGTGCATGGATATCTACCATCAACTCCTGAATCTGATTGGAGAGCTCCTTAACCCCCGCTTGGCAAGAAGCATCAGCGATGGTATACATCCCTCCTAAGGCTACTATGTTCGGGTTGAGTTCCCTGAGCTGTGAGCACATCTGCTGCAAGGCTGCACCGTTACTGTCGGAGTAAAAAGCGACAAGATTATCTGTGGGTATCCCGAATTTCTTCAAGCTTTCCACCACTGCTGCCGCTGTTTGATCTTCTTCACCACCCGCTGACTGAAGAGCATCCAGGAATCGGATGCAGTGCCTGGAGGCTTCAACATCAAAAAAACCAACAAGGACCACTGAGACAGTGTCATCCTTCTCCAGTGTAACCCCCTCATATATGTATACACAGTATGGGGTGTGCTGGCAGATAGATTTGATATCTTCAGGGTACTGCAACCCCAGTTTATAGCGTGCAAAATGTCTTGACACCTGTTCACCCTTCGCAGAGCCAGTGTAACACTGTTTGTAGATAAACCGGATAGCTGCATCACTACAGGGAAGTGGCTCTGAATGTTTACTTTGCCAGGCTGCACTCCCTGAAATTTGAGTCCTCTTCTTGTGTTTTTTTGTTTCTACATGCCGCTTGAGTTCAAAAAGGCCTTTATGGAACGTGGCGAGGCTCCTCCTACAAGAGTGGCAGTATGTATATTCCTCTCCAAGAGGACTACGCTCAGCCCAAACAAAAATATCATTCCACTTTTCAGTGTAAGGGAATGTTTTGGTAGATCCATTGCCGTTCTCCTTTTTGCCTGATCCCAATGTAGATTTTCCTGCCAAAGAGATAGAAAATATATTACTGTACAATTACTGTAAATGTGAAGATCATTTCCCTGTGCACTGCCGTATTTTCTTATCACAAGTAAAGTTACATTTACCTGATTGGGGAGATGATGGAATAGGGCTGATGTCATGGCTGTCCTGAGCTTTCACATGGTTGTTTTCTTCACTTTTCATATTTGCTATGTAGAAAGCTTTGAACCACTTCAGGATCTCAAAGTTGCTTTTGGAATCCCCTTTAATGAGCTCTTCGATAGGAATGGTCTAAATCAAGACAAAAACTATTGCTTACATATTGAATGAGAGGGACACAATAAATTGAAATACTTGGTCAAAAAAGGGGGGCCTATATTTTGACTAAAAAATAAATGAATAGCTACACTTAAATACATATTCTTGTTATTCCCCTCTCACAATGGATAGATTTTGGAAATTAATGTAATGGAAAAATGAAAAGAAATTGTAATGCTATTCCACTACTTGAGAAACAGTTCATACCTTTGTGATGCCATTCTTGCAGAAGGCTTCATTAAGCAGACTGAAGTTGTGCTTGCGGTCCTCCTCACCTTGTACCTCGAGCTTTACCTTGTCCATGTCAATAGAACCAGGAATAACCATGTCCATGATCTGACAGTGAGATACACCTGTGGAATCACACACACAGGTGACTAGACATCACAGGTGGGATGGCTTTGTTACACACAACTGTGTAGAAGTAAACCACATGCATTCAAGGCTTGTTGCTGCTCGGTGTGTATAAAGCGGGGCGAATCTGGCACGGGGAAAAACTGCATTAGTTCTGCTCATACTGATGAATCACCTGAACCCATCTGCTGCAAATCTTTGTAGTCTGTCTTTAGCAGGTTGTTGATCCAGGTCATCACATAAAAGCGGCTGGATTTATCCTGGGAGGAGTCCGGAGTAATTACCGCCACACTTGCCATCTTGTAGCTCTTTAAGAAAGAAAACAAAAACAGTCACAATTTTAGAATATTCATATATATTGATTAGATAATCAACACCATTATTATCATTGCAAACCCATGTTCAAGTCTGACTGCATGTTGCTTCCATCAATACCAAATACTGGTGTTGGGAAAGCATTTGTGGGACTTTCAGGATCTTAGAAGCATTAGCTAAGTGGGCTTAGCAATAATAATAGTGTAAGTAGTATCAACTCAATAAAATTTCTAACCTAGATCTTCATGAATGAATAATATACCATACCAATTGCTCTAGGAACCTGGCTTAGCATCCTGTTACTATGGAAAATGCCAGTTCTCTGTCAGTGACAGGGCACGCGGGATGTCAGCCTTCAGGTATCTCGGGGCTAGGAATACGTAGATAATCATTTTATTTTTTAAGATTTAATTGTTCTGTTTATTTAATTTTCACATTTAGTAAGACTGCATTTCTTGAATGCAATGATTCGAAATCAACTTTCTTCAATTGCTGCTAATGTCCTTGTTAATATATCTATTTTATGTTGACAAAACCTTTTTTGGATCCCTTTGAATGTTAACCCCTCACAAGATGTTCTGTAGGCCAACACAATACTGACATATATACTACGATCTACATAACATTCTTTCTGTGTTGCCTATCCTTCCAAAAATGTTTTTCAATAGGTTGGAATTTAATTGCACATTCATAAGAACAACATGGCTGTCAGGGCTTGCCAAAGATTGTGTTTTTCACTACGAAGGACTGACTCAAAGGGGTGGGGGTGATGGGTGAGACTGGGCCGATGGGTGGGTTTTAATCCCCTATTGTCTGACTGAAGGATAAAGACTGACGGCTGACAGTCAAATAGTCCTCATGTTTGTGCCTTTTGCTGGTGTCAGACATTTTCTTCTCATGTGTACATTAACCGAGCTGTGCTGTAGCTTAACACTAACAGGCCACTTGAGCCATGCTGTTACTGTCTCCGCCCCTTCATGTATAGAAAGCGTAGATGAAGTCTCGCGTTGTCCTTTTTTGCCGCGAACATAACGCGTGCATAACTTTCACTACCGAGGAAACTCGAGCTTTATCACTAATATCCCGTTACATTACTCGCAGAAAAAAAAGAAAAAAAACACAGTGCACCACAATTGGTACATTACTGTCACAGAGACCGGCATGCTCATCTATATAGTTTGCAATCAGCAGTTAAACAATACGAGCACTGAAAAAAGGCTACAGCCTGTTTTCACGTGAGGGCAGCGATCTTTACGTTTAAACCTTACATTATAGCAAGGAGCTATAAAGCGATGCATTCAAACAACCGTGTAAGTACATGTTATTACACCTGACTGTCCGCGCATATGCATGTTATTACGGTTACCGGCAGAAATAACCTGAATGAAGTCCACTGCAAGAATTACAAGGAAGTCAAACCCTCCAGGGGCACACGACCCTGGTAGCTGAATTGGCGTGGGTCTCTATGCGCCGGTCTTTGTGTTTTGAGCCGGCATTAGGTTGGGTTAACAATAAACGAGGACAATAAAAACTGTAACAACGTGTTCCTGGGTCTATCAGCCGTAAACCACCACAATGGGGGTCCCGATAAAATGTAAGCATCTGGTATTGTAAATATATAACAGTTCGTAACTTACCTCGGCGGATCCCTCACAGATACAGATGATCCCCCGTACTCTCAGCTCCGTCCTGGCACATTCAGACAGGCCCTTGTGACGTCCGCGGTATCCGGAGACGATCCATTGGCCGACCGGTACGAGAGGCCGTCCCGTAGTAAAACCAACTGCTAGGTGTTGAACCGCAGCCGGATTACGAACCCCACGACCCGCCCGTCTCAAACTGTGCAGTGTGCACACACTGAACAGTAACCCCACCACCAGTAGTCACGTTATGTGGCTAAAAAAAAAAAAGTCTCGCTGATTTCAGTCGGCCGACAAATATGGAGAGTAGATTACAAGACGAGCCGACACGGGTTTTCAGTTTATTTCCGAAAACGAACCACTTGATGCACTGTAACTTAACTTCACTACAGTCTAGTCAACTAAAGTCAACGTCACCAACCCCTAAAAATTTGCAACGGTTGATCAACAACTAGTTAGCATCGCAGCCAAATAGCTAACTTAACCATCTTCAGTTGGCCCCCAAGTAACGTTACGCTAATGTGTAACTGAATACACGCGAGCCATCGTTACTTAACGTAACGTTATGGTTGGGGTTAACGGTTAGCTAAGTAATAACGTTAGTTTAGCTAGTATAATTTTAGAATAGGCTTACCGTGACATTGCTATCAAAATGGAATGTTGAGTTATAACTCCAAAATGTATATAACAGAAAGTTAACGTTATATTGTGGTGATAGACGCTGGGGGTTGAAGTAACACCTCGTCATTTAACCCCTCTTTTCAGTGACAGCAATAACGACACGTTCGTCGACAAAGTTAGCTAGCCCGAGCAGCCAATTGGTTTTGGCTGGTTTCGGTTATGTTAACTTTGCTAATTGTTGGTCACTATTGAAACACGAAAAAAAATAATACAAAATAACGCTACCCGCGGATGTTTCTATGCTGTGACTACGATTTTCGCATTCCCAGACATGTTAGCTAACTAACTGTTAGCAATGGCGGCTTCCTCGCAGGGACCGTAACGTCCGGCCTTCGTTATCAGGCCTGTGTCTTAACGTTACAGCATCAACCACGGCATTGTGATCTCTGAAATGTAATTGGCGCTATAACAAGCCAGCAGATAGTTAAGAGTGCATATTAAGTAATCCATGATGCACCCATCACTAAACCAAGAGCTCCTCTAACTGACTAAAGAAAAGGTTATAGCACTCAACACTTTCTGACAGACGAAGCCAATATGGCGGTCTGGCCATTTTGCGAAACCCTCAGGACAACAGTGAAGCCATGAGACCAGCTGTACATTGTTGATAACCAAGCTTAAGTATCTGTCAGTGTAGGCCAAAGAAACGAACAGAACAGCCACTTCACAGTAAAAAAAAACCAGGGTAAAGTAGGCCTAGAAATTGGTTTTAGTCTGATTTGTTTATAGGTTAACATTTAAAAACCAAAACACTGGCACTGAACATAGTTTGGACACAAAATGAGCCAGGAGGGAATGAGGTCTGAACTACTGGACTACAGACTCACATATCGCTTGGGCTTAAGGTACCTGGTGACTCATGTCCTGTACACAATAGCCAAATTTTATCAAGTCTTTCCTCCACTAATTATCAGAGAGGAAACCTCTAATGAGGCAGCACTGCAACTGGCACCATCAGGTTTCTCAAACTGTGAATAACACGACCAGGATAACCAGATCACCAGGATACGGGTGGGGATGGAAACACGTTGAAACAGGAGATTTAAATGCAAATGACTTTCTCTGATGTACTTGAGAGGCTGATAGGCTACTCTAACACTGGGCAATCACTGTATAACAAAGAAACTACCTTCGCTCACTAAAGTGTCAACTTATCTGCACTGTTCATCCCAGATCAACAATCGTTAGTGTTATCAAAAACATCTATACATCAATACTGAGTCTGAATACTTGAAACAGTTTCAATATTCATTTTCTGCAGTATCGATACAGTAAACATATATAGACTACTATTTTTTAAGGCCTGATCTAAAATTAAACAAAAATGTAATTACAAATGTATGATGTTTATACAGTCTTTCTGGTGATCTCTGCTACTTGCAAAGAAAAGATTAATTGAAATAATTTTTCTTATTTTTTTGGTCAAACTCATGTTTGTTGCATTACATTATTTATGATGAGTAACCTTCAGGATTAAATTACTTGCGGCACTCTTTCTTCACAGCTGTTTCCATAACATTTCCATATGTCATATATACACCACCTGTCTTCGGTGCTTATCAGAAGTGTGCTTTGTTCGTTTCAAAATTGAAACTACACAAATAGCGTGGATGGAATCATTTTTAGCTACAAAAATGTTCAAAGCTGCCTCCTTTTCAGCTTCTTTTCTGTACACCTGGCATTAAAACATTCAAGCACAGGAGAGTGCTAAGCAATATTCTATTTTTATTATTCTTGCTTATATAAAGTTTTTATTTCTGCATTTTTTCCAGGATTTTTGATTGGGAGAAGCTGGTATGAAAGCAATTTCCCCTCGGGGATCAATACAGTATTTCTGATACTGATTCTGATTAGATTGAACACTATGAATTTAATTAATGAGAACATCCTCATTGCTGCGAAATTGTCATGAGATAGATTAAGCAAAATGTTGTTGTGTCAAGGGCCCAATTAACATTCTGTGCCTTGGAACTTTGTTTTCATGAATAAATGAGTTGCAGCATTTTTCTGTAATCCATTTGTTATAGAGATGATGGTGCTTGGAGTCACGGAGGAGGTCCAGGGGTTAATGTGTGTGTCTGAATTTATGTTCTTTGAGTAAATGTAAGAGAATGCTTTGAGACCACAAAGACTCAACCCTGATTGCTGCGATGCTCTTGGCGTAGTATCTAAGTATTTATAGTCTTACACTGAGGTTTTACAACCCTTGATGTGAAAACGCCCCTTCAGCATGAAATATTACTTTAATACCGAAAACAACAAATTGTCCCTGGATGTCTTTTTATGATGTCATTATGAAGATAACTCTGGGCCTTTTTGACACCATCAGCGGTGTGTTTGGATCCAGTCCAGTGGTCGCCCACAGCAGGGTCACAGGGGTCAGGGTAGGCTTTGTTTGAATGACCCACCTCCTCACCAGCTCTCCTCCTCCCAGAGGGCAGGGTCATCAAATCGGAGAAAGTGCAAGAAAACCACGGCGGTGGATGTTCACTTGTTATTCTCAGGGGCAACTCAGTGATGGTTTAATGGTGGAGAATGAGTGAATCTTCTCTGTGCGTGCTTTTAAAAAAGCAAAACATCAAAAAAACAGTTGATTTTGAGTTTTTTTTTTTTTTTCAATTTGATCATGGGTTGGCTTAAGAGGTCAGACAAAGGAATTCAGGAGTCTCAATTAAATCCCTGCAAACAAAAGGAGAAAAAACCCACCATAAATTCCTCTGGTGGAAAGCTTGAATGGCTGGTCCAGCAAATTCTGATATGTCAAGAAAGTCACTTGTTCAAACCAGGTCTTCTTTTACTAACCCAGCCTAACATGTATCTTCCTCTGGAGCAAATACTTATTCTTCTTATCATGGCAGCTCTTATCTAGATAATACACAGTCTGGCATTAGTCTAGGATTGGGTGTCACGACAATTAGATTACTCAGCGAGACAGATTTGGTTCAGCCATCTCTGTCAATGATTCACTCGGTGAACATGTAACCTCAAACTGAAAACATTGCAGAACTTTTGACGTGATATGCCATTTGATCTCCCCCTCTCGCTGATTTACTCCAAACCTCAGTGTGTCAGACGTTGTTTTTTTTCCATGGCACCTGCATCGCAATGGAGTTTGGATGGAAAACTGAAATAGCGAGACGGTTACATCAATCATGTGATATAAAGGTGTGTGAAGAAAAATCATTCAACCGTTTTTGTGTCATGCCGTGTGGGAAAGAAGAAAACACAAAATGAGTTCTTGAGGATAGGGAAACCTCGGTAAAGGGGAAGAAAACGGAGACAAAGGTCCCTGGGAACGTTCAGGAGAAGAGGCTATTTGGCTGACACTTTTATGAATGAGTATCATTTTGCTGTTAGGGGCGCTGGAGCTGCTGCTCTTTTCTGAACAATTTAACCACCAAGGCATCCACCCAGACCGTCTACAGCTTCGTGTCTGATGTTTAGAGCCTTGGAAAGTATTTTTTGTGCTGGATGGTTGTAAGAGCTTTTTGATGCCACATACAACAGAGATTCACTCTTATTTCACCACATTTAATGGTTAACGCTTGTAATATTTTTCTGATCTGTCAACAAAACTAATGACAGGACCAAAACGAATAGTGTAGTGATAGTGCTAACAACTAGAATTACAGTATAGCGTCTATACAGTCCCCTTTTATATTTACTCATAGATACCAGCCACCTAAATAAGTTTCATTTTCCATCATTAGCCATGAATTATTCCTTGAAAATGAATTAGGATAAAGGTTGAAAACGGCCTGTCTTGCCATGTTGAAGAACGTAAGAAAAATTACTGAATTTAATTCAAATTAATGATGTCAGGTGAAAACCTAATCACCTTGCCAGAGGTTAATAATCCAGTTTATGCTCAGCTTTTTCCTTGTTTACTATGAACAGGAGGTATGATGTTGGGTTTACATTTGGCCTCCAATTAGCCTTAAAATCTTGACTGTAAAATCTGGTAAAGGTCTGAAAAGTGGAGCCTATGTAAAGGTACCTTACACCTGCAATCTTTCTAACAATCAGCAGGAGCGACTTCACCCGTTTCAAAAAGAAGTTTAATTGAATGTAAGCTTATGAGAAAATAACTCTATTACCTCAATAAACAGTTTCCTAATGAGTTTATGGTCTCAGTTGCTAATTTAAAGTCTTCTTCAATATAGTATGATGTTCATTTTGTAAATGATGGCGATAAAACAGGGTATGTTTACAAGACAAACTTGACACAACCAAACATGCTGAACAGAGCATGTTTATTGAACTTATATTTTTGGTGAGCGGTGAATTGAACACTCAAAAGAACAAGCAATTATGAATAAAATGGGCACACATTAATAATGTAAAGTATTCAACACACCAATGTAAAGTTCATTCAAACTGATTACAGTTCCAGTGTATAGCCCTGAGCACTTCAGGCTCTGCTAACAACAACAACAACTGTTTTCAACACAGAATATTAATAATTAATCACAGGCGACATTCAGTTCCTGATTTGTCATCATGAACTGACTTTACAAAGTACCCAAACAGACACTGAAGTTTAAGGCTGAATTGCAAAGCTGCTAAAAGAGAGGCCTCATTAGCACCATGGTAAGAATCTGTAACATGGAGCAAACTGGAGATATTCAGTGTTGTATATGACGTATTAGATGTTTCATGAAACTGTTGAGGAACAAGGTGGGTAACGCTCTTATTTCACTGAACTCCTTTAAGATATGTGTTAATCTTTTTTTTGTACCTGATAAAAGTGATAATAAAACTTTTGGGACTCTAAAACTCATTCAAAATTCAAAATGATTAAATCGTTTAAATCCGTGTGAACTGACCTACGAGCTAGTTCTTGTGTGATTGTGCACAACACTGGCCCTGTGGTTTTCATGCTGAAAACTGAAAGCTTAAAAAAAAAAAAAAAAAAAAAGCACCTGACCTGTTCTGTGAAAAAGGAAAATAAGCAGTTCAAAAAAACAAGAAAAAGAAAGAAATGGTAGCCCACAGACTAATGGGTCAGGTCGATGTGGGTTTACACTCGCTTAAAACTCACAGATCAGCAGACGCAGCACTTCCCTCTTCTTTACACGAGGCTGTTTTCAATCTGAACGGCCCCTAATCTGCTGCTGAAAATAGTCCCAACTGAAACAGTATTCATTCTTCTTTGAGTGCTATTTGCTAAACAATGTCTGACTGTTTAAGAAAGTCATTTGAATGTATTTGCATGTTTTGTTTTCTTTTTTTTACACTGCTGTTCAAATGCGACATTATCCTTAATTTAGAGTCTTGCTTCTAATCACCTGACTAAAGGTTCAACATGTAGTTTTCGGCAAGAAATTCCTCTCATGAGAGAAAGATCTTTATTGACTGAACAGACTGAATAATCCACACTCTTCTTGCTCCTGTTTGGGTTTCTACAAACTGCAGAGGGAAATAACCGGCTGAATTGCCGTTGAATGCTCCACTTTGTTCACCACGTAGTCAAAACATTTGTGTCTCTGTGTTTTTTTTTCCATTTGAAAACAGCTGCTCCCTGTGTACATAGAACAACAATTGGAGAGTACAGAGAGTAGAATTGAATGGTTGGTTTCGGTCCTTGATGGGGTTTATTAATTGTAAGAAAAGTATTTTTTTTTAAAAGCCCTTTATTTTGTGAAGGCATGGACTTATTGCAGCTCCTGCTGAATTTGTGAATGAACTAGCAACAACAGAAAGCATCAACCTCAACATGCATGAGTCTTTTTTGGGTCTGAGGCCAAAACGGTCTTAACTAAACCGCTTTGAAGTGTCACATGGTGTGGTCAGAGAAGGAGAAACAAGTGTCCTGAGAACAGGGAATAAAAGTCTGAAAAAGCAGAGGAAGACAGAGACAAAAGGTCAGGAGAGCTTCTAAAGGATAAGGCTTAGAGGAGAGAACCTGACAGGTGCAATCACATGTGTCAAACAGCCGTGGTAAAGTGGATGTCAGTGCAGCTGTGGGGGGCCGGTATAAGCATGTCAGAGCCAATCAGGAGGGAAGAGTGAGAGCCGCGGAGTGTTTGGACAGCAGGGAGTGTTTGTGTCTCTCCGTGGTGAGCCCATTATATTATGTCGAGGACGAGTCGTATCGACGCGATCGAGGCCACAAACACAGGTGGCGCTGACGGATCATGTTGCAGGGAGTGGTTGGACCGAGCGGCTCCATTCAAATCAGATCAGGTAAGGGGCGTGTCTGCCGGTGACAGCAGTTGGCACTCTTGTTTATGACGCCACTTAACTTGGTTGTGCCTGCCGGTCTATCAAACAGATGTTGTGTCGAAGATAAAGCTTTGGTTATGAGAGGTGGTTGGGTCACCGGGGTCACACATACTTCTGCCTTTGTGTAGACGTGACAGGCTTCCTCTGGGCCCCTCGGAGCCTCTCAGACCGCAGAGGCCCGAGCTTACGTACAAGAAACTTCTCTAAAATGGTCACGTGAAGGAAAAAAACCCCCCCAAAAAACCTGAGAATCCTGTGCATTAACTGTTACTTCGGTCACATTTACTTTGCACAGCACATTTTGAGAGCTGTTGTTGTTTCCTGTGGATACATTCAAACTACATGTCCTCTGACATGTGAAAGAGTTTCCTGCTTTAAAGTTTTGTGTTTGGAAACATTTTAAAGGGGCACTTTGTAGCTGTTGAGGAGAACTTTAAACTCAGAATTTAAATAGTTACAATATTAATGAGGTAATAATACAGACAATATAATTAAAGAAATATTATAGTTTTCCACGACTGAATAAACAAGCTGTTCCTTGTGGAAAATAAGTTCCCCAGAACACTGTTTGAAGCTATAAAGGTGGCAGGGTCCGCCACATTTAAACAAAGTACGAAGCTGTGTTTATTCGCTTTATTCAGTTATGAAAACAAAGAGAGTAGGATTACTTAGTTTGTTCAGTCAATGAAGATCTTTCTCTGATTTAAATTTACTCCCCAAAACTACATATTGCACCTTTAATCAGGGGATGAGAAGTAAGACTAGTCTAAATGAAGGATGATGTGGCACTGGAACAGTGCTCTTTGCTAAATCAACAAGCGTTGTGTTTACAGCTTGTCTTTGCTGCCCCAAAGTGGCTGAAAAAAAATCAAGTTACTGCAGGTTTTAAAAGTTGTTTTGAAAAAGATTAACTAACTTTGTTTAGACATAAAATATCTGTTGAAGATCTTTCTGCTCTGATTATAATTTCTGACCCAAGGTGTTGCACCTTTAAGCAACAAGGCGTCAGGGGAAAAAAAGGTAACTTGAAGATGTTGTGAAGTTGGCACTTAAATGCACCAGATATTACTCCACAATAACTGTGAACAAACAAATTTTATGTCTTCAATTTGATTTTCAAAACACATTAGCATAAACTCAAACTAAAGTCTGCCTGTGAGGTAGATAGTTACCAGTTTAGATTTAATGGTCTATAAAATAACTACTGAGCTGGTGGCCTGTGTGCAGAATGTGGTCTAAAACTTCATTAATAAAGGAGCGCATTGTTTCAACACATTTAGTTTCCCCGTCTGAACAGTAGTTCAACAGGCCACATGGGGGCAGCAGAAACATGTTGCCATCACAACATTGACATATCATTCCTTTCTAAGTTGATGTGGTGAACTTTGCAGCAAACAACTGATTATTTAATCATCCAGTGGTTACGGACCAGTATCACTGTTCATCTGCAGTTGTGTTTCAGGCCACCTGATGAATTTAAGTCAAATATTCTCTTCCTTTTTGTTCTGTTTTTGGTCTCTAACAGCCCCTGGAGGAAATATCTTCAGCTGCTAAGTGTTCCACTGTGTACAGCAGCTATGACTGAGTCTGCGTGGCTGAGAGGAGTAGAGCAGAGCAGGTAGTGTTCAGGGGGTTAGAGTGTTTTTGGTGAAAATAACTGCCTGCCACTAATGAAAATTATAGCATGAGAACATTGAGGGAAAAATGGAGGTGGAAGAAAGAACACAGAGTAAATGATGATCATTAGTTTTAATATAAAAACTATATTAAAGTCATGTGTCTGAATGGATCAGACAGAGTATATCCAAATTTCAGTATAATTAAATGTATGTTTAACAAGTTTGATTTCTTGTATTTGCGAGCGTCAACATTAATTTTTTTTTTTTTTTAATCTTAGATTTTAATAAATAACATATTGTTTCAGATCACAGAGAAGTTGCTTTTGTCCTTTGGCTATTTACACACCGGGAAGATGCCCAGGGTTGGGGAGGTTACTTTGAAGATGTATTGAGATACAATTTCTAATTGCATGTTAAAAAATGTTGTCAGTAACGTAATCCAAGTATCACAGTGTCACTGTAATGTAACTTGACTACTTTCTGTTGCTTTTGGATTATCTCAACACCCAACACACGCAAATAAAGACCAGAAAGATGACTTAAATTACATCTTAATAACAAGCATGTGCTCTGTAAGAAGAATCCTGTTAGTAATCCCTTTTTCCATGGAATGTTTTTTGTAACCCAATTACATCTCTTTTCTGTGAATTTACAGGACTACAGTTATTTTATTTTTTGTTGCATCCTGCAGCCCAAACAAAGCAGACTGTAGCTGCAGAGTCAGGTGATGATTCTCTGTGGGGTCATCTCCAACGAGTCACCTCTCCCACGTCATCACATTGTCATGTATTATGTTGTTATTGCAGAAATATTGATCAAATCCACTTAAACATCACCACTTACACACACACAAAAGCGCAGATAAACGGCTGCACCTCGCTCGTCTCTCCTGTCCTTGTAGTGTGTGTGTGTGTGTGTGTGTGTGTGTGTGTGTGTGTGTGTGTGTGTGTGCTCGTTTACTCCCCCTCATGGATTTACAAAGAAGACGATGGCGGGAGAAGGGTGGAGGCTGCCTCTCCAGCTCACACTGACACTAATCCGGTGTCAATGCAGTGCACGTGTGGAGGGAACGAGCTGCTCACACTTTGGAGGAGAGGGCTCTGTGGTGAGCCAGGACTGTGGCCCTTATCTCCCTCTCGCTGCCCCTCCCTTCCTCTCCGTCTCTCTCCTCATGATTAACCAGACTCATCGCCCTCTATGGTCCGCCGTTTCCTGTTACTTAGTTACCAGTCGCCGTGATTTGCCTGGGCCGCTTGTGTTTCCATGGCGACTGTGCCTCTTGGCTGCGCTGTCCCGATGGCCTGTAGCCACCCCGGGCCCTGACCCACAGCTCCCTGCCTCCACTGCCTCATGGTCCCACAAGGCTGTCAGTGTGTGTTCACGTCGCACTGCAGCCCCTCACCACGCCAGGCTGGTAAAATTCAACTTCTGGCTGGTCGGCGTTGTGACTGACTGGAGCAGACAAAGAGGCGGAGAGAGGGAGAGAGGGAGAGAGATGATATAGTAGACAGTAACTATGCTGTCAGCATGCTCCGTGTCGCCTTTACACAGCAACGTCTCATCACACATCAAACACAACATCAGCACGGAGAGAGGAAAGCGCTGTCGGGATTCCTCTGAAAGGGAAAGTTCACCCAAATCGCACACAAAAGAACAAAAAGAAACAGATCTAAAAAGGAAAATATTCACCCGTTCCAGCAGAATCCTTCTGGCTTTTTTTTCTTTTTCTAAAAGTCCTATAAATATTTGTTGTTCCTATTGTTCCAAGAGGGACCAGCAGGCGTTTGGAGGAGGGCATGAGGGGGTTGATGCCATCTACAAAATGCAAAGTGGCCTAAATCCACCCCCCTTGTTAACCTGCCATCCCCCCTCTCCAGCCCTGACAGAGAGGGTGCAGAGGGCAGAGGGGATGTCTGGATGAATGTGTTAGTCTGTCTGCATGATTCATTCCTCCTTTACCTCACTGAGGTTTCTTTTTGTCTGACGTTAACTAACTATTTTGCACACTGTTCAGTGTTCAAGGGATAAATTCCGAAGGGTTCATACGGGTCATGTCACTTAAATACTCCAACCTTTTAATAATGAGGGTTTTTTAAAAAAAAAAAAAAATATTAACAAATGTAGACACTTTTTAGTTGCTCCAAATATTGTGGCGTTTAAAATTGACTGGGACTTTTTTTTTTTGTTCAGCTGGAAATTGAAAATGCATTGAGACTGAGTCTGAATTGCTTGAGTTACATATAAATCAACACCCATTTAAAAAAAAAAAAAAAAAAAAAGCAAAGAGAAAAATGGAAGCTACCTTGTACACAGCAGCTCTTCTCCTCTGGGTGCAGCCTTTACAGAGCAAACCACAGCGGATCAAATAAAATCAACATTCCAGTGCACACCAGGATACGACTGACACGATTTTATTAACAATCACATGAAGAACAACACATTTTCTCTGGAGTTTTGACTTATTTACCCCCTGTTCTGTCTGTTTGCATATGCTTATTTGTTGTGAAAACGGGAACATGAACAAAACATTGTGTGAAGAAAAGTAGTAGCTGGTTGAATTGAAAGGCAATCCAGGGATCGAACTCCACAGCGCCCTTTATTCACCACTACCAGGACGCAGGACAGGAGGAATCGTTGGAATGTGCAGGTATGTAGAGCTGTGAGTGTAAGACTGTGGCTCTGCAACCTCATGGAAAAATAAAGCACACAATGTACACAGAGAATAAAAGCAAGGCCAGGCACATCCTGTTTGAATGAATTAAACACCGAGCAGTATTTCTTTCTTAATAAATGATAAAGAGATAAAAGTTAAAAGCATGTACGTCAGGGTGCTTCACAATACACCCAGCACATTAATCTGTACCCTGAAAAGGTTCCCAGATTTCCTCTTTCTTCATCATAACATCTCTTCACATTTAACGTGTTCACGATTCCAGGGTTCAGCGTTAATGTTCCACGCTCGCAGGGTTAACTTTGTTCCAATCGCCATTAAAAACAAAACATTTTCTTTTAACCCCCTGATTAACTTCCATTTACATTACAGTTTTACTTCATCTGTTGTTTTTCCCTTTGTTAAAGTTTGACGCCTGGAAATAAGATGAGGTGTGTTGTCATCTGAAAACGCTAACTAAGGGTTAAAAAAAAAGACTTGAGTGCAAAAGAGATTGATGCGTGACAAGAATATGTGCACTTTAAAGGTGTAGTTGCTCGTGACTTTAATACACAGTTATAAAAATACAGTTAATGTAGAGATATAAGGAAGATAAGAGTGGGGTTGTAGGATTAGAATTGTCACAGTTGTGGCTGAAACATCCAGTAACGATGTCCTCTGGGAGATATAAATGGACGGCGGTGTGGTGTTTGTGGGGGTTTGCTTCCAGTGGGCCGTCACCTCTGTTAAGAATTAATAAATCATAGATATGAAGAGGCGATGATGGATCCTTGTAAAGGTTTGGGGCACCACTTCATCACGTGCAGCTCGTTTGTCTGATTTGACCTGTGAAGGATTCAATTTGAACTTTTACTCATATTCTTGCCTGTCACCATCATCACACAGTCGAGGGTCTTGTTTTTAAAACATGGTACAGCTTTCATTAATTGTTAATTTCTACAATATGTGTTATATCACGCTATATTACACGTGCATGGCCTGACTTTCATATCAGGAGGTGGAGGCGATGGTACACCTCGGGGGTTATATCTGGCCATGTTTGTGGTGACTAAAGCAGATGTTTTAAGCCTAAACATGATCTTCTCCTAAACCTCGACCAAGAGCTGTTTGTGCAAGTAACAAGTTTTTTGCAGAAACGAACACAACCAACATTTATTCATGCGATGGCATTGAACAATGTGTAATTAATTAATCTAAAAAACATAAAAATTCAAATATAGAGATAAAGAAGCAGAGGACGTTTTCATTTACAGACTAAAATTAAAGAATGTAGTGTTTTATTATTGCACTATTTATGTTGTATGCATGGATTTCACAGCTTTATATGAGTGGTCGGAGCGAGTTTCTCACTTTCTCGTGGTATGGAGCCAGAAGCACACTTACATCACACTACAATGGATGTGAATGTCTTTATTTTTATTGGTTGTGTGCGTTTGTATTTGTATTCCCCATGTGCGTT
This sequence comes from Acanthopagrus latus, assembly GCF_904848185.1. Classification (NCBI taxonomy): domain Eukaryota; kingdom Metazoa; phylum Chordata; class Actinopteri; order Spariformes; family Sparidae; genus Acanthopagrus; species Acanthopagrus latus. The sequence continues at coordinate 6,363,693 of NC_051045.1, forward strand.
AGTATGAAATTGCTCTACTGTTTACACTTCTTACACCATCTTATAATCAGAAGCACGCAAAGCATTTTGAACTCCACTATCTGTGAGCAGTTACTGGACTGGACTGATTACAGTGGGTGTGAATGGAAAATATTTCAACATTCAACAGAGAAATGATGTACGTGCTGGTAATGGAGGATGATCCATGGACCTCGTTGTGGATGGTTTTCATTAAATTTGCTTTTAAATTGAAAAATCGTCAATGAAAAATTATTCTTTGAAATGTTATTAAGCAGCCAAAATTACAAGAATCATCTTGAAGAAACATAAAATAACAATAATTCCTTTTGCTTTCATTACATTTAGTCACGCAGCGAGAATCTTGGCATCCAATATTTAAAAATCTCAGGAAATAATGTGATTTTTATGACTCAACACCACCAGTGGCACGTGGGGAAAATGCTTGTTGGTTGTGTGATTTAGGTGAATTAACCCTTTAATCCTATATATGCACACAGTTGACTCAGGCAGCGATGTGTTTTACTGCTGTGTGGTCTCCTGCAGGACAGGCCCGGTCCTGGAGGTGGAGGGACACACAAAGGAGGTGCAGTTCTCAGCTGCACCATCAGGAGGCAGTAGTTGTCAAATTGTCACTCAGACTCTATCAGTGTGTGAGATCAACACAGGGCTCAGCAGGGTAAACTTGTCAGCCTAACTGAGGCTGATTCACCGTCACTCCTCCTCACAGTGTGTCTGCCTCTCATATCCAGTCTAACACTCGCAGCTCTGTGTCACTGTCTGTTGCTCTGTTTACTCTGTACGTCCCCCTTAAAGCTCTGCTGAGGTTGCTAAACAATCCTGGAAGACAGATTTTGTTTGTTTACACTGCGAGTACAGGAGAGGTGTCTTTACTGGCAGATCTGCAGAGACATCTTCTCCGGTGGAGGGGGGTAATACAATAAAAAATAAAAAAAAACCTGCAAGAAACTTTAAATGTGTGGCTGGTTGAGCTCTCAGATTCAGGTTGACAGTCATGAATTGCTGTATAAATGTATTGTAAAGTTGTACCTGATGTCTATAATGATACATTTTCTAAATGTTTATTTGACGCTGTGCAGCTCATCTGTAAACTTCATCTCGATGGCCATTATGAAGTTGAAACTGATGTTTTTACAAATGCTTAACAAAAACTTTATAAAGCATTTTTTTGGTATGTCAATAGTTAAACAACTATGTTTCAAAGTTCACTTAACTGTAAATTGACCATGTATTAATGATGTTTGTTATAAAGTGTTACCAGCGTTAGTTTTATACACGACCAGCTGCAACATCAGAAAGCTGCATGCATGTTAACACAATTTATTCTTGTACTTTACACTGTTGTAGTGTGATTACACAAAACTACTGATATAGAAACTTAAGTAAAATCTTCGCAAATGAGTCACTGATAAAAATACTTCTTAGCACCTGCTTTAAGATATATAGATGTGTATAAAAAGAGTCAGTGACAAGAATAACTCCTCGATCGTCAGGATTGACGTCACAGAAGTCTCAGTATTTTGTCTTTTATTACATTAAGAAGATTCTGAATGCCAGACTCTTTAAAGTAACATTTACAGTAACACAAGTTTTGTTTTGTTTTTGTTTTTCTTTGCAGGATTGTATTATTAATTATACTTAGAGGAGCACTCTGTTGTTTTGGAGAAGATCAGAAGAGTCACAGTAGAAAAATCTTGATTGACTGATTTAAAAAAACAAAACAAAACAAAACAAAAAAACCCCTAAACAAACTAGATAAACAAGCTCTCTTTGTTAACATAACTGAAAAAAACAAACTGACCATAAAGGACAACACAGTTTCATACTGTTGTACTGTGTTTATGTGTGGCGGACCCTGCCACTTCTCTAGCTTCAAACAGTGTTCTGTGGACCTAATTTTCCTCTGACAACAGCTTGTTTATTCACCAATGGAAAGAAGAAATATTTCTTCATTTGTTTTATTGTGACTTCACTGATATTGTAAATATTAGAATTCTGGGTTCAGAACTACATAATGCTCCTTTAAAGGAGCACTTCAGCACTTTCAAAGCGCTGCCCCATAAAGTTCGAACACGGACAAGGAACAAATAAAAACAGGTGATTGGATGTTTCTTGCAAAAATGCACCTTGGCAGGCCGAGTTCTCATCCCCACTGAGATTTGAATGTACACAGCAGGTTTGTAGCTCACTTCTCTGCTCTGTCAGGAGATGCAAGCTGAAGAAATACTCCAACTGTGACACTCTGTTTCCAGTCTCATTAACCTTGTCTGTGGGAGAATGAATGGGACTTTTACTTCTTGAACCACTGAGCGCCCAGAAACTGCTCCTCATACTTCAAACTTTGATTTTTTTTCAACCTTTAGAAAGTAAGGAGACAGAAGACATTGTGCAACTCTGAGAAGCAGAACTATCATGACTTGCAGTGGTGGAGGATCTGAATACTTGCACCACCCATTGCACCACGCACACACAAGCAGGCTAATTTCACAGCACTGCATGTCACTGGGGCGGATGATGAACTGCTCGGTCTGCTCAGAGCTCGGTGCAGGTTCAGGGTGAAAGCAGCTGCTGTCATCAGCGGCGGTCTTTAAGTGAGGGGCTTTTATTTTTGAACATGGGGTATCTCAGTGTGAGGCAGGCCTCCCTGTGGCCCTCCAGGACAGGAGTTGTCCACCTCGTGGTGAAAGGAAAGTGCTCGGCGGGGGGATGGTGAGCGTAATTACAGCAGTTTTGCCTCATTAGGAGTGAGGAGGCGTGACCCTGCCTACAGGTCTGACAGCTGAACCGCTGCACGGATGGTGGCGCCCAGAGATGATTTCCGCTCTGAGAAGGAGAAGCATCATCCTGTTACATGTGTGCGTGTTGGTCCAGTGGTGGGAAGAGTGTTTAGATTTACTGGAGTCGAGCACTGATTGTACAACATGGAAAATACTCATCTGAAGGCACAAATGTACATTGTAGGATCATCAGATAAACGTATCAGAAGCATCTGAGGGCTGAAAACATCTCCTGTGAGTGTTGTAAGATGGCATAATTTTATTTTATTGTCATTATAGGTGCATTTACGTGAAAGCAACACTTTATTTTGTTTGCTCAGTTGCTGGGACCCCTGTAAGGATCCCTCAAGGAGTCCCAGGAGAAATCTGAGCGCTCCACAGATGAATATTTTTTTTAAAAAACCCACAGTTTTGTTTTTGGGGTTTTCTAACTTATGCTGTGAATTACATGAACGTACACTTACTGAGTGTCTACAAAAAATTAAAACAGATGAAACACTGAAGGATTTTACCTCTCGAGGCCTTTAAAATCCTCGAAATTGGGGATCATGCGCTTATGTTTTTGGAACTGTCCAAAACTGCAGACATCTTGGGAAGATATTGAATATGAGATATCATTTCAGATTTTTTCCTTTGCAGTGTTCTCCTCAACAACTGAAGTGGATGGGGACTCGTTTTAAGCGGAGACAAAATGTCTCCTTTGAGCTCGCCCGGTGAAATCCAGAGCCCCTAAGACTGCACGCTGGCGGTGTAAATGATGTCTTTTCAAATCATTTTGGGATCTCAGTGCTTCCAGAGACTTGGATTACTGCAAGGAGACTTTTCATTCATTCATTTTTAATTATTTTTTTCTTTCATTTTAAAACAAGTCCCCATCTACTTCAGTTGTTGAGGAGAAAAGCTACATGTTGTCGAGCTCATGTACCTACTTCAGACAGGCTGTGCACTGACTTTTATTTATTTTTTTTATGTCTTTTCAAATCACTTTTGGATCTTGGGGGCTTCCACACACTTGGATTACACTGGCCAAGCTCTAAGGAGCCTGTTAATGTTCATTTTAATCTCCCCATCTACTTCAGTCGTTGAGGAGAATGCTGCAACACTGTTTTGCTGTGAAGCTCCAGAAACGTTTCGTGGACTTCAAATCTTCCCCTGACTCTCCATCCAGCACCATGAGGGCGAGCCGGTAAGGACTGGATTTCCACTCTCGGGTGAATTTATCCTTTAAGCACAGTTTGTTCTTAAAATGCACCTCCACTCCTTGTTTTGTCAAGGAGAGGAAGATGTAAAGGGACCCTGGAACACTATTTGTTTTTCATAGATAACCAACTGGAGCTTCATGTCTAAACCCAAACCTTTTCAAAATAAGAGCCCTGCTGAGATGTGTCCTTCCCTGAGGGGTGGACAGGGAGCCCCTGGAGCTGTCCTGAGAGAGAGGACACTGCAGGAGACCAACATGATGAAATGAAAGGAAATGTCTTGCAAAGGTCTCGGACATTCGCCAGACGCACACACACACGCACGCGCGCGCACACACACATGCGTTCAGCCTGTCTCTCTCTCTCTCTATCTTGACCGGTGTGGACGCGGCTCGTCGGTCGAGGTGGGGCTGCTCTGTTTTTGTCTGAGTCAGGATGGAGAGATGAGGACGGGGCATCCCACTCACCCTCTGCACGGCCGGAGACACTGCTGCGCTGCTGTCATGGCAACAGCAGCAGTCACCACCGCCAGCATGGGCCTATAATGCGCAGGCCAGGAGGAGTCACACACACACACACACACACACACACACACACACACACACACACACACACGCACACACAATGGGAGCACGACACCACACAGGCAGAAAACTACACATCGGAGACAAATATAAATCATAAATATATTTAGTATATGCGTGTTTCTGTCTCTTAATTGGACCTTTGATTGACTGAGGAGAAATAAAGGATAATAATAAAATTATATGTTTTTTTTCTTTTATGGGACAGATGTTGAGCATTAAACTCACAAAGACTCTCGAGAGGAACTTCCTTTTCTCGCATCACCGGTTTCTAAAAACATGTAAAGTAGCTGTTAATTAATTCAGTCACACGGTGCGACGCACAAATCACAGTTGGATATCACAATACGTTTGCCTTCTTGCCTGTTCTTATAAATAGATGTGTTTTTTCTACATCCTTTATTCATCTCCGGCCACTCGGAAAAAAAAGTGTCCCCAACTCGAAAGGAGGTCGTGTTATCAGTGTTTTCCAGCACAGACTGTATCAAATAAACTCTGCCCCCACCCTCTCTCACCTTCCACGTCTCCAAATCGGACATTTTCTCTCTGCGTCTGGGCAACACGGCGCTACTTGTGAACCGCAGGCTTCTCCTGCTGCATATGGAGCCAGCTGCCGGCTGAGATGCAGACATGCAGAGAGGTGTCTTTTGACGGGATAGAAAGAGAGAGCAGAAGACGTTACAGGCGAGAATCGCATTCAAACAGGTGTGAGGAGCTGAGACAATCCCAGGTGGCGCATGTTGATCGGATATGTGGCCACGCAGGAGCGCATCGTGAGCATTTTTGCGCTTATTTTTTTTTTCCTTTCTTTTAAGGGGTTGAGCAACCCGCATCCGAAAATAGTGTTGGCTGTTAGAAAGTAGGTCGATAGGAACTGAGAGCGACGTTTGTTTCCGCGCTTTTGTCTGTGTTCTTTGTTGTTTAGCGAGGACTGTGGGTTTTTTTTTCCAGCCTACCCTTTAGTGAGGAGCGTTTTACGCACAGGTGGGAGATACCCGCTCAGCGTACTGTAGGACAGCCCCCCTCTCCTCTCTGCTCCTCAGCGGATGATGTGAGGAAGTGACATTTTTCACCGCTGCGGTTCGGGACAGCACTGCTCCGCTGCAAACAGGTGTGCTACTGTCCGGGTCACTCGTGCAGGGAAACCACAGAGAGGCAGCGTCCCAAAGCCGGAACCAAGCCTCCAGGACGCGGGACAGCGGGGACCACAGGAGGAGAATCAGCCGGCTCAAGTCTTTTTCCTTTATTAGCCTGGGCTGTTTGAACGGGATCAGAGAGAGAGAGAGAGAGAGAGAGAGAGAGAGAGAGAGAGAGAGAGAGAGAGAGAGAGAGAGAGGAGAGGGAGCGATGGCAACGAAAAAGGCGTGCGTGGATGCGCCCAAAAGGAGCCGGAGTCCGGTCGTGTTGGAGGCGGAGATGTTCAGTGAATTTCAGGACTGGTGTCTCCGGACTTATGGAGACTCCGGTAAGACAAAGACCGTCACCCGGAGAAAATATAACAAAATCATGCAGACACTGTTGCAGAACGACGAGTCGGACGGCGTCTATATCGACAACAGCCACATCAACGCCAAATTCAAATTCTGGGTGAAGTCTAAAGGATTTCAGGTCGGAACCAACGTGCTGGGAGAGCACAACAAGAAGGGAGCTCCAGGGAAACCCGTCCTATACGTCCCGGTCAAGTCAACGGTAAAGTGTGTGTGTGTGTGTGTGTGTGTGTGTGTGTGTGTGTGCGTGTGTGTGTGCGTGTGTGACACAGGGAGAACGTGCGTGTACACGCGCACGAGGTGTCCCGTCGCCGCCTCGGCTCTAAGTTGTCATTATATCAGGCCGCTCTCACGCGTCCGCCTCATGAATAAAATGCCAACTTAGACCGCTCCGTGGTCCCGGCTCGCCCTCGTCCTTCCTCATAAAGCTTCACTTTGTCCACATCCCAACCGGAGCAGCCCTACTCTCATCCCTTGCTGCCATAGCAACGCCGGTGCCTCCTGGCAATCGCAATTGTAAAAGGTGGCTATCATGCATAGCCATCTCGTCAGTGAGGGTGAAGTCCTGTCCGCGCGCTCCGCTGCCAGCGAAGCACGAGATAATTGACTATTGACAACATTTACTTTGAACCGAGCTGTTCGGGGCTCGTGGAGCCCGATGTGGCGACGCGGTGCGCGAGCGCGCGCGTGTGCACATGCAGCGGCATGTTGACGGGTCGGGTATGTCAGGGTATGTCAGGGTATGTCAGGGTGCTCCGGTGTGCTCTCGGAGAGACTGGAGGGTATTGAGGCCGAGTCAGGAGACGTGAGGTTCAGCGTCCGGCTGTGAGGCTCAGCGGGTTTGATTGTCAGAGATTCATCACAGACACGCGCCTCACTGTCCCGTCTCAACCGGACTGTGTGTGAATGATTCGTTTTCTCTTGAGAGACCGAAGCCTGGTCCATGAAACAATCACATATCTGTTCCTTTTTTTTTTTTTTTTTACACAAACATATCACTGTGTGGCTGCCAGTCTGGGTCTCAGTGTTTGCACCCCACTTTTCATTGTCCTGGGCAGGATGCGGATCGGCTCGCAGGCACTCGTTGCTCTGGCAACACCTGTGTAGTCCAGGATGGTGTGTGTGTGTGTGTGTGTGTGTGTGTGTGTGTGTGTGTGTGTGTGTGAGAGAGAGAGTGTGAGCCTGTGTGGGTTTGCCGCATTTTATTGTGTGTGTTCCGACATTAAGCCCTGTAACCCCGCTTCAGAGCTGCCTGTGTGGGGGAAACGTTTGAAAACGCGTCTGTACATTTGACGGAGGGTGGCGGCTGTGCGTAATTGGTGACCACGTGAGACGCTGTGGTGGAAACAAAAGGGGCTGCACGGGACTGATGGCGACATACGCCCACAGTTAGAGCTCAGACTTCACTTCTCCGTGTCTCTGGGTGATGATGGGAGTCAGGTCAGCACACGTCCCGCCGCATACAGCCGGTGCGTGAGGGGTTAAACAGCACAGCCCTCTTTGACCAAGATAAACATGTACACGGTGAACTGTCAGCAGTGCCCCAGCAGCTCCATCGTTGTGCGCGCATCGGTGCCTCTGTGTGGTGTTTGGGCCTGCTGTGCCAGCAAGGAGACAACCACCATTTTAAATAAGCGCCTCCAGGGAATAATCTCCCCCCACCCACCCTGCTGGGACAGAGTCTCTCCGGGCCTCACACGGCACAGACACATTTCTGTTAATAAACACGAGATTTCACTGGCACCGATTAGACCCCGAATCCTTTGATTCGGTTTGAAAGGCACTGATCCCTCCACAGGTGTTTTACCTGTGTGAATGCACATTTTAGATTTAGGCCAACCGCATTTTACAAAACTGCTCTGATCTGCTCTAAACATGACGTCCTCCCCCTGGGCAGGAGGGCAGGTGTGATGCGTCTCTGCAGGTGCAGATGGTGCCTGAATTGTGTTGTTGATTATCTTTTGTCTGCTGCTCTTGTCACTTCTTTGTTGAGATACATTCTTCTGTCTTCTTGTCCAACATATGTCATAGTGAAATGTCGTCCAGGTCAGCCTGGTTTCTCTGAAACAACGGCTGAGCAGAAATGATTAGCTGAGCAAGGAAGAGTCTCACTGACATTTACAATCTGTCAGGCCATAACTGAAATAAACTTTCCAGAAGCTCAAATGATCAACAGCTGATCAGCAGGAAATTAACTGGTAACTCGGGCTGCAACAAAGAATATCAGAAAATTTAGGATTTTAAGAAGATGGAACAAGGAAAATCAACCCCTTGATTAATTGATTGAAAACCTCATTTTTTTTAAACAACCACACAAATATTTTCTGGTTCTCAAATGTGAGGATTTGCAGCTTTTCTTTATCTTAAATGATTGTATGCTGAATGTCTTTGTGTTTTGACTACATAAAATAAGAAATGTGAAGACACCAACAGGCCCTTTTCTGTTTATTCTGAGACTTTACTTTTGAAACGATCAAGAAGTCAATATCTTTGGGTTTCGAACAAAGAAAATTTGAAATGAGGGGAAGACAGGCTTTTTTCAGTAAATAGATCGATTAAAAATTATCAGCCGCCGATGAAAATAATGAACAGTTTCAGAGTTAAAGTGATGAGAAAGGATCTAGATGAATTTTGATTGTACAATAAATTTACAAAAAAAAAGATTTGTGTTGGGACGTCTTCTCCTCCTGTAAGAAACCACTACTCATAATCTGTATTGGAAAATAGTTGAAAATGCTTGTTCAGGAATTATTTCAGCCATTTTTTCCAGCAAAAACACAAATATTCTCTCAATCTAGCTTTTCCTTGTCTCAAATGATAGTAAACTGAACATCTCTGGGTTTTGATAACATAGAATAAGACATCTGAAGACACCAACAAGCTGTTGTTCTCCACTCTGTTGATGATCTGATATCTAATGTCTTGTTCAGTACGGTCACCAGTCAAAGGAGACTAAGAATACCAGAAAATGTTCACATTTTAAGAAACAGCATACGGAAAAATCACCTACTCGATGAACCGGCTAGTCATCGCAGCTCCATTATCAACTTTCATGATAGTTAAATAATCAAAAGCACAGAAATGTTCTGGTTCCAGCTCCTCTAATTTGAGGATGTGCTGCTTTTCTTTGTCTTAAATGACAGAAAACTGCACATCTTTTGGTTTTGAGCAGATAAAATAAGACAATTGCAGTCATAACAGTGAGTGCAGCTCACTGTTTATTGGAGACGAGTGCAGACAGTTTGTAGCTGATATCATAAGGCGAGAGGGGAAGGCTCCCCCTGACTCAGCTCCACTTGGGAAATTTAAACAACAAGCGAAACCTCATCCAACACAAGCTGCTTCTAATGATGAGTCAGACGCAAGAAAGCAACCAATTTACATGCATGTGACTATTAGAAAGCACGATTTTTTTACATTTTTTTTTTTATTCAGGCTTTATAAATAGGCCTGTCCTGGGCCAGTGGAAAAGTGACACACACACGAGCAGACGTACGAACACACACACACACGCACACACAATGGTCAGTGCCTCCTCATGGCTGCAGGGCCGGGGGCGTGTCTCTGGAGCTCGAGCACTGGAAGCCCCGCTGCAGCTGCTCCCAGGGTGTGCCAAGTTTCTGTATGGGGGCAGGAATGGGGCTAAATGACGGGAGGCTGGGTGGGGGTAGGGACGGACGGAGGCTGATGTGCAGACAGAGAAGGTCTCTTCTACGTATCAGTGGAAGCATAACAAGGCGGCTTCAGTGTGAGACGGGACAGAAATGGCCGGGCACAGTAGCACAGATGCTGAAACACAGAATTATTATTATTTTTTTCTTCTTCTGTCCACACCGCCTCAACTCGGAGAATCCTGACGGCCCCTCGGTGAGGAGATGCAACCTCGTTTAGCTCTCATTATGTCCTGATTAGAGGACGCTACAGAGGAGGAGGGGAGCGGGACCGGGAACACACACACACACACACACACACACACACACACACACACACACACATATAAGAGATGCACCGCAGCATCGCACACGGCGTGAACACAAGACTTTCCCTGAGACGACGGGAGTCAGAGTGCAGCCAGTTTCAAAAGCAACACTTAAACGCCCTGTGCTTTTCCTTTCAGCTGACATGAGCATTGTACTGAAAAATTTGAAGTACTGCGAGCTGATGCTTTTTGTTGCCATGCCAACTGAAATCTGTAAATATCTCTGTTCATCTCACACAGCTAGGTTTAGGTGGACATGCTCTGACAAACACACACACACACACACACACACACACACACACATAGGATCTATGTATACACATGTAACAGCTCACAAACACTTGACATTATGTTTAAAAGTGAAAGCTGAATCGTGCTCGCAGGAGGTGCTCTCACACTCAACCTCAGCTTGTGCAAACCCTCATATCAAAACTTGATTAGTCCAAAACCAGAACGTTCGCTCAGATAAATCATTTAAAGGACGCGTATTGTTCTTTATTGTTTTTCTTCTCCATTCCTTTAAGTGTTTTATAGAGTTTAATGTGCATGTAAAAAGTGTCGACAGGAAAAAAAAGTCAAAGTTTGCTTCATGAAACGCTTTGTCAGTAGTGAAAGGTGCCGGCTCAGGCGTGTGTGAGCCGACCAATCACAGCAGACTGGGCAGTCAGGAGGGAGGGGGGGCCTTAAAGAGACAGGAGCTAAAACAGATTACAGGGCTGCAGGACTGGACCGCCTGAGAAAACAGATGAGCACAAAAGCATTTAAACTTATTTTATTTGTAATTTGAAATAAAAATATGAACCTGAAAATTAACAAAATATGTCCCTTTTTACAAAAAGCTCAAGGTTTTAAAAGTCTTGGCTGGAAACAAAGAAGAAGAAGAAGACAAAGAATACCAAAAAATAATCAAATTTTACAAAGCCAGAACCAGAAAAATGTACTTCATTGATTGATCAACTAATTGTGGCAACCGTGATGATCCTCAAAGATACATTTTCTAATCCCGGCTTCTCAAATTTGAAAATGTCTTTTCTTTGTCTTAAATGATAGTAAACAGAATGTCTTCCAACCAGATTAGATAATAGTCTGAAGACACCAACAGGCGTTTTTCAGTGTATTTTGAAAAGATCAAGTTAATGTTGAAATATCTTGTTTTTCATAGTAACCAGTCAAAGGTATATAAGTAACTGTTTTGACAGTCAAAAGGCATTTTTTTGAAGCATAAACACAAACATTTTCTGGTTCTGGCTTTGTAAAATGTGAAGATTTGCTGATTTTCTTCCTCTCAGTAAACTGAATATCCTTTTTGTAAGATGAAATAAGAAATTTGAGGACACCAACACACATTTTTCAGTATGAGACTTTGATCAAAATTAAGTCGATTTTGTATGGTAACCCATCAAAGAAGACAAAGAATATCAGAAAATAGTCAAATGTTTTAAAGCCAGAGGCAGATCAACTCATAGTTTCACCTGTTTTTTCAGGTAAAAACACAAAAAATTTCTAGTTCCAGCTTCTCAGATGTGAGGATTTGCTGTTTTTCTTTGTCTTACCTGACAGCAAACCGAATATCTTCGGGTTTTGATGAGCTGAAATAAGAATTTGGGTGTTATAAACAGTATTTTCAGTAAATTATCAGTCAGTATGGCTGATGAAAATAACTGTTAGTTGCAGCCTTAACCGCCTGCTGCCCACACTTCTGTTTTTTAATCTCTTGGTTTTTATATTTGTGTTCCTTAAAAAGTTGTTATATTTTATATCACGTGTTACACATCCACAGAATCAGCACAACCAGAGCCGACTGCATATGTCACCTAATAAAAACTTAAAACTATAATAGGTTATATTAGCCCATTAAACGAAAATAAACAAAAAACAGAGCTTGAATCGATGGTTATTCTGTCAAAGTGACAGGAGAGGATCCAATTAAACTGGGCTGCTAAGGATAGAAAGATTCAATCATGCTATCTATTTACAAAATAAAGGTTTGTCTCGGGACGTCCTCCACCTCCACTAATCATAATCTGTGTCTTGGAAAATGGGCCCTAAATGTTTGCAGCTCACCGTCAGCAGGGAAGAGGAACATCATCATTATTATCTGATTAATTAGTCCACATCTCCCTCGAGAGCTCCTCTTTTGTGGTCGGGCCAGAGAGTCAAAAGAATAGTAGCCCTCTTATTCAACTGCATTTGCATTATTGCTATTTCTGCACAGAGGATCTCCTGAGCTTTTGTTCGACGTGCGTTTTTGTATTTAAACCCTCTCTGGCAGCGCTTATTAGGGGGCAACACATGGGCGCACACTCATGGGTTCAAAAGGAAAACGCTCGCCATCCCAAAACAAGAACCGTCTGATTCAGTCGGAGATGGACTGACGCCGGATTCACCTGCGTGTGATTGACTTGTTCATCAAGTGCTCAAGGTGGAGACGTGTCTGTTTTCGAGGCTTTAACGAGGCCCATAAAGAAGTTTATGTCAATATGTGTTCATTTCAGGCGTGTTACTGTGACTTACTGGTGAAGAAATCCATCCATCCCTCCATGGTAGTTGTGTGTGTGTGTGTGTGTGTGTGTGTGTGTGTGTGTGCGTGTGCTCGTACAAAGAGGGGGTCGCTGATCGCATGCTCTGTGTTTCCTCCCTTCAGCACCCTCTCTGTTGCCATGGAGAGACCGTTCTTTGCTTTCCCATAGGAGGAGAAATTAACACCATTTTTAACTGGCCCGGGGGCCTCCCCCCTGTGTGGGAGATAGTCTGAGTTCTGCTCCACACACTCACTCGCTCACACACACACACACACACACACAGTCTCTTTAAGACGGCAATAATCTTCCTACCACACCGCTACTGTCATTTTTAATACCTTTGCAAGGCCAACATTAAACTGGGACAGTATGATAATAGCCTGGAAACGTTGAAATGGACTCTGGGATGCGATGATGTATTTGTGCGAGTCATTTACATACCATTTGAGTCAGCCAAGGGCCGGTCTGCGGGACCGGTGGGACCGTCTGTGTCTCCGGCTCTGTGGGATATTGGGGATGTCACACACTCTATCAAATAATGTTCATCATGGGAGCGCACACACACACACGCACACACAGACGTCGGACAGAGGGGCAGAGCTCACCTAATGTGGATTTAATGACGAGGGCTTTATAATTGAGGCAGAGAGGAGGAAGAAATGGAAGGGGACTTGATTTATTGAGAAAATGTGGAGGTAGTAGTCCCAGTTTTTCTATCACATGAGCCTTTAATTTCTACTCTCGTCCCCTCGGAGAGCACGCGCGTGCACACACACACACACACACACACGCACACACATGCAGAAACTGGGATTGTTCCATTTATGTGTCCATTAGCCGGTTGATAGATTCACAGAGGGGAGATGGGGCTTTAAAAGATGACCTGTTGTCACATCTGCAGTGAGATAATCTGAGTCATGAGTACTGTTGACACAGCCATCTTTACTCCCTACTTGCTGGCAGCACACACACACACACACACACACACACATTGAAAGTACCTGAGCACACATCACCACCGCTGCTGCAACTTAAGCTACTTATTGTGCAGCCTCCTAACAAAATAAAACACCTCCTTCAAGTATGCACTGCCACTTAAAACCTAAATTGAGATTTTTTTTTTTTTGCATGTGACACGAGTGTTGGAGCTAATTTTTCTTCCATCTTCGGTGTCCTGTCTTTGTGACCCAGCTGCTTCCCGTGAACCCCTCCTCCTCCTCCTCCTCCACCACCTCCTCCTCCTCCCATCACCACCTCCTCCTCCTGACCTGCCTGTGTGCAGGACTGCTCCTCTCTGCTCCAGTGTGTGTGTGTGTGTGTGTGTGTGTGTGTGTGTGTGCGACTGCCAGCGGGGGTGGGGGCAGCCGACTCAACCCCTCCAGTCTCCTAGCAACAGAGCGGTTTGGTGCGGGACAGGGAGAGCGTGCAGGGGATGGGGGCTGGTTGTACAGTGGCTGGGGGTAGAGCAAAGTCCTCCAGGATTAGAAAGATAGAGAGAAGGAGGCGAGGAGGAGAAGGAGGGCGAGAGTTTTGCGGTGTTGTTGGCGATTAGGGATGCTGACATGTCTCCTTTGCTCTTTAAAATGGCATGCTGCTGCTGATGAGACCAAATATCCACAGCAGCGCCGTTCAACAGCTGTTCTCCTCCGAGATGCTTCGGCTACGAGCGCTGCCCGGTACACATGCACTGCACTTAAACACACATGCCACGCACAAGTACACACACTCAAAGCATGTTGTGTTCAGAGGTGAATGTTTAACTCCCTGTTGACTCGTGTTTGGAAACTAAAGAGCTTATCGGTGCAGAGGAGCCCGAGAAAAGGCCTTGAAAAGAAATGCAGTGTTGCCTTGCTTGAGGAGTAGCAGTACACAAAAGTAGAGCTAGATTAATGGATAAGCAGAATAATCAGCCACTGTTTTTATAATTGATTAATCATCTTCAAGGTGTGGTTTTGTAGTAGAGCCCCGAATGATTCTTGATTCTCAGACCCAATGCAGTTATTAGGGGGTAAAATACTCAGATGTCGACAAATAGAAACACACCATTTGCATCATCAAGCCGACACACAGCTTGACTGGTGGCACTTCACGGCCACAAGCAGGCCATACCATGAACACATGTTTGCCAAAAGTGAGCCAAATAAACAGGAACTAGTCCCAATCTGGGCCACAGCTCATTTCTATTCTGGTTTACGGGCTGTGGCCCAGAGTGCAGCCAGTTCTGCTTTATTCGGTTTATTCTTGGCTGACGTGAGGCTGTGGTGTGACCTGCTTGTGGCTCAGATCTGGCAAACAGGAGTGGACTGCCCACAGTGTTATCATTCGATGTGGTATGTGGGCCTGGACGAATGTGTGTGGCACAGTTTTGCCACCTGAAATTTGGTTATCAAACACTTGTGACAAAGATCCTTAACAGAGGCAGGATACTTTACATTTCAACGATAAACTAAGTCCAAAGTGCCACAGTAGCACAGAAACAGTACACTTAATGGGAATTTAATAATCATAAAAAATACTACAAAATATTGGTGCATATCCGACAACCAGGGATACGATATTCATGATAATCCAGCTAAGATTTCCGGTCTTGTGCGTCTTCTGTTTATGAGTTAATCGGGGTGGTTTTCACTATTAAGGATAATAAGGGTTTCTTCATCACTTGGAATGTTTGGTAGGACAAGCCGTCACTGGGAGCGTTGGCGCCGGTGGCTTTCTCCGGTCCACCATTACCAGCAAACAGAAAGCTCCTGATCTTTATGGAGCCCTCTGTCCTGATTGGATAAAGTGGGCGGGGATACCAGAGAAATTATTTTCTCTTTTACCGCATGAGCTGAGGGAGGAGTGACACGGTTTACTAACCACATACAAAGCTATTCAACACTAATTTTAATAAGAAAATATTGCCATCAGCAGCTTTATCGATTATCCCAAAAGGGAAAATTCACCACAATCAATTTATCTTGGATTGTTTTTTATCACAAACCGGAATGAAATCTTCTATTGTCCCATCCCAAATGAGAAGATTTTCTGTTTTCTTTGTTTTGTATATCTTTAAACGATGATCATTGTGGTTAGGACAGAAAAACAGACCTTTAAGACTTCACTATGAGCTTTAGGTAATTGTGATGATCAATCAAGCCAATAATCCTTACTGCAGATTCTGGTCGTAGACTGAGACTTCTGCAGGTCTATCACTGGTGGGCTGGGTTTCAGGTCAGAGGGTCCACTCCCAGCAGAATATCTGGTGTTCATGTCGGATATTATGTTGGGGTAGAATTCACTGGAGGATGCAGCCGCGGTGTGGGTGCACTGCACACCCCACAGTTGTATGAGATTATCTAAATCCAGCGTGAATGGACCTGACACCATTGTCCCAAGCAGCAGCAGCAGCAAGCAGCAGCAGCAGCGGTGGTGGTGGTGGTGGTGATGTCACTGGGGAAAAGATGATGATACCTTCAAGTGCGATAGATTACAGCTGTGATGATGAGGTGGAGGATTGCTATTATTTCATTTATTATCATTACATTTAGCCCATGCTGACAGGGGAGAGTGGCGAGAAAGAGGAGAGAGACTAAGGGAGGAAGAAGGAGAGAGAGAGAGAGAGAGGGCCGGATTAAAACAAACCCGCTCTGTGAGCTGGTTTTAGTTGCCATGGCAACGATCATTACCTCGCACTTGGGAGAGCAGGAGCAAGGAGAGAGGAGGGGAGGAGGGGGTAGAGAGAAAGAAAGGGAGGAAGAATGACGGGACGGAGGTAAGGGATGAAGACGCAGGAGATGATGAGGGAAAAACCAGAAAATACAAATGTCAGATCCCAGGAAGTGTGCCGAAATGTCAAGGAGAGGAGGGATGGATGAAATAAAAAAAAAAAAAGGTGTGATTCCTCAGTGCCAGGGGGACAACTTTCTGAACTCAGACAAAAAAAAGATCACTCCCCACCTAGAACCCAATCAGTAGAAAATGTCAGAGCTCATTGCGCATCTATGTGAAAGACAAAAAAACTAATTAAAAACCCAAATCCATTTTTTTTCCCGCCTCCATTCTTATGCTTGCTGGGGCACTTTTAAAATACCAGCAGGTGCAGGAATCTGAAGATAAGATCTAAATTCAGTGTTGACTGTGTGGTCGGGGATGGAGCAGGAGGGAGGCAAGAGAGGAAAGCCCCATGTGGTGCTGCGGATGGAGGCCGTTGTCCTGGTGATCCCACTCGTGTACGGCGTGTCACGTGACCCTTTGCCCAGCACACCTGCCCGGGAGAAATCAGAGGCAGTTTCTATGGCGACAGGGTCAGCAGCACGAGCGCCAGAGGTGGTGGTAGGAGGGTCCGGTGCAGAGTCTGCGGAGTTGGTTATTTTTAAACATTGCAGGGATGAGGTGATGTTCGGGCCCAGACTTCTCCACCTGGAAGAGGAAGTGAAGACAGAAACACGATGGTGGACAGAATGGAAGTTGTATTCTTAGTGCTGGTGAGGACACCTGCTGCGTGACTGACTGTGACCGCATGACCCGTGTGACTGATGTGCGTCCTCCCGTCACACTGATGGAGGAAATGTCTCCATTTGCCTTTGTAAAAACAAAGATTCCTCAACTGCAGATCACACACACACATCATCTCTGAACACTTTTTAAAAATTTTTTTTAATTTTTTTTTTTTTTATCTCTTTGTGTTCCAGTGTTCAGATGGGAACTCGGCCCAGGACAACTCGTCCCTGAAGCGTGTAGCTGTGGTAGAAGACTTCTTTGACATCATCTATGCCATGCACGTGGAGATGGGAGCCGACCCTGGCAGAGCACCCAAACATGCCGGCCAGAAGAAGACCTACAAAGCGGTGGGTACATCCGGCCAGGTGCCCGCAGGTAGCAGCTAGCCTCGCTAGCAATTCTCTCTGTGTCTTTTTTTTTAAACTTGCTGATGAGTATTTCTAAATTTGTAAACGTAGGACTGGCCAGCATTTTAGTTTTAAATATTTAAAAATGTTAGATGAAGCAATAGTGTTGATGTTAGCTTATGTCAAAGGCGTCTGTGTTCTGTGTTACAGAGCAGCTACAATAGTTAGCATGCTAACCAGCTAGCCTCTATCAGTCCTGGCTGAAGTACCTCTGTTCCTCAATTAATGTCAGCTAATAGGGCTACTTAGCTCTACGGCTAACTTAGCTACTTGCTAACAGCAGCTAGTTGCTACAGCGACGGATAGTGACAGCAAACAAAAGTACCATTTTAATTGTTTAATTCACATTTGAGTTAGCCGGGCGCTAAACCGGAAGTTAGCATGCTCGGTCGGCGGATGTCTCTAGTGCGCATGCTCTGTGATGCCCACAACGCGGAAGATCCAGTGTCCAGATTTAATATAATGTCCTTGTTTAGCATGTTAGCATGAAACAAACAAAGGCAACAGGAATCCCGTTCAGTGTAGTTTTGAATATATTTTGTCATAAACTGAAGGATTGGTCAATTTCAAACTTTAAACTTATGTTACTACAAAACATGAACTAAAGTTTTACCATTATTTCTGGGTGCGTGACAGATGTCAGACAGATTTCAATCATACTGGCTGCTAGCAGTGACTAAAAATGAAAGCTTCTATGCTGAGGAGATCACATGATAACACTCATTGTACCTTGAATGAAAAAAACAGTACCAACATCCAATGTTGGTACCACTTAACTTCAGACTGAAATATCTCAATAGTGCCAACTCCAACAACAACAACAATATTTGAGGGTAAATCCTGGTAACATTTGGTGATTCCCAGACTTTTCCTCCAGCATCTCTACCTGGTCAAATCTTCAATTTTCCAGATACTTTCAGATAGTCAAGTCTGCTTTTTTCACCACGCCAATAGTCGTTTATTCTCCATTGTCAGGGCCATCAATGATTGCTGTGTGTGTCCCAAACCAGTGGCAGTAGTCGGCCTTTGTTGACAGCTTTTTGGCCAATTGAGCGTGTAGAATTGGCAGTGGAGCCCATCAGTGAGAGAAATCCCTCCAATTCAAAAAGAAAGGGAAAGCCCCTTGTGCCTGTCGCTGTAACATCTGCCACCTCCACCATATGCAACTTTTTAACAGACACACTTTCAAGTGGCTTCATTAACCTCAGTGGTGACCAAAAAGCGCTGCTTAATTATAACAATGGTTTGTATATTTGTTGACCCAAGGCTTCCAATTTCTTCCAATTGAATGATGAATACAGACTACAGCTATTTGGTGGTATGGAGCGGTATTTCCTCTCAAGCAGTTGCACAGAGTCTTTGTGGTGTGTTCAAACGCAGCTTTTTTCCGACACACAGACAATGTAACAGTCAGCCTTCATTATTCTGTGATGTTGGTATAGTGTGTCTGGGCCCTTACATGGATGTTTGCTGGACAAACACCTTGAATCAACAAAAACATTTTTTGGAAGCGTGAAAATTGCAGCATGTAGACAACAGACTCTCTTTTTCCTTTTGTGTGGAAAATCACACTAGAATTTGTTTCTGTTGAAAAAAACAAAGGGCCCAAAATGATGTTGGCATTCCTTACGGGTGACTAAAATGTCCATGCAGAGACCACCAAGAACATTTTTGAAAAAAACAACAGTCTGTACTTCTTCACTCTGGCAACATATCTTTTTTAGCATCAGGAGGGTTACCAAGGGAACCACTAACCACCTATACAGGAAACAAGTACTCGTCTCTGGAACAAAGGCAGCACATGAGTTAACATGGCTTCCTGAGGTGTGGTCTCAGGTCGGGTGTGGTGTCCTGACAGAACAAGGGGCTTTGTATGCAGTGCAATGTCAGGGGGTTTAGCAGGACTTTGGTACCCCTCCTCTCTGCCCTCCTGCCCCCCCAGGAGTAAAAAAAATAAATAAAAAAAAATACCATGGAGCCAATTCCTCCTGCCCTGTAGAGAGGTCCTGTCACGTCTCATAGAGTATACCCTTTTGAGGAGGCAGCATCACTGGGGCAGGGCATAATATGGAACTGTCACTGTGGCCTTCTGGGAGGTGAACGCTCCTCTGGGTGGCCTTTCCCTCTCAGCTGCCTCAAGGGGCCAGGAGGGGTGGGGGTAAAGGGGATGGGGAGCTGTGGCATTGGTGATGGTGATGGGCCGGTGGGGGTGGGCACCCCTGCTGCCTCTCCATGGTCACGTGAAGGTCGCATTTTACAGGGAAACGCCAGAGGGGGTGATGAGGGGAGGGTGGCACAGCAGTGGAGACAACAGAGGAGGGAGGCTGGGCATGAGAGAGAGGTGCAGTGATGAGTTGACTGCACCTGAGAGAGCAGGAAGAGGGAGGAAAAAGGATGACAAACACCACTTTGGTTATCAAAGCAGAAATATGTTAAGGCTGCAGCTGGAATTAGGCCATCCGAAAGCATGAGGGAGCGCCTAGAGGGAGGATTCCTCCTCATGCCACATCGAGATAACACATAATCACTGACCCCAAACTTTCACACATGCACGGCGCAAAAAAAACCAACACCTGCACACATTTTGTGCTCAGCCACAGCCTGAGCCATAACCCAGTCTCCTCTGCTTGCTCCCCCTCCACAGATAGCAGAGACCTACGCCTTCCTGCCCAGAGAGGCGGTGACTCGGTTCCTAATGAGCTGTGGAGAGTGTCAGAAGAGGATGCACATCAACCCCAGCACTGCAGAGTTCAAAGGTAACGACACACCGACCTGCTCAGTCTGGAGACATCATTAACTAATATGCTATTTTTTTAGATTAACCTTTTGAGAGTGGATAATTCTCAGATCCTTTGACACATATAAAATGGTTGACTACTCTGTAGAGATGCATGCGAGTAACGAGCAATCAATCTTCTGCAAGAACAGCTGGACAGATGAAGAATAATTTTACCTTCAGACTAATAGAAATGTTTATTTGGTTTAAAACATGATGTTCAGTGTTTCCTCTGCATGACAGACACGGTGACTCCTCCTTTGTCCCGTCAGACTGTAAACACGAGCTGATATGATCATTGCTGTTTGTATTTTGAAGAGTTTTTGAATCAAACCTCATTAATTAAACATATTGTGTATATCCATCATGGACATGATGTAACAAAGACTCAAGAGGACCACATCTCTGGGATTGTACAGACCCACTAAAATGATCACTGAATCCCTCTAGTGGCCGGCGTGGAGGCTGCAGGCGGCTGTCAGCCACATTGTTTGATTTCAGGTGTTACATACAGTAGAGGATACTGCCTGGATTTCAGCTTTCGACAGGATATTGCAGCAATTCTGCCTCAGACACAGAATTGTGTCTGTAATTAGCTTATAGACCGTGCAGCCACTGAAATTAATTTTTGCTGGAGCTGTTTTCATTCTTTTGCTGTCCAGTTTGAATCTTTAAATGTCTACTTACCTTTATTTTAGAGCAGTAATCAGTAATCACACAGTCTAACCTCAACACAGACATGATACACATATAATATGATTCAATGTAACACCTTCATTTTCTGGTCATGATATTTTATCTGATGTCCTTCAAGAATATAAAAATAAATAAAATAATAATACTAGTTTCTATGCAGATTATGTCCTACATTAGAACTAAAGTAGTCTCCTTTATTTTTAAATCAGACATTCTGATATTTGGAAAAAATCCAGATATTAGGTAAATAATTGGTTGACTCATGTTACAGTAATTGTACTTCTATCACTGTTAAAATTGTCAGCAGTGAAAATACACATTTTTAAAGTATCTCAAAGTTGGACTGTTTGTTAAAACATACATGATCCACTGAGGGTTACTTCCCGTTGAGTCTTCATGTTTGAGAATTTTTTTGTGAGTACTGTTTTTTTCTTTCTGTTGTCAGAAAATGACAGACCGACCTCCCTGGTCCCGGACCTCATTGATTACAACATGCCTCTTACTGCCACCTACCTGAAGCAGATGAAACTGCAGTGCATGACTGCTCCAGAGAGGGTAAGTACCTCTCTCTGCCAGTGGTGTAAATGTCTGTGAAGAGTGGGCATAGATACAAGGATTAATTAGACAGTCAGCCACTGTTAAGATCTCCTTTTCACTATAGTTGTCTTCACTGCACAAATCCTCTGATTGTTTTCTCTTCAGTCTCATCGAGGCTGCAGGGACAAGCGCTTTGTGCAGTGCAGACAGAATAAGAAATCCCTCCTCTTAACTTTTAACTCAGAGAATCAGAGCAGTGCTCCTGCTGGGAGGAGGAGCTCAGTGTGAAAGCAGGATTAGTAAATCTGTGCAGAGTGACGTCATGCGTGAGACCCCTCCCATGTGTGGCTGTGACAGAAACACTCACAAACCGCTGTCACTGAAGTGCAGGGAGCGCTACTTGATGATGATACTGTCGACCTCACTCGCGCATAATTAGGATTATCCGGAACAATGACCCAGACTGTGATTTGCGGGTGAGTACAAATTAACAAATGCTCAGGACTGTTGGCCGCATCTGCGTGCGGACTGAGAATGAGCAGGCCGATGATTTAATAATTAACCATCACAGAGGGTTACTGCACTGTTGTTGGAGACTTGTAGTAATTTGTTCCATATCTCTGCTGTGCTGGAGGAGAGTTTAAAGCAGCAGGTTATTTCTACTGAAGACAGAAAATGTGTGAACGTGTGTGGAGTCTGTAGCAGCAGTCACTTCATTACTGTGGCTCTGCAGAACTTTGGTCTCCTTTCTCTTCTGTGTGTAGTTAAGAAACAAACTGCAGTCTGTTCAAAAGAGGGGGATGAAAAGAGACTGCAGATCTTTTTTTTTCTCCTTTTACCAAACATTCTCGCTGTCATACACGTAGTTACAACCATTGATATTGCAAACAGGTCTAGTTATATAAACATCACTGAAATAGAGCTGCAACTTGTTGTGGATCCTCAAAGTATTGAGGCTCATGTTGTCCAAGATGACACCATTTTTTTATATCATAATGCAGAAAAAGTATGTAAGATCTGGATCTGAGAATATTATGTCTTATTTTTCATGGTCGTGTGTGTGTGCATCGTAATTGTATCATATCCGTATTGTCTCGTCTATAAAATATCCTTCCCTTCCTTGAATATCTTTTTCACAAGTGTTTGATAACCACTTCAAGGTATATGAGTGTTACAACCCTGGCTCTCAGGTTGAAACAAATGGGGAGGAGACACACAGAGCTCTGAGACGATTTCAGTATTTATTTAACTAAACAACCTGAAAAGAACATAATGTGGGTGAGTGTTGTATCAAATGTAGTGTGTGTGTGTGCATGTCTATATGTATTTAAGACAGCAAACACCAAACCACAGCAGGTTGTAGGCCATAGCAGCAGTCAGCTGCTCAGCCACCAGAGAGAGAGAGCAGACTGACTTATCAAACACAGGGTGTCTACTGGCCAATATTTTACACCCTTTTATCAGTATCAGCATTGGGCACCAAAATCCAGTATCAGTCTACTTGAATGATTAGTTTTTAGTGAAAGTGATGTCCTTGTTTTCAGTGTACAACAGGTCAAAACCCCAAATTATTCAGTCTACTACCAGTAGCTACTAGCAGTCTACTATGTTCAGCTCAAACCACTGAATGTCTGAACTTTTCTGCTTGAAAAACGACCCGAATGAGTAATAGAGTGAGTGCTTTTTGTTTTTCCTAATTGGTGAGACAACAAGTTATTCTGTTGAATTATTATCAGTCTTTATTTGGAATTAAAGTTTGTGTTTATTTGATTATAAACAGACATTATTAATATAAGACAGTAAGATACACATGGCACAAGGCACACGGTAAATACATATACTTAAAACAAAAATGATAATTTGCCAACCGAAGATGTTCAACCAGATCATCCAGTGACACTTTAAACAAAGACGTGGTCATTTTAATTGAAACAATTATGAAAATTGTGATACTGTGACATCTGTTTGGTCCGTTTTATGTTTTCGGACATCTGGTGAAAAGGTTTTTAGGCCAGAACATCTCTGGAACATTATAGCACTTCACATTAATGCCGTTTGGTTACAGATTTTACATTTATTAAAGAATGCATTATCTTGCGATTTGGTTGTTGCACTTAGCCATATTGCAATTTTGAATCTATCTGAAATCCTTGTGCAGCCCTGCTGTTCAGTAAAAATAGATATATAACATATCTGAGTCAAGCCCTCCAGGTTAATTCTCATGGCCTCAGTTTTAAAGGTATATCCCCCCCATTTTATCAATTATATACTTCCTTAAAACATTAATGATGCCATATTCTGGACTACGTAGAATAGTAATGTAGCGTGGATGTAATTAGACAGTCTTCCTCCTCCTTCTGCGTCTTCTCTCATTTTAATGCTCACTAGGTACCTAATGGAGCCGTCACTGAGCATTTTCGGTCTCCCTAAAAAGACCTCTTAAAGAGGGACGGCTGCGTATTCCCAGGAGTTTAGGCCCATTTGTGCGCTCGTGCAGGGGGAATGATGAGAGAACGGGACGTATTTCTGCTCTGTTTCCATCACACAGTCATCATGGTGTTGCCCCCTTCTGCCAGTTGACGCATGACAGCATGCGAGCAGGCCAGAGAGAAGTCACCGTTCACATTGTGAAGCTCAGCACCGATGGCTGATCAGTCGATGATGTTCTGTCATGTCTGTAGTTTGAAGCTCAGCCTCTGAATAGTTTGTGAGATTATTCCGCTCTCCTTTGCTAATCCTTACCCCCGTGGTTTACTCACTCGTGTTACGCTACAACAAGCATCTTTAGGGTCTCTACGTAACAGAGTTAAAAATAGCAGCGCTTCAAGAAACATATTATTTAACAGGGAGGCTCCAGTATTTCCTTTTATTCTGCTGCCAGACTTCAGCGTCTTTTATCAAGAGTAAATCATGAGAATAAAGGGTAGGTTCACATTTTATTAGACATAAATACATAAATGTACATTCAAAGTGTTATTGATTGATGTAACTGCCATACAGGCCTCAGTAAGATTCAAAGAAGCAACATTACTACTACAAATGAGCCAAGAAAAAGATTAACTTCATGATGAAAGAACAGAAGTTTTCTAAGGTTCCCACTTGATTTTGTCTCCAATCACAAACACTGACAGAGCTTTAAGAAGGGATTTCTTTGTTGGCTGTATGGACAGCAGGAGCAATTACTGCGAGCAATACTGCTGTCGATGTACACAAAGGGATGCCAGTGTGGTTTTAAGACAGACTTGAAAATGTGTGAACTTCAAATGCCAAGAGACGTGATGATAGTCTCCTCTTTTCCTGTTGCTCTTAATAATCACAGAACGAAAGGGGAAGTTTTGTCAGAATTGTGAGGATCTTTCTCCTTATAATCTACAGTCCACGACCTCTGCACATCCAGAGTTTGTTCTCTGTCTCACAGTCTCTTTCTCTCTCGTCGTCTCGCTTCAGGATGACAGTTCGGTGAGCAGCGAGGAGATGAACAGTGCTGAACCCACGTGGGTCGCAACTGAGCAGCCCCCAGTGCCTGAGCCCAGTCCACCAAACGGAGACAGAGTCAGCAACTCAACAGCCAACGTTAAAGAGGAGGATGGTATGAAGTGTTTTTGTTTGTTTGTGGTCATTATTTGTAGTTGTGTTTACATCTGGATTTTGATGGTAAACTCACTGCATAGGGACTGTACAGATTGGTATTATGCAGGAAACAGCTTGCCTTGTTCTTAGTGGACTAATCCAAATAAATCCACTCTTACAGGGGGTGGGACACCACCGCAGCCCCAATCCATTGTGCACCCCTCTCTCTCAGGGTACAGGGCTTAGAGAAGTAGGACAAAGGCCAACAATAACCTTCACAGATTAGGAACCATTATAGAAAATACTGTAAATGGGGCAAAATCACTGGAAATAATAATTACTGTTCCAATGAATGTAGGTGTGTGCATATAGAAACCATAAAGTGGACTGAAAGGCAGTAATGTGCACCAACCAGGAAGTGAAGGCTCCCTTCCCCCATCCTCATCCCTCTTCACTGTTCAATTCCTGTGATTCCCCCTGAACACTAACTTTTATGTATCTTGACAGTTGACCCCAATACTCTCTTCCTTTACAGTTTCAGAAAGCACAACATTGAGGCCTGGAGTCCCATCCCGCTGTAGAAACACACCCAAGATAGAAAAAATAGTCACTACTGTAGCAAACTAACTCACAGTCATGCTAAATGATGACAAATATTCACGCAGCTGATCTCTGAATCTGCATCTTCATCCCTTCTGCTAGATGACGACTCCTCAGAGAGCGGCAGTGCCAATGGGCTGCCGGCCCTGACCTCCCCGGAGGTACTGGCTGTGGGTGGGAACCCCCCAGATGGTGGGGCCCCATACGGGGAGGTGACAGAGAATGGGTTGAGCGCTCCCCTGGACTTCAGCACCACCTCGCCCTCGTCCTCCTCAGAGGATCAGCAGCCGGTCAATCTGAGCGACAGACTGCTGCCGGCGGGGAACACGACTCCGAACTCTTACCCTGCAGACCCCAACAGGAAGTACCCAGTCAAAACCGAGTACTCTAACAAGGTAAGACTCTTTGACCAAGAAACCAAAACCGCTCTTTTTTCCGCTTAATCTACAAAAAAAATTTTTTCTGTGTTTGTATAGTCCCCTCCTTACAGCTCAGGAAGCTATGACTCTGTGAAAACTGAACTGAGCATGAGCGCAGAGGACTTGACCTCTGGTCGGGCACAGATAATTGACGACGACGATGACGATCATGACGACCACGATGACAGTGACAAAATCAATGACGCTGAGGGTATGGACCCTGAAAGACTCAAAGCCTTCAATGTAAGTCCCCTGTCTAACTGTTGCAGATTAATTAATTAGAATAATTACATTCATATAGTTAGGAGACAGTAAAGTGCTGCTCTCATCTGTGGCGCTCCAGTGCTGATGGATAGCAGCCAGCTCTGTTAAATTATAAGTATGTTATGAATATGTAGATATTCTATTAAAGATGAGAACAATTCCCAGATCCAATATCGTATAGTTCCCTGTATTCAGTATTTGTTCTGTGAAAAACACTTTATGTGCATTTCTGAATCTAATAGAAACACAGAGAGTTGCAGAGTTGTAAAAATGAAAACATGAGTGAATAAGCCGACACCTGAAATATTGTCCTGAATATGAGAAATGATTCAATTTCCACTGCTCCTGTTTTCATCACCTCCCCCTCCCTCGTTATCCCCTCCTCTTCTTCTAACGCTCCCCCATCCCCTGCCTTCCCTTTCCTCTCTTTTGTTTTCGACTCTCTCACACCCCTCTCCCTCCACCCTCCACCCTCTACCCCCACTCCATTTTTCTGCTCTACATCCCCTCTCTCCCCTCCCCCTCCCCCTGTCAGATGTTTGTGCGTCTGTTCGTGGATGAGAATCTGGACCGCATGGTGCCCATCTCCAAACAGCCCAAGGAGAAGATCCAGGCCATCATCGAGTCCTGTAGCCGCCAATTCCCAGAGTTCCAGGAGCGCTCACGCAAACGCATCCGCACCTACCTCAAATCCTGTCGCCGCATGAAAAAAGGCGGTTTCGAGGTACAAAGCGCCTCCAGTTAAAATGATGTCTGTGTAAATCCAACATACAGTCATTAAATGCATTGTTTCACATTCATAATTGGCAATAAAATTCATTAAACCGTCTTCCCAGATCCGACCAACACCTCCTCACCTCACCTCTGCCATGGCTGAGAACATCCTCGCTGCTGCCTGTGACAACGAAACCCGAAATGCTGCCAAAAGGATGCGGCTCGACGTGTACCCAGCGACGGTAAAAGCCTTGGCAGTTTGTGTTTGTGAATTTGCCCAGCAGGGATGTGCTAGGATGGATACGCATCATTAATGCCCAACTGCACAACATAAACGACAATGTTCTGACAAACTGAAAATCTCCCACAGGATGAACCCGCCTCCGTTGACAAGCCCGTCTCGAGGGATCCCGCCTCTGTGGCTCCGACAGCATTCTCCATCTCCACTGCAGCTTTTGCCCAAGACCAGCTCTACACCAACGGAGGCCTCAACTACAGCCTGCGAGGATACGGGACAGTCGGCAGCAACCAGCAGAACTCTGCAGCTGCACAAACCAATGGTGAGGAGCTTGTGGCTTTAGAGAGATGTGTAGCAGGAAGAAATACATACTGAAAACGCTGCTCATGTTATTTAAATGTTCAGTATGTAAAAACTAGCCCCCTGTTGAGGGTCACTCCAAAAATGCAGGGGTGCAGTATCACCACAGTAACAGCTAACTGCTGCTCATTGTTGCTGTTATTAGCTAGTTAGCTTAGTTAGCTGTGCAGCCAGCAGTACGAAGTGGGAGCTGGGAGTGGTAATACCAGACAGAACAGGCCAAGGCTAACAGGAAAGCATGCCGACTTCAGTGAATATCTCTGCAACACAGCTCATATGCATCTCTGAGATTATACTGCAATTATACTGTTATTTCTGCTGATTATGCTGGTTAATCTTTTTAACATGTACATAAACAGTCAAAGTTTCCAGAAGTTAAATCCAGCTGACTTTAGCAATCTCTTAACTTTTCATTTTAATTCATGATCAAAATGTCGTCTTTAGTTTTGTCAGATACACACCTGCGAAACTACTCACATTTCAGTCAGCCTCAGTTGTACCTAATGCTTTGTGCTAATTAGCTAAAATTAGCATACTGACATGCTGAATGACATTGGTGGAGATGGTGAGTGTTAGCTGCCCAGCTTTGGATACGGCCGGATGCGAGGCAGACAATCTGTTTTGAGGATTATTTTCGAGCTTTCAGGACATTTCTTAAAATCAGTGTGCAGGAATCTCCTTTTCTCCGGGAGCTCCAGTTTGATGCATCTCTGAAATACAAGATGGGAACAGGCATTTTCATTCCTGATTGGTATGTTGTCAGAATACCTTTAGTCATAATTACATAGCTGACATATAGACATAAAAGGACTTCTCACGGTTAGAATGTTTCTGTGATGCTTCTCCTGTATTGTGCCCTTTTCTAAAAGTAGAAATAGACACCAGTTTCTCCCTGTGGTATTACTGTTGTTGTCGTAAAGACACTGTTATCAATGGCTACCTACTGTCCAAAGCGGAAAACAACCTTAAGAATCCCTATTTGATCTAGACCTCAGTGCAAAGGCAGAGCAAAAACACCTAACTGTAGTAATAATTAGGCAGGTTTTGTAACTTGCTGATCTAGTGGGAAGTTGTTCTTTGAACCATCTCAAATCCTGGTGATGAGAGGAAACGCATATCAACATGGGAACCGGTTTTGATGATGATTTGCCTGATGCTCTCCGTGGAGTGAATGCCTGTCTGCTCACTCTTGTTTCCCCATTCTTTCTGCAGGTCCCACAGATCTGAGTATGAAGTCAGTCGGCCCAAACTCCACCTCCAGCTCCAACAGTCACGGTCAGGGCGGTGGGGGCGGTGGAGCTTCGGCTCAGCTCAGCCCTCCGGAGGTCACGGCGGTGAGGCAGCTCATCGCGGGATACCGGGAGTCTGCCGCCTTCCTTCTCCGCTCAGCAGACGAGCTGGAAAACCTGATCCTGCAACAGAACTGAGACCCGTCCTGTCGCTCTCTGTCGGTCTCACACATCCGGGCAGACTTGCATACAAAGACACAAACGTACACGAGTGATACTGCAGTGCACAGTGGGTCCTGTAGGTATGGTACCTTTGCTTATTCCCACATGTTTCTGTATTCGGACAGGCCAGAACATATCACAGGCTGAAAAACGTTTATTTATGCATTTGGTTCACTTTGACCTTAGTGCCCTGTTATCTGTAGCCATTCACCCCATTCAGCTCATTTTACCACTTCAACCTCCATCCGTCTCAGGAAGCGATGATCTATGTGAAAAAATGACCTGCACTGGTACACAGGGGAGTACCTAAAGTGTTAGCTGTGTCTATAACGCCACATTGGCCCATTTGTGCAGATGTTTGGACAAATTTGTGGGTAAATATCAGTGATTTAGTGTCAGTAACTTTTTTTCTATCTTAACACAGATGTAAAATATGCTGTACAGTGGCATGATTTGATCGGGTCGTCTCCCTAAATTCTCTTCTGCGTCTTCTCGCTTTTCTGAACGTCCATAGATGAATCGCTGCTAAATCCACTGACCTGTTAACCTCAACAGCTACTGAAGGACGTGGTGACTCGCAAAAAATAAAGGAAAAACATAAACGTAGAGAAAGACAAATAAAAATAGGACAGTGTTTGACAGTTTTCACCTGTAAATTTTGACCAACAGATCTGTCATAAAAAAAAAATATACCTCGATCCTGCTCTGTTGGAGTTGTTTCCAGATTCAAGAGACAAAGACTCATTACCCAACGTGACTTCATTTTCAGTTATTTTATCAAGAATATTTCTATCACAGGCGATTTGTCATTAAACAGGAAGGAGGCTTTTACGAAGCATGGGTATGCAAATTGAGGTCACAGACACCTGTCAGGGAAATAAGGAGATTAATATATTGTTTAGACTCTTGGTTTTTATAACCTGGAAGAGTGGAAAAAGGTGCAATATAGAAGATAATCAGTAATGATGAGTTTACTGAGATGAATCTGTCAGAAGCGTTTAAAGGCATAAAAGAGGGGAGTACTTTACCACAATCTTCTCCTGCTGTAACTGTAAAAAGAAAAAAAAAAATAAGAAAAGATATCCCATGCAGCATTGTAGCCGATTTCAATGTTGTTGTTTGTCGTGAATACTGATCGTTATCGCTCACCTCATAACTGAGGCACTTTCTTGTATTGGGATCAGTCATCCATCGTGAGAAAAGGAAATGGTACCTGGCAGAAAAATGAGACTTAATGTTGCACGTCTTTTTTTTTTTTACTTTAAGGTGATTTTGTGAAGGAATTGTTCTGTGAGTGTTTTTTTTAAGTTGAAGAGGGCACAACGAGCTCACATGCACCTGTTTAGGCTTTACCGGATGCAGTGAGTGTGTGTGTGTGTGTGTGTGTGAGTGTGTGTGGGTTGCTCAGACAAAACAAACTCCGTCCGTCCGTCCGTCCGTGTCGTCCCTTCTGACCTCAGCGGCGTCGAAACCCTCTCTCCTTCATCTCCACTCACCGTCGGAAAACACACTGTTTGAAAAGAAGCAAGAGACAATCCTTGAAAAAGATGTAATCACATCACAGTTTACTCTCCCAGCTTTCTGCTATGGTGTGTGTGTGTGTGTGTGTGTGTGTGTGTGTGTGTGTGTGTGTGTGTGGTTCTGAGGGCACACCAGAGTACTCAAAGCAGATCTAGAGCACAGTCTCACAACAGACACTTTTAATGGTGAGTCACTCGGCACAAAAACAGTTGTGTAAGTGTGTGTATGTGTTGTCTTTTTTTTTTTTTTTTTTTTTAAATGTTGTTGACGTAAGTGTTATTGTATTTCTTATTTTCTGTTTGTGTATAAGTGGAGTGACCCAGTTTGTAAAACATCAATCTGTGAAGATTTAATTCAGTCGGCTGAAAACATTCCAAACAAGGACAATGACTCTTCAAGCAGCCGAACGCGGCTCGCACCTTATTGATTTGTCAAAGTTTAGAGAGATATATTTCTGTATTTTTCACAAATCTATCAGTTATTTATCACAAATCACCACCACAGGGCGGTTTAGAGTTGGATTCACATACTAAGAGACCATTTTACATTTTATTACCATGTCATGATTGGGCTGCGTTACATTTAAACTATCTATTGCAAGTTTGGAAGCACTTTATAGCTCAGGATTAAGGTAACGTAACACAGTGATTTGAGTGTGTCTTTACCTCATTTGGAATATCGGCATCAGTTCGAACACATTGAGAACTGATTGTAACAGAGGACAGTCTGACGCGACTCTTGCAGAAGCAGCGGTCGGTCTGCTTTATTGATGACTATAAAGAGAAAAAAAAAGCTGACAGCTACTTGTTGAAAGCTTATCGGAGCTCGGTTTGAACTCATCAGTCGGAATAGTCTCGCGTCAGGAGTGTTTCAAAAAGGAGGCGTTACCGTGAAGTAACAGGAGCCAGGACTGATCTGTTTCATGAAGCTGGTTTGGAGCTAATTTGAGCGGTCGCAACGACAAACAAAACAGTAAGGAGACCACAATATTACAGCGAAACATTAGAACGTCGTTAAAATAAACAACCTCAAAGAGCAGTTTGCTGCATGTCGCACATCAGACGGGGCTCAGACTCTGGCAGAAGCGTCCTGCATGAATGAAATTAAAGCAACATTATGTAGTAATTCCCAATATCTGTAATTTGGCAACAACATAAGCCAGCTAATATCACTTTATATTCAGCTCAGCTCAGCTCTGCGTCTGGCTTCCGCTCCCGTCCGGTTTTTCTACTCTTATTTTCCTCCTTCAACGTCTTGTTCAGTCTCTTCACCTCAGGCGTGATGTTTGTTGAGCCCAGTTTCCTGCATGAAAAGCTCCTCTGATGGTGATGTAAACACCGACACTCCCCGGCCGTGCTCCGAGCAGCTTTATTCTAGCCGTAGCTACAGTACGCAGCAGTTACGTGCTGCTTTCTGGAAACTGCATAAATCGCAGAGAGTTGAGGCAGACGGGGAAAACAGAAAATATTTTGTCCATGAAATATGATCCATTTTCACCAGAATCAGTGATGGTTGACAATCAAGAAGGTGGGAAACACAAACAAAGGGAGGAAATGAAAAGCAAAATGTGACACATGAGGACAGAGTTTCAAAATAAAACAGGAAATGTCAAAACCAAGGACTTGAACCATGACTGCTCTAAATAAACACAAGAGGAAAAGCATACTCTGAAAGGAAAAGTTGACCAAAGTCAGTATCTACTCAGCCTCGTGCAGATGCAAAGTCAAAGTTGCAGCGTACCAATTTTCATTGGAAGACTAGTTAAAACCTCCTTAATGAAACAGACGTCCCCCGCCTCACTGAAAGAAGCCTGCTTTGCTTCATGAAACGCTCCCGCGGGCTCAGACAGACGTAATCGTAGATGTACGCGGGACGTGAGTCCTCGCACGTGTCTTCCTCGTCTCCTCCAAACTGCTCATGTGTTACTGTAGCCATAGCAGATCCTCGACACTTCACGTCTAACTCAGTGATGTCACATTGATCTCATTCTCGCCACCGAAAACATTTAGCTTGCAGATGATGAACTGTCTTAAGTCTACGCTGAGCAACGTTTTAGCTGTGTGCTGGAGTTACTGTGATCAACGACGACCAAACGTGTTGTCATGTTGTTGTTTTTGTTTTTGTTTTTTTTGTTGTTTTTTTTTTTCTAATAATGCCCAATGGAGTTTTCTCTTTGTATTGACTGGACAATGTAATCTATTGGTGTTGATTAAAAATGCCCTGGTAGCTTGTGGATTGCTAAAGTGGTCAGATAAATGTACTGTATAGCTGTACAAAGAGTGATAAAAGATGTTTTAAACCTTTTCTTTTTTTTCTGTGGGTACAGCACTGTTAAGAAAAAAAAATCAAAGTGGTTTTAGCCCTTGCCTGTTTTAACTTATCATTTGGTGGTGGTCTGTATTACTTCTATTGTTATTTATATTATTTCAATTGTTGCCTCTCCTGCACTGATAAGAGACTGTAGCTCTGTGCAGGGGGTCGTACTGTAAACCTGTGTGAAGCTTTGTATTTTCCCCTCTGGTTTTTGGACTCAGTGAAAGTGTGATGTTTACATGTACAGTTTTTCAGAATACTTTTGCGTTTTATTCAGGCTATGTTTCGTTCTCTCCTCACCTGAACCCCCTGGAATCTGTGTACATTTTGCCCAGATATTTTCCCTTTTTTTTTTTTTTTTTAGATTATTATTATTATTTTTTTTCTCTCCTCTCTCTCGTCGTTTCATTGCATCAAGTGCAAGATGTGACCTCTTTGACTACTCGGTCACATGGTCAGAGTGCGCCGTGACAACTTGTTGTGGTCGGCTCGGTGTTGTGGTGGCTTCCAGCATTTTTAAAAAAGGTAATCTTAAGTAAAGGAAAAAAAAAAAAAGGGAGCTTCACAACTGTTCAAAGTGGACCAGCGAAGATTTATCAAGGATCAAGACGACTTTAATCAGCTGTTTTAGAATACTATTGTGGCCTAACTGGAGATTGGTGGGGTGGAGGTACATTTATTATACTACATTAAGTGCTCAGAATCTTTTAACATCCCGGCTTTATCGTCAGGGAAAAACTCCTTGTCCTTAACCCGACTGGTACCCTGAAAGGTACACTTTGACCTGTTGTAATATCTCCTCGGTGACATAAAAGCCATTCCCCTCTCCTGGCCTTTAAAGGGGAACCCATAAACCTCAGGAAATACTGAATCTCCGAGTTTAGTTTTTATCCACTGATTTCTTCTGAAATGAGATTGAATTCTCTAACGAAAAACCATTAACATTTATATGAGATGTCTATTGTTTTGTACATTTATCATTGTGATTTAAAAGTGGAGCTTTTTTCCAGTACCTGTGACTTAATATTTTGATTTTTTTGGAGTGTTTATAGGTATGGATATTTATTATTATATGTGAAACTACAAAAAGACTTAAAAGAAAAGGTTGAACCTGTTTCATTTGTATGTTTCATGCAAAACTGTCCAGGTGAGATTCTCTCTGCCTCTTACATATCACTAACGAGGGAGCTGTGTTTGTTTGGAAATAGCGCTTTTTCAGTGTTGCATCAACGCTATGAAAAAAATAAAAATAACAAAACAACAACAAAAAAAAAAACACCAGTGGTTTACCAACAGCAGAGTTTCAAGGCTCTCCTCTTCTCCTGAGATGTCAGTAATTGAATAAAATAGTGCGATGAGCTATCTAACTCAGACCTCCCGTGTGGTTTCCTTTTCTGTTTTTTTTTTTGTTTTTTTTTTGTTGCTTTCATTTCTGCATCAAACAGACACACAGGTGGTTCAACATGAATTATTTTAGAGAGTGAAGTTGTTTATTTACCACAAGAGGGCAGCAGAGTTAAAGGAAGGTGCTTGTGGTGCTGAGGTGGCTGCAGCACACACTAAAACAAAATACCTTCATGTTGTATAGATGATGCACTTCCCTGCTCTAAATACAAAGGGAAACTGTGTATTTAACAGGGATAAAGAAATCGATGTATTACATAAGTCAAATGTACAAGAAGGCCCAGATAATGGAGATTTTGTCAATGACGGCGTCTCGCAAAATTTATAAAGTCTCTCTGAACTCAACAGCTCATCAAACTGAGTGAGTTTATAAAGGAGTCTGGGGAATATTTCTGCAGTTGTTGGCTGTAATTGCCATTTCTGCTTCGACCTATAGTCTGCAGTAGTGCAAAATGTTCAAATCAATACAAAAAACATGAACTCCATTTACAAAGATGTTTTATAGACTGACCTCTCAGCAGCTCCAACTGTGACGATCATCTGTGTCCAGTGAAAAATAGTGAAGGTAAAGATGATACAGAGATCACAGAGACACTTCAGACGGACAGAAAACAACATCAGTCCTCCATGTTTGAATAATAAAGACCGTTAATTATATAAAGAGTTGGAGGCATTTGTGAAACTGTGAAAACAACAAATTCAGTTACAGTGATTCCAAATTATTCACAAGAGCTGGACTAAAGCTTGTTTGTTAATTGAGTCAGTACATGCAGTGCTTTGCTGATGTATACTGGGATCACCATCTTAGTTTTACAGGCAATTATATTTTTAATTAACACAAAGAACAGCTGTGGCTGCAGCACGGGTCATTAATTTAGCAGGCTTTTAGTCATAAACCAAACCATTCTGACCTCACGGTGGAGCCAGAGGAGAACATGAGGATCACTGAAGTTTGGCTGTTATAATTCAGGACTCTAATGTCTGAATCCATTTTCCAGCCAGTTGTTGTTGAGACATTTCACCCAAAACCATGAATGTCGACCTGACGGTGGGCAGAAGTCAGAGGGATTCACAGAAAGCATGAATGTTTAAAACTTCACTGAAGTTGACCCACTTTTATCTTATTTAAATATGTCCCGTGTTTATTATCAGGCTGGTGTTTGCTTCTTTAAGGAGGCATTTTCATTAATTAGGTTAACACAAACCATGATACTCAGATTGAACCGGCGCCTCTGATGCCCCCCCCCAAATATTTTTAGTCCGGCCGTCTTGTCTCTCGTGGCCTAAATTGAATTGGTTCTTGATTTCAGACTGGAAGTGGAGCAGTGATGACGTCAAGTATTTTGGTGGTGGCTGATGTTGGTCTGGGAACTTTTACAGCTGGCTTCAAAACCCGACTCGTGTGAAAGTGGACGCTGTGTTCTGAAATGTTGGACCAAGGTCAGCATTTACAGTTAGTGAAAACACAACAACAACAATGTCACCTCATTTTTTTAAAAAAAGGTTTATAGTTAAAATGCTCAAAGCAAAATGAAAATACAGATTATTTTCATTTCTATTTACAGACTGTAAACACAAATTCCTGCTCTGAAAATGTAACTTAAGTAAAAATATGGATAGTTATCTAAATGCACTGTTAAATTATTGTTACTGATGTCTTACTGTTTATGCATTTTAGCAGTAGTCTAAATGAAGATTATGCTATTTTATACTATAGTTTGATGTAATGGTGGGTTGTATTTTATAACATCATGATAAAAAGTATTGAGAGACATTTATAGATACTTTACTTGAGTTAACAAGTTATACTACAATGTGTAAATACTCAACTACAATTAAAAGTCCTGCAATCAAAATGTTACAGAAGTAATTTATGCAAAATGTACTTTATTGATCCCCCCGGGGAGAAACTCAAAGGAAACACAGCAGTACAGAGAGGAAGAAAGTAGCAAAGAATAAAATAACAATTTGCATAAAAATATCATGAAAAATATTAGAATAAAAATAAGCACAATATATACAGTACTGTACTTGTGTGGACATGTGCATTATATGATAAATGGGAAATAAGTGTGACGTGCAATGTGCAGCGTTCTGAGATACTAAAGAACAACAGAACAAAAAACCAATCAGTCTTAAAGTGAGAGTGACGTGTGTGGTCGGGTCCCTCATCAGTGGGGACATGATCAAATCTTTAATAAACTCCATCTTTGAGTGATCAGGAAGTCATGGCGGCACTTAAACCAGAACTTCATTTACATTCTTTTGAAAGTTTGTCGTTATTTTTCCAGGAATTTCTAAGAGTCCCAGACTTGCTCCACACAGGAAACACAAATAAACAACCGTGGGCTGTGGAGACAGAAGCCAGTCACGGCGGGACAGTGTGCAGCACTCGTGTGTTGACATTGAACGTCCCTCAGCGACACGTGGACTCCGGGGGGGGGTTCACGTTCTCTGCTCATGCTGCTGATCAAATAAAGATCTAAAACTGGATGTCACCCGATCCCCCTACAGACAGTCTGAACACTCTTCACTACCTGCAAAGACAAATAACATTATACAACAACTTCTGCTAATACTGAGAATCAGATGTACCATTTCTCTCCCCTTATCTGCGCAGTTTGAACATTTTCGGAGAGTCGGGGGGGCGTTGGACTCTTTGACAGCACTGAGTCACGGACCAGACACCTTCGCCCCAGATTCCCTGTGTATCGCTCAGTCACACCATGCCAACACTCTCCATTGAATATGAGTAATGACAGCAGGTCCAGGTTTAAATAAAGACTCTGACCCAAGAGGAGAGTTCCGCTGAGCATCACAAAGACATGTGGTGCAATGTGGATTTATATCCAAATCACACATGTGGAGACAAGTCCTCCGTAAAAAACTCTCATCCAACAATTATTTTTCCATGAGGGTGGACAGCAAACAAACAAAGTGGAGTGTACTCAGTCGAGCAAACAAATAACTAAAGCTGCAACTGACGATTACTCACGAGCAGTTGAGTCATCGTTCGGTTAGAGATCCCCATTGTGTCGTTCCTTAGTGTCCTCAGACATCTTGTTTCCTCTTAACAACAGTAAACACACACATATATTCAATTCACATTCATATATGACAAAAGAACAGAATAAAAACATCACAGCAAATCTTTGGTACTTATGCTGTAAAGAAAATCAGGTGTTCTTCAAGGATGCAGACGGTTCAATACAGGTTAAAACAGCAAATAACAGTGACAGGCCAGCTAGCGTGTAATAAAAGTCCGTTGTTTAAACATGTGGATACATCTACATGTTCATACTGCAAGGAGGCCTCATCACCACAAGTTCTTTGACCAAAACAATCACTGGATTATCAAATTAGTAGCTGAACAATTCATATTCTCACCTAATCGTTTCAGCTATACAATGATTAGCCACCAGATCCCACTTAAACGCAGCCAAAACAGACTTAAAACATAGAGAACCAGACAAACTAACGGGAAGAATAACAATAAATAAACAACAGAATGCAATAAATAGCAGCCATGATTTGCACCCAAGTCATAAATCCCTTGTGAAACCAGTTTACTCATCAGTCCAACCATATATTCATCAGTCTGAAAATGAATGAAATATACAAAAGCATACGCAAACAGTTATGACTTCATTCACTGAGACGTTATCATGGACAATCCAGAATCTTCTGGCGGGACTCTGCAGGATCCTGGACGTCTACCAGAAACACAAATATGTCCTATTTGGCTCGAACACTGGGATGATCTTTCTACCAGGTCACTTTTTACTCAGGAGCAGCTGGACATGTGGACAGAGTCTCACGCACACATCGGTTATTTGAATCATCAGAAACCAGATTCTATGAAGCAGCTGCTCCGTCTATCTTGCTGTGCTGTGACGGCCTGCAGACAGAAGGACCGGAGACGCTGTTAAAGAGAAACTCGCGCCAAAATGCAACCTGGGCTTTTTTTGTGTGAATGTATATGAGTCAAACCTTCGTGTAAAAGCATCAAGAGAGCAGCAAGAGGCACTTTTAAGATTGATACTACGAGCAAAGTTTCATGTTGTGTCGAGCCTTCCTGGTGTTTTAGAAATATTGATTTTGATACTAGCGTAAAAGTGCCGCATGCACTCCCATTGAAAATGCG
Organism: Acanthopagrus latus; assembly: GCF_904848185.1. NCBI lineage: Eukaryota > Metazoa > Chordata > Actinopteri > Spariformes > Sparidae > Acanthopagrus > Acanthopagrus latus. Next base: position 6,402,155 of record NC_051045.1, read on the forward strand.
TTTGAGTCGAAAACAAAAATACGGTCAATCTTAAAAGTGCCTCTTTCATCGTAAATATGCCTTTACATGAAGGTTTGACTCATATACATTCATAAAAAAAAAGCCTAGGTTGCATTCTGGCGAGTGTTTCACTTTCAACTCCCTCTGTGTTTCTGTTCAAATTCACCAGGTTTTCAAACCATGCCACAAATCCCTTGTGAAACCCACCTGTTATGTTATGTTTTAAACATAATTTAGCATCATTTATTTTCATTTTTTGACCTTTGACATGTTTTAATTTGATGCCATGGGGTTCTGCGTGAGGTGGGGCAGGGTAGAGAGATCAACTGATGCACTGGTTCTCTGAATGGAACTTTCCGTGAACTCGATATGCAGCAAAGATTTTGCAACGTGCACGCTGGCAACTAAGAATAGACCAAACAAAGTCCGCTTACAGTCCAGTCCTGCTGCAAGATAATCATTCTGTTCAAACAGGGAAGTCAAACATCTCTGGTGCTGTATGTGGAGCATTCAGAGCAACAAACTAGGAAAAACAATTTGACATTTTAAGGACCGGAGACACAACTCATGTCAGGCCCCTCGCTTTAAAAACCTACCCACCATACAAAGCCGTCCTATTCCTGGCAGCATATCAGAGAGGCACTTGGGTCTATAATCGTCCTGTGATCCGTGCCAACCGCAAACACTCTCGTGTCAGTGAGGCGACGCGGGAATCTCCCATCATGCACCTTCTTTTTTTTTTTTTTCAATGTTCCAGAGGGCAGTCCAGGTTAGTGTGTGGAAAGTTTGCAGGAGGAGGTGAAGGTCAAATCCCCGGAATATGAATATGAACAACAACACAGCTGCATCGGTCAACAAAGAACTAGATGTAGAGATAAAAATGGAAAAACTTGACGAGTTAGTTTTATTTGAGATGTCAGACCTGAGGATTTGCCTCAGGAATCTGCTAGATTGATTAATGGAAAAGATTAAAAAAAATAGGGTGTTCAGTGAGAGAACCAGGCATTGAAAGGCTGAAAAACAATAGAAAGAGATTCTATGAACAACTGCAGGGAAGTAACTGCTCTAACTCGACCTCCTCCACTTGATTTCAGTACAGTTTAACCACAGGTAGTGTTAGAAAGGTTGAAATGTTACAATTTCAGAGGACTAATACTCAACATTTATTTGACTGATAGATGGCAGAGTGTCATTTTAATGGATCATTTATACAAATATTCACATACATGTATCGCAATTATACCTCCATGTAGTATGTAGGAAATGAAGTGAATAGAGAACTACAGTGTGGTGGAATGTGTAACGATCAATGAGCTACACTTACAGTGTACACAGTATTTAGGTCAACACATCAGTCAAAGGAACAGCTGACACTTAAAGGATACGTTCGCACGAATATGAAAATTCAGTTGTTATCAACTCCTCCTCATGCCAAAAGGAGGTCACGTGAAGTTCTGCAGAGTGCAGCTTCTCCTAAACTTGTTGGACTTGTTTTAAAAAAAACAAACTGAATGAAATATAAAATGGCTCCATACAGCTCATCCGCTATAATCCACGTCTCTGGAAGCCCTGAGATCCCAAACTGGTGTGAAAATATGCTATTTATACAATCAAGAAGTGTTTTTTTAAAAATACCTTTTAAAACAAGTCCCCATCTACTTCAATTGTTTCGGAGAGATCTGCTAGACTGTTTTGTTGTGAAGCTCCGGAAATGTTTTTTGCTTCGCCCTGACTTTCCATCTGCACGGAGCCGAGTGACTGAATTTTCATTTTTGCGTGAACTAGTCCTTTAAATTCTCTTTCCTGGCAACACTGGAACAGACTGGATCTTTTACAACAATGTGCCATCAACACAAATAGTTCCAACTGTAAGATCTGACAGCAGCAGGTGGACGGCTTTATTTTCATGCCATGCAGTCATTACGGAAAGATGTGAGAGGAGGTCTGCAGTGAGAGCTGGAAACTGACCCGTGATCTGCTAACATTGTCCGCTGGTTCCTAATTAAATTGTTAATTTGCTGAAACAAAAATATAAAGATAAAGTGTTGCTGTTCAGTAAAAATCATATTGAATTGTCCTGACCTTTACTTCTCCAGAAGCTGTTGGCCCACGTTGAAGCTCAGGTGAGGCATTATGTAAACAGCATTAACAACTAAATTAATCGCGGCTAATCATATCAGAGCTAAACAGATTAGGTGGGTTCTGTCAGTAGGCTGCTTGTGTTCCCTCGCAGGGTTATAAAACAGCTGCTCTGCTGCGTGGATCACCTGCGGCAAGAGACAATAGTGCTGGAGAACTGAGGTTAAATTCAAAACACAAAGCAGACAATGTCACAAATTGTTTTTCCTAACCTCAGTAGAGAACATACCTCCGCCAACACCCAACTGACTGCTTTATTTAAATCAAGCCTAATTCATTAACAAACTCTAAACTCTTGTGTCTCTCTACATTTTAAACCACCAAGAAGTGACTTACTATAATTAAGGCTCATCAAATCAAAGATTTACATTAACTTGCACTCAATTAAAGATACCAAACACCTAAATGCACCTGATTTTTTTCAGATCTATGCCTCATTCCTCTGGAAATCAACAAAGAAATAGTCCTGGACCAGTTGCTTTATCCGGATCTGCGCCGAATGTGAATGGGTTCTATTCTGGGCCGGGACTCATCCTTCATCCGAATCCCGTGGAAATCCATTCAGCAGTTTTTGTGTAATCCTGCTGACAAACCAACAAGCAAACAGACTAGAGTGGCACATAAAATGGTACTCACTCATAGATTAATGACTGATTCTTTTTATCAAGATCCAGGCAGTATTCCTCTGTAAATAAATAAATGATAAATAAGAATGCTCTATCCTGCAATGTGAAGGGGTCCATTCTGGACTGGGACCCATCCTCCATCCAAGATTCCTGGAAATCCGTTCAGTAGTTTTTCTGTAATCCTGCTGACAAGGAGGAGGTTATAAATGTGTGTTTCTTTTGGCAGTCCAGTCTCTCAGCTGAACACGTTAAAGTGTGTTTACAGGTGTTGTTGAGCACGACTGCAAAAAGTAACATAAAGTTGTTTGTGGCTGCAGACGAAGGTGCTTTTAATCTGATAAACTGCCTCTACAGACATCACTCAGTGGCTTAGTTGCATTATGGGTAATGTAGGCACTAGATGTCGCGTATATGGAAATACGTCTGCTTCTGTGGTATTGATTTCAAACATTTTGTTTTTAACTGTTCATGTTGAGTCCAGCAGTCTCATAGGAGTGCAATGCTAGACCCGTGACCTGCTGTTCAAAACCTGGTGCCTACATTACCCACAATGCAACTGGCCAATTTATCAGATTACATGCAGCTTCCTCTGGAGCCACAAAAGGCTTCATATGACTTTTTCCACATATTCAGTTGTTCTCCACAAGACCTGTTAACACACTTTTAGGTGTAGAATTGGTGGATTTGCCCTTTAAGGTTCACCTGAAGAAACACTCAGATAATGTCTCAGTTTGTTTTCCTTAATAATGATGTCAAGTTCCGTCGACTCTCTTGAGGTGTGTACAATGAACAAAACACAATAATGTTGCTGATGCAAGCTTTTTTAATTCTTATCATTTATTATTATTATTATTAACAGTGTAAAGTGACGAGAAGAAACAACTTGAAAAAACTTTTTACATCTTTTTTTGAACTTTTGGTCATAATAAAAAGATACTATACACGGGCAAATATGAAAAGCAAACTTAAAACTTCTAAAGCTAACAAACACCGTCGCCATCGCCCGCATCATCTCCAACTCCATCTCCACGAGATGGATGGCAAGCTGAGGGTGAGGGAGGTGCGAGGAGCAGGTGGGGGGCCGGAGGGGGAGGCGGAGGGGGAGGCGCTGGCAGGGAATGGAGTCTTATGAGAGAGTTGGTGGAGACTGTGATGCTTCAGACTTTCCGCTTTCACTGCTTTCGCTGACTTGTCTTTTCAAAACCATCTCCCTGGCGATGCAGGTCACCTGACCGTTGGCCACTGTGTAGGTTCCGTTCCTGCAACACAAAGGAAACATTAGTTTAAAGGGCAAGTGCGCCTGATTAACTTCACCGAGGCTGTCTTTGTATGTGCTCACTTTTGATTTTCGGATCCGTTCTGCATGCCGGGCGCGAGAGGTTTCGCTAAGAAAAATGAAGTCCACCAGTGGCCAGAATCTTGCCTGGGAAGTCCTGCGAAGAACCAGAATGGATGTTAGACAGAAACTTGATTTGGTGCGAGGACACTTCATTCTCTTAGGTTTAAAAAAATCTAAAGATAATAAATAAAACCTTATTCATACCTGGGTGATGTGGAATGACCTCCCCCACGTACTCCGCGCTGCCACAGGAGCTGTTGCTGGAGGCGGACCCGAGACGCCCTGGAATAAACATATAGACATTTCCTTTTAGTGATAATCCTGGGAGAAGTCGTCGATGATTTATGCCTTTCACTGAAATGACTACACTGTAAATGCAAGTAGGCCGACTCACTTCTGTAGTAATCATGGGTGGCGATGAGGGAGCCAGTTGATGGAATTGCTGCCATTTTCTCCGACCTTAGGTGGAAAAACCGCTCAAAAGATGGAAAATGGAAACCTGGAGGGGAGACGAGGAACAAAGGTATTATTATCCTGGTTATAATATGACAGAATGGATCCTGTTTTTCTTTTTTATTTCCTTCCATTTAAACTTATTTTATCTCCTGCATTTTGTGGATTCTGTCTCCTTGTTTTTGCTTCAGCCAATACCCCAGATTCTGCCCAGGCGTGTGGAGACACGAGGCGAGAAGACACGTCTGCATTAACAGCATAACAACATGTCACTCAGGACAGCTTTCACAGAAGCTTTTGCTGCATGTGTTTCGTGCCCTCTGTGCTACATTCCTGTCCGCAGGCCTTTCGCCGGAGAGCGATAAAGAAGCACAGGCAGCTGCTTCTTCCAAGAGTCTGGTTTCCCATGACTCAAATAACCAGAGTGTGTGGGAGAGTATATTGTCCACATTTCCAGCTGAACTCAGACGGCTTGTGCACGAGCCGGCTGCATGAACAGAGACGTGACCTGGCAGAACACGATTCAAGTTTGGTCCACGTCCAACTTTCTACTTTGCAAAGCCAGGAAATTATAGACGGGATGCCTGTAGCCGAAGCCCTCATTGGTAAAAATAAACTGAACCTTTTACAGAATGTGTCTTCAGTGTGTTAAATATCAGAAATTATGCAAAAACAATTACGCTGTTGGTCCTCTTGGCTAAGTAGAAGATGTTTATCAGCCTGGAGCCTTGGAACCAGCTGAAGGCTGTAAAGCTTAACTCCAGGTGAGCAGCAGATGGCTTTGGGGATTTTAAGGAGCAGACAAATAGGCTACAGTCTTGATAAACAAGGCCGCAGACACATGGAAACACCACTTGTACAGTACAGTGGCAGATTTGCATGTTGAGAACAAGTTTAACAAGTTTTTTTTTTTTTTTTTAAAAGGAACACTGTCTTGTGTTCACTATAAACAGAGAAGCAAACTTAATAAAAATATGACATGACGCTGCAATTTATATTTGGCGGACCATGCCACCTTTACAGCTTCAATATGTATATTCAGTTATGAAAAAAATAAACTTGTCACATGATTTTTTTTTTCACTTTATAAATATTGTGAGTTTGAATTTCTTCTCCAAAACTAAACAGTGCCCCTTCAAGAAGATGGAATATGATCATTTTGACCTTTCTTTCATTTTATTTAATCACCCAAACTGATAAATCAATTATAAAGATAATTGGCGAGTACTTTAATAGTTAGAGGTTATTAGAGCCCGACTGATGAATCTGCTCCTAGATGAGTTTAAGAATTGTCTTGATCCAAAGAAGGGAAACGTAAGATAAAGAAACAAACCTTCCCACTGTGTTGCTGTTATCTATGTTCAGTTAGAGATTAATATAAATCTTCTCCAAACCTGCATAGGGTCCCTTTAAATGACACCTGTGACTGCAACAGGTGACCCAACAAACTTTTTTTTTTTCAAAACAATAAAAATTATTTCGACCTACCTTTGGAGACTAGGATGCGGTTGTAAGGCTCGGATGGCTTGAAGTAGAAGAGGTCCTAGTTGTTACAATGGCCCATTTGTGGCTGAAGTGTCTGTTCTGACCCGGTCGGTCAACTGCGCTGCTGTCACTGTCCTTGCTCAGAGAGGACGACCGCTCTTTATAGGGCGTCTGCCCCCGGCGCGTGCAGCTGCTGCTGCCCGCACGGGGCGGGGCCTGTGGCGGCTCGAGGGGACAGAACGTGCAGCTGGAAACTCAGTGACACCTGAGAGGCTTTGAGGAGGCTTTAGGTAACCCGCCGAGGGACGCACTCCTCACACTCCTCACACACCTCAGCTCCAGGCAGATAACAGGAGATAGCGGATCAGTTTTAGGGGCTGTGAACGTTATCGTGTTGTTATTCTTTCAGGCGCGCGCAACGGTGACGTCAGGTGACGTTAATTAGGTTGGAGGTCAATCCGCGAATTAGTCACCTCATGTGTTAGCGAAGGAGGATCGTGATTTCAATTCAAACTTCGGCAAGGATGATGCTTCCCCTGCTTGAAAAATGTTCACGATGATCGGCGTTTCAGCCTTCCCTGGTGGTCTAGTGGTTAGGATTCGGCGCTCTCACCGCCGCGGCCCGGGTTCGATTCCCGGTCAGGGAACGACTTGTTTTCTTGTTTGACGTTGTTGCTTGATTAAGAGTGGCGTCAGGTCTACAGAGGACGTAGATATAAACTTAAAATGTCCCTTGGTCAAAAGTCACACTGGCCTATACGTGTACTACTCTAACAGAAGTACCTGATATGAACTGTTCTTGACTAGAAAGTAAATTATACATATATTTACATGTAACCATTTAGTGTTTATGATTTGGGTCGACTTTTACTGGATCATCAGAATAATCCCCAAGTGTTTTTTGTTTGTTTGTTCGTTTTTTTTAAATCCAGTTCCCAATAAAATGATTTTAAACATGTGCTACTTTGACTCTGATAAAGTAGTCAGGACCACAGAGGACGTACTCACGACCTTCATTTTACCAAGAAAAACACGCGAATAGTTGGTAACAATAATGGCTACATGCCAGTGATTACAGTCAGACATGAAATGTATAGTGATGTTGCACATATATGTATGTATATTGTATGAAATATGCACACGAGTCAGAATCAGTTAGGGATATTGGGAAAAGGTTGAATATGCAATATGTAATGTGATCACAGTCGCCTGATTGTTTTGGGACCAAAAATATTCACAGAACACAAAATAAAAATTCAGATATGTCACAGAATAAATGATAAAGTGAGACACTAAAATATCCCAATATCCCTGGACCAATATTGAGTTGTGTATTTTAATAAGATTAAAAACAATACAATTCTTAAAAAAAAAACTATATGAAATTAAAAAAGAGAAACGTTTGGTTATTTATTTATGTTTTGTTTTTTTCCAATTCCCAATAAAACTATTTAAAAATGTACTACTTTGGCTCTCATGCAGCACAGTGTAGTGAGTAATACAGTACATTATTTCCCTTTCAAATTGCAGTGGATAGAAAGTATAAAGTTACAGAAAATAAAAATACTCAAGTAAAGTACAAGTGCTTCATTCCATCACTGATAATTAAACCTACATCTTTTGATTTCAGTACAAATTGATGCACAGTATGAGGGGACATGGACACCTGAATTTAGTTTCCATTTAGTAAAATAAAACTCTTAACACATTTGTGGCCTTTAGCGCCACCTAAAGGCTCAATTTGAAACAAGGCCACCACAAACAGTAGCCTTTAAGTTTTCTGTCAGAAATGGCCTAAAGAAATCTTATTAAGAAAAAATCAGTTTGAGTAAATTAACTTCAGTTGACAATCAATGACAAAAGACCAGACACCATTCGATTGACTTTAATTGAAAAAAAATTCACAGTACAAAAATACTTGTTGTGATATTCTGTTTTGTAAAATGCCACAATTATTGTCAATGAATGCTTATTTGGGAAAATATGTTCACTGCACTCACAGTTCAAAATAGATGAATCTTAAATGTATCCAACATGTAGAAATATAACACCTGACATATTAAAAGACTATTTTTATATTTAACTTTTACATAATACGTTCTATTTGTCATATTGTATTAATACAACGGTCAGAAGTAACTGAAGAAATTGACAGAGACAAGTGAGCAAAATATCATTCTTACATAACTTAACATGGTATGAAACACAGTTCATTGATATGTGTTGTTGCGTGAGGATCTTTGTTCAAATCCAGAGGTGTCCCCATTATTTGTCAGACTGCCAGTCACCTTCTCCTGTGTGGTCCAGACAAACAGGTGATCAATAATCAGAAACACAGTAAGAACACTTTGTGTGCTACCAGCCCATGTGAACAAACTCACCTTCACATTGCCGACCATTTCCTCAAAAGACTTAAACGTGGAGGAATGTCTGCGGAGCAACATGAAGAAAAAGTACATTATAAACATTATCATAAGTTATAGTTATAACTAAAGTTATAACTAAACTGAACATGTATTTAATCACACGGGTGCAGCAGTAACCAGTTAATAAAGTAGAAACATTCAAGGTGTTTTACCTCATAGTCGGCACACTGATGTTCTGGCTCAGGGAGCTGGGCGTCACAATGGAAAGACAGAACAAAAAGGGTTCGAGCATTAAAAAACATCATACAGAATCAGCAAAATCATAAAAAAAACAACCTATAATTTGCTAAAACTATTATATATGATCTGTGTAGTGCTGCAACTAACAATTAATAATTAATCTGTCACTTCTCTCTCATGATTCATCAATTAATAGTTTACTCGAAAAAATGTCTGTTACAATTTGCCAGAGACCAATGTGATGTTTTTTTTCTCAAAGTAAAAATAAACTTTATTCAATCAGGAAGTCACTTAACAAGTGAGACCAGAGTACAGTATAAAAAATCAAAAATAATAAAATACAAAAACATGATAATTTATAGGATAGTGAGTTCATATAAAAAATTGGATTTCAAAGGATATAAAATTAGGAAAAGAGTGAATCCTGAATCCTTTTAGAAGCAGTAAATGGAAAATATTTACCATATATTTAATAGTAAGAAGAACAATTTTGTTAATGCATACATAATTATTATCATTCTTTAAAAAATGTTATTTTATAAATGGAAGAAATTGAAATTGTTGTTAACTTTCATGTCTAATAATAATAATGAAATATATTATTTATGTGAACTGTATGATCGACTAACAGCTGCTACAGCCGCACAAAGATAAAATGCATTTCAGAGTCAATATATTGAACTTTAAATGTTATGTTCTGGTCAACATATAATGGAGCACGCCCACACACACTCTCTCTTCAGACCACTCAGCTCGACAACACTGAGCTCAGTTCAGTCTGAGCACTCTCAGATCTTACCGTGGTGGGCTCGGGAGAGGCAGAGCTCTGTTGAGATAAAAACAGACACACAGATAACGTCACATCAGCTTCTGTTTCCTCACGGATGAGAACAACAGACTTATCAGCGACTGCTGCTGATGTCCAGCTGTACTAGTGTGATTGGATTACGGTCGCTTACTGGCTCAACAAAAATACAAGACAGGAGGCCTTCGAGCTTAAGATGAAAACATGCACGCAGTGTTTGAAAAGTGGGCATGAATGGTGTGTTGTGTCCTTCACTTCAGAGCACGGACTCTTAATGTGCCCAGCTTGTGTTTTTGTTGTTGTTTTCAAAGATCTGTTACAATAGTAAGCATTTTTTACAGTAGAAAAAAAAAATCAAAAGAAAGAAATACACATAATTTACCGCAAATATTCAACCATTATGGTTCCTGTAACAGTAACCTCGCTTTGCATATTAAGGCATCCCTCTGACATTTGATCTACTTGTGATGTCTCTCTGTTGGTCTCCCGCTCGTCCATCTGTCTGGATGAATTAGCCAACGACAGATTTTCCAACCAGGCACCTCAATGGTAGCTTCTGCTCCATTTGTGTGTGTATCGAATAGAAATACCATCTTAAACTGATTTCGTCTGCACAGTTTCGTTTGTTATGACTCATTACGTTATCAACAAATATAAATGGAAGACTTTTTATTTTACTTCCAGAACTACGGTGGTAGGAGCCAGATCAAAATCGTGAGGGTACCTCATTGCTGCCAGTCTGCTGGTGATGACCATGCCCACACTGGACAGAGCAGAAGTTGTCACCTGGCCTGCGTGAGACAGACCCTCTCGTGTCCTCACATATCTACAGGTGGAAAGAAGCAGCAGAAGTCAGAATCTGAATGAAGGAAAGTCACAACACTCCCAACACACTTGTGACACATATTAATTCAATTTAAATGTATTTACTACAGAACATTCCTAACTAATGACTTTTAAGTCAGGAATCCTACGTTAAGATGGCACAGACTCTGTAATACATTCAAAGTAACTGCCACCAACTGCTGATAGATCTGTATGTCAGTAACAGTTAAATAAATGTTATGCTTGAAAAGCTAACACCAATGTTAACCTGCTGGAGAAGCTAACTCTGTTGTTAGCCTGCTGGAGAAGCTAACACTGATGTTAGCCTGTTGAAGATGACAGTCTGTTAGCTTTCAATTTCCTGACCATGTATTAATGGCTGTACAGAATATCTTCTCCTTCACCAACACGATTCGTGTCTCCAGCTCATCCGAGCTAACACTGTTAACCCATATTTTAATGTCTATTAAAGCAAGCTAGCTAGCCAAGGACAACTGTTGTCATGGATACAGGATGTTTCAAGTACATTGTACATACAGATACAGGGCTGACAGGTTGAGTGTCGATCAAAGGTTCGAGTTTACAGTTCTAGTAAGGATATCTGGAGTATTAAATGCGAGGTCTGTGATAGGAAAGGATCAGGAAGATTGGATATTTACTGTCTTTGAGACTTAAGCTAAGCTTGGACAAACACCTACAACATTTTTCTGTACCGAGGCCCCAGCAGAGCACAGAACAACAGGCCCATATACATCAGTGGCCACACTCTATCTGACTACCCCTGCCACTGCCTGTTAATACAACTGCTCCTTGTGCTAAGTCAGGCTGTAAGGCTATTAACGGGGCACCGATCCTATTTGACCTGGAAAATCCCATCACTTGTTCTTTAGAAGAGATGCCTCTTTAACATGTGAGCACAGAACAAATAGGTTGGGAAACCCCTGCGCCATGAAATACCCTACAAGTATTTTTTTTTTTTATAGGACAGGATGCAAACATGATGACCAACACTCACACGTCTGAGTGGCTGATGTCGTCCAAAGTGGCAGAGGCTGACAGATATCTGAAACAAGAGCACACGACGCACAAGTGTGCAGATTATTATCGACTTAGGACCACGACAGTCATGAGTCATTAGCGTGCGTTTCACAGTTATGTAACCTCGTCACACTCTGTCAATGTGTGGCAAATGTTTTGCCAGCTGAGACAGGGGGAGTGGCTAAAACCAGGTAAGACTACAGAGGTGCGTGATGGAGTTTGTACTACTTACTGCTATTTAAAGTAACAATCACAATCTCACACAGAAAGCTATAAACACGCAACTTACGGGGCTGAGGTCTGGACCTCATGCCAGCCTTTGGACAGGTTCTGTTTGAGGTTACTGAGGGGGCTCAAGCCCAGCTGCCTCCTGATGTCTGCTGCGTATTTTTCTTTGACAAAAAGCACCTGCCGCAGAGTCTCGATTTCATCCTCCATCTATACAGCAGAGAAATACAAACAAAAAAATAAACACAACAGTAAGCAGAAACCTTGAAACATATTAATATATTTTTTGGCTGTTTATAGTATATTGTGCTCAATCGCCCACAACAGCTGCACCACCTTTGAAAGCTCAATCCGTAGATGGTCTATGTCTTCCTCGGTTAGATCTGAGGGTGAACATCCATTTTCTGTAATCCTTGTGGAGAAGCTCATGGATGAGGAAGGGCCACCAAAACCTGCTGAGGAAGCAGACAGACAGACAGACAGACAGATGGATGATTTGATATTTTTACAGAATTTGCAATGATGAATGAAGTAATTCCTCTAAAACCATCAAAATAATGATAGTAAATATATATAGAGATACAGATATAATAGATAGATAGATAGATAGATAGATAGATAGATAGATAGATAGATAGATAGATCAGTTGTATATCTTACATAACAGTGTAAATACACACAGGCGCTAGGAGCTGTCCTCAGTGCTGAACTTCACTCTGTCTGACAGGCTAACTGAAGCTAACTGAAGCTAACAGGCTAACAGCTACTTGTTGCACACGGAGCTAACGTTAGCGGCAGCATAAACACACTTTAAACACGTTATATGGCGACAAAAACTAACTACGCCACTTGTAAAATATTCATAGTAAGGCACTCTGTAAAGACACTGAGAGAAAAGTCTTACCTGGTCGGTTCATTGCTGCCACACTCACCTCGGGGTGTTTACAGCTCGTTTAATTTGAGCCTGCTGTGTCCGTCCAATCAGCGCGCGAGAGACAAGCAGGAGGCATGTCACACACACACACACACACACACACACACACACACACACACACACACACACACACACACACACACACACACGCACGCACGCACGCACACACACACAGACTCTAATCATAATTAATTTGTTTACTTCTAGCTTTCCCTCCATCTTAACCAGTAATCAGTGATGGAATGTAGATTACTACATTCAAGTACAATTTTGAGGTACTACTACTACTACTGCAAATATTGTACTTTTACTTCATCTACATGCTGCAATAAGACAAAAACTGATAATCACGTAAATGCAAAATACTGGACCCAATAATTGGTCGACCCATTGTATACTGTTTGTTTATATATGTAGTATTTCTTTGGAAGTAACAAATTACTTTCTACTATCTACTTATATTTTTGTCATCATGTCATTTTTGAGGTATTTGTACTTTATGAGTGTTAAGTCCTTCCTTAATACACCATGTCATTTATGCTTGCTATTTATAATGCACTCAACATCACCAGTTAAAAAGTAACTACAGTAATAGTGAGTTTGAGTTTTACTCGTAATTGAGTAATATGTCAGTAATGTAACAGTACTCGTACTTGTAACTACTATACAAAGCAATAACCTTAACATACATAGATTTCTATCTGAGGAATACAGGACAGCACATTTTAATCAGGCTATATATGTGTCATGAGTAACAGCATTACATTTCCTTCCAGATAAAACATTGCTGACCCAGTGGTTGTTTTTTTTTTTTTCGTATCTAATCGCGAGTCATGACATCCCAAGCAGACCAAAAGTAGCTCTCAATTAATCAGTAGTGGAAGAAGTAATCAGATCCTCTACGTAAGTAAAAATAGTAATACCACAGTGTAAAAATACTCATTACCTGTCCTAGATTCAGAATCTCATATTAATCATAATTAAATTAAAAAAGTTAAACCTATAACAACGTACATATGCTGACAGAATGGCTCCTGTCACTGTAAAATTTAATACATGTTTTTTTGTGTGTGTGGACTCTCTTCTATATTTAGCAGCAAGCAATAAGTTGGTAAAATGAAAGACTTGTCTCCATCTGCTGGCAAAACAAGCTGCAACACTGCAGAGTGACGAGACTCATCTAGAAGCAGGTGAACAATGATTTTGCAGCTTTTAGTTTTCTGTGGTTGTTAGCATGAGTCAGAGCCCGAGATGTTAATCTAAGGATAAATAACATAACAATATCATACAGTCACAAGGTTTATTTTTCTCATTAAACCCACCTTTTCTTTTAATGCAAGTAAAAAAGTAAAATTGGACATAAAAGGTCATTTTCCGGATTTTATTTAAGTCAATTTCTTGCTACAGGACCTTTTTTTTACAGTGTGGTTTTACTACTTTTTCTTAACTGAAGGATCTAAATACATCGTCATGATAGGAGCAAACCAAAAAAATATCACCAGTTATAACTGATTATAACATTGGTTTGTCTTACATATGTTTTGTGTTAACATAAGTCACTGTAGCCGTCATTAATCCAGTCAGTCACAATCAAACCTCCTCCCAACTGTAAGAGTTTTAGGTGTTTTATGTTTTATTATGCCCGTGTGAAAGAATCCGATAAGGACACAATGTTCAGGAACATTTATTCAACAACAGCAAATCAGATCAATGATCCACTTGTTTTCTTCCAGACACACAATTACCATGCTACAACATAAACGTTAAGGTTTATACTTTATATAGGCTGAGTGTATGTACAAGCAACCTTAACCATTAAACCATTCCTTGCTAAATTTAATGGTTACAATACAACATCATACCAATTATAGCCAATCATCATTTGAAACATGACAAAGTATGAAATAAATAAAAGTCCAAAAATGCATCATATAACCATTTCACTATAGTTACACTATATACTATGTTGTCTTTTTATGGAGTCATTTCCTGATCATTGATCCATTATAGCTTTTTTTAAACACACAGTGCATTCAACTGATAACATTTACAGTAGCTTTTTTCAGTATCTCAATGAAAAAGCCATGACAGGAACATCTATGTTTCATCAAGGGTTACAGGAAACATCATACAAGGGCCACAGAGGTCAACATCCATACCATTAATAGCAGAGGGTGGGCAACAGGAGCTCACCAATTGTAAACCATTGAAACACATCATTAGCAGTTATGGAACTGACAAAGTGGCAAAGATGTTCATGGCAATTTATGGCAATTTGCAAACGTGTGGCAATATATGCAAATTCAGTTGTATGAAAAATCTATAGAATCATTTAAGTTGGAGCTGCCTGTAGCGCTGGCTCACGGATGATATGCCTCACGAGCTTCTTATTCTACATGGATTCAAAAAAGTCAATAATGATAAACGATCACAGCATTGGACAAAATGTCATCAGACTTTAGTTCAAAACACGAGGACTAAAAACATGATGAAAATCATATACCTCACCACCTAAAATATCATATTTAATAATTAGAATTATAATATAATAAAATATTATATTTATGCTCTGTAGTCAGCTTTATTTCCCAGCTATGAAGAGAGTGTGACATGTTTTTTTTTTTCCACATGACATTAATTACTTAACATATTCAAGACAGCTCACAGTGAAAAACATGTCACCCTCTGAGCAGAGCCGGATGGGTTACCTGCAGCTCCTTGGCTTCTTACAACTCAATATCAATAAATTAACAAAAATACTTGCAGTAACTGGATGAAAGCAATATCTTTCAGTTTCTATGACTTCTCTGAAATAAAAAACTTTTGGCTTTTTGTTATAAACTAACAGATAAAAAAGAAAAAGACAGCAGAAACTCATGATATTACTGAATATTGGAGATGCTTTGCCAAACTTTTAGGGCTAGGTATCGATAAAATTCTCAGTATTGATACCCTGAATTTGATAACGGTTTCGTTTTAAGGAAAGATTCCATGAGACATACCTGTAGTGAGCCCTGTCTCTGGGTGTGACCTCATGTTTTCCTGCACGCCTCGAGATTACTGGCTCACTGACGCTGATGATATCAACTCCTTAGGTATTGAAATTTGGTAATGAATGACAAGACATTTGTCGATATTCGATAATGTTGAGGCAACATGGTCATTGCCATAAAAGTATCAATTCGATACTCGGCCCTACAAACTTTAGATAAAGAGATCCGATGTCAACAAATCTGATAAATCAAATGTAACAGCTGATTGGAAAAGCAACAGGAACAAAATCAGATGAAACAAAAAATTCTTCTTAGGTTTATCTCTGAACAGCATATCAACATTAAATCATGACACTGTAAGAAACCCAACTGGGCTGAAACCTGCCATAATAGATAGAATTCAAGATGTTATGAACCAACATAAACGTTACATAAAAAAACCGACTGTCATGACGACTGTTCAGTGCTGCAGGACCGACAGGAGAGTTGGCTCTATCCTGCAAGAATGAGCTGAACCAAAGCTGAGGCAGAGAAGAGAAAAGCCAATACTAATTAATTACTAAAGTAGAAATGTGACGCCAGCAGGCATTCATGAAATCATGTCTGCAAATAAAGCTCTGTGCCTTTACAAACCTCATGATTCACATTAAAAACACTCGGGGAGGGCGCACTAAAGACAAACACAGTGCCAAAGACGTACTGTAGGTCTGACAAAGGCAGGTGGCATCTTCAACCAAAACAGTGCTGATTGCAAATCAGAAGTAAAAACTGCACTAACATATGACAGCTCTGTTCATGAAGGGTTAATGACGGCACCGACCGCCCTCGCAAAACAAACAAATCTCTCTCTAACCAGCACCTCCCTGAGCCATGGCTCTCCTTTTTCTTTTAGCACAAAACCCCCTAATCCTCCTCCTCCTTGTGAACTGTACTGCTTGAACGTATTGCACATATGTATGCACCTACATTATGAGTCTTGCAAAGTAAAAATGTTGCTAAAGATGAAAGAAAATCTGGAGACCATGTTTTATAAACAGTGCATGCTACACCATGATGCAAGATATGGGAAAGGGGAAGTGGGATAGGCGACCTGTGAGGTTAAAGGCCAAGAAATACAAAAAGAAAGAAACGACAAAGAAACAACTTAATGTTTCTATTGTCTCGGGAACTACATTGTGGACCAATCGGGGGAGGGGTGTAAGGAGTGTGACTTCATTAGTTCCTTTCATGGGCCATGCTTACTAGTCCCTCTCCTCCGCATGGCTCCCTTTTCTGAAGTGAAAAGATGGATCGCTCTTTTCGTTCATCTCATCGAGGTGGAGCAGGGAAGCAGGCAGGACCGCAGGCCAGGATTGACGGGGATGGAGGGGTTAGTTGAAGCCGGTGTCGGTGTGATAGGAGTGGTGCCCATCTGATGTCAACTGGGTCGTCTCTGTGGCTGATGGTTGCAGCATTATAGGGTCACCCCCAGCCTCTGAAACAGAAACATTTTCAGTAGTTGCATTCTGTGAACTGCACTCAGTTTGTGTAGTCTGTTTAGGATATTCAGCAAAATTCCTACACATATCTGTGATTCGTGGCACAATGAACAATTCAAGTGTATTTGTCTCTTCCCATCGACTACTGTACAGTCCCATAAGCCTCTCTGTGGTAGTTTAATTAACGACAGGTCAGGTGAACCATAGCTGTTGTCACCATCGTCAGCACTTCTGAGAATAAACGAGCAAAAATGCCAGAATAGTTAAAAGGTCCAAAAAAGCTTGTTTTCCAAGAAATATAAGAGAAATATAAAAATGAATATATATGAATAAATAAATGATAACTACTAAACTACTTAAAGGTGCAATATGTATGAATTGGCCATATGCAGAAGTCAAACTCACTACAAATAGGGGGCAGCATATCACCAGATCAAAAACCAATGGCTGCTAACTTTAACTGCCAATAGCTATTAGCTACACCATTTGAGTCATCTCAGCTGGTGGAAGTCTCTCGTGTACGCGCTCCACGGGCTGCACAACACAGAAGATCCGCGTATATTCAAAAATGCGAAATTGAAGTTTTTAGTCATTAAAACGGCACTGTACAGCTTTACTAGGCATGAAAGGGGCTCCGCCACCAACCTTGTGTCCAGATTTAATGTAACACCCTTGGTAAGCTCAGAGAGCCGTGCAGCTAGCGGTCCTGACTGGGAGCTCGGAGCAGCGGTGGAGTGTTGGTGTTTACACAGCTTGCAGAGACACTTTGGATCAAGATGGGCTGAGGCTAGCTGGTTAGCGTGCTAACTTCATTAGATAACTTGGCATCATGATACATAGACAGCACAAAACTATTATGTCTTCACCTTCAATTGACAACATCAAGTTATTTTTTGAAATTTTACATATTGCAGCTTTAAATGGTCAAATGAATATTGATAACATTAGCTACAGCAGCGTATGTAAACTCCTTTGTGAGCTCCATTGTTCAGTGACTGATGGGTAATTTTGCTTGTCACGTGATGAACAGCTGATCAGCTCGTCCCCACACAGTTAGCACCTTTGAACTGAGCATTTCCTGCTTCCTACGCTTTGCCATCTTACTCAACATGGCTAAATACCCTGTGTAGTCCACTTTGCAGGGACTCACCAGACGACCAGAACGCACCTTTGCATTGAGCCCCCTCCTGTTAATAACCCCTCTGACCAATTCAAAGTGGGAGTGGCGACGCAGGTGATTCAGTCTCACCTCTCTCGTCAGACTGCAACTGAGCCTCCAGGTCCTCAGGGGACACATAGAATTCCTGGTCCTGTCCCTCCCGAGGCCGTGGTTTACATTTTCCACAGCAGCAGTTACAGCAGCAGCACAGGCAGCAACAGAAGTAGCAGCCGGTGGCAAGGCCGCAGAATACAAACAGAGCCTGCAGGCAAGCAGAGTCATGGGAGGACATGAGGAGTCAATGTGTGAGCAAATAATACGCTAAAAAATGAAATCACAAATTTGACCAAAGCCTTTGCTCAGTCTTACCTTTGCCCACCAGCTTGAAAGGACAAAGTAAGTGTTGACATTCTCCTCTCCGAACTGCTCGGCCACATATAGTCCCAGAGAACCATATTTGTCATAAATATTACGCTTTGTGGGGTCGTTCAGAATTGCATGGGCGTTGTTTATCTCCTTGAACTTATCTGCTGCCTCTGGATTGTCAGGATTCTTGTCAGGGTGGAACTTCAACGCCAGTTTCCTGTGTAGAAAGTTGGCGAAAAGACAATGAAATAAAAAGAATCGCAGCGCACATTTCGGTTTCGTGACAAAGGAAGGCTGAGTCGAAGAGGGGGGTGCCTCACCTGTAAGATCTCTTGATGTCATCACCTGTGGCCACCTTCTCAACTCCCAACACGTGGTAGAGAGACTCACCAGCGGTGGACAGAGAGCGCTGCCTCTGGTGCTCTGCCATGATGCCTCACGTCCACAAGCTGGGAACAGAAACAGGAAGCTAAACGCACTGCTTCATAAGCAAGGCCTGTTTGTTAAGAAAGCCTGTTTATCGTGACATACATCCGGCCTTCAACTAAAGTGAGGCCTGTGTGATTGAATCCATCTGACTGCAGGCAACAGCTGGTCCGTCTCATTAAATACAACTGTCCTGCACAGGCGATGTGAGGAGAGATCCACCTCTGTTTGCAACACTGGCTTTATTCCATTTTCCTGCAGTCATTCAATTTTCACACGTTTTCAGTGTAATCGCGCCGACGATGTCAGTCGTCCGGCTACATTTCTACATGATGATACTTAAACTGTGACATCTTGGGAGGACCACTGACTGCCTCTGCTGCTGGAAGTAAATCAGTAACTGACATCCACACAGCCGGCCACGCTGCAAAAGAAAATTATTCATCAGACTCAAGCTGCAAGTAAAGAAAGAATAAAGCCATCCCTGAAAATGTAGCTGCTTCCAAATGGGTGTCATCTTGACACAAATGAATAGGCAGTGGTCTATTTTAAGCCCTTGTGTGGCCTTTTTCAACGTTTTTACCAAAAAACCCGTCTCCTATGTCATATGGGTGTCAAATTATCCTTTGATACGGATCGCATCCCGATGTCAATTGTCTATAAGAAGGATTAAAGTCTGAGAATACGATGCTAGGAGCATAATCTCTCTGCAAGCATCATCAGCAGCAGTGCTATAGCGCACAGCATCCATGTTGGTTTGCTTCCTGGCCTGTTCTTGATGCAAGAAGGGGGGATGGATCGTCAGCACTAATTTTCAAGGGCAAGGGGCAGCGTCACGAGAAAAAAGAAACGGGCGAAATGCACGATTCGGTCTCACCTTTCAGTCGAGTCTGATGCGCTGCAACACTAGCGATCCCAGCAGGTTATGATTTTAGACAGTGTAGCGTGACTATGGCTGCATCTCGCACGTACCCGGACCCTCTCTGCTTCTCACTACGCAACCATGGACAGCTGCAGCAGTACGCTGGCTCCGCCCCCAGAACACCCCATGGCGACCCGACGTGCGCGTTCACGGGAGCGCTGGGATGATGGAGAGGATGCTGGATGCAAAGTGCAGCTACAGCACCGGGGAGCACACGGAGGAGAGCCGAAATCTGCTTATTGTGGACAAACACAGTCGCTAACGCTAGTACTGTTTAAAGGGGGAATTATTTAAGACCACTTAGCACTGATTGAATAGGCTAGAAGCAAAAAGTTACACATTTTCGGAAATACGCTAGTCGCTTTCTGTTGCAGATTGTATTTCCATTATAGCATAACGACTGGAAACAGCTTGCTTAACTAAATCTACAGCACACGCTTACTGATATTATAATAATGATCACCAATATTTCAGTTAGTGTAAAAATATATTTTTGTCAGTGTAAAATCGACCGTTTGCTGTTTTACAATTAGCTTCTGTCGAGCTAGCACAACCCTGAGCGGTCGCCAGGCAACCAAAGGAGATCCAGGAAGTGAGCAGCTAGTCTGGCCCAGAGAGAAACACTGCCGTCAAATACAGACACATGATTATTTTTTACGGATTAAGCAAACAAAATGTAATGTTTTAAGTATTTTATTTTAGAGACACAGGTTTGACAGAGGCAGGCTAGGTGTTTCCTCTTGTTAAGATACATCTTAAACTTCATATGAACCCATAAATTAGCATTTAGCATAGCCATACAGGATATTTTAGATAGTGAAATATTTCTGAATAATATACTGTTTCATACTTACTCGTTTTGTTCAGCCAGATGATACTAACAGATGAACGCCACTTTTGAGATTTTCGGGGCATACATTAAATCCCTAGAAGTAAAAGGCAATTGCTGTGCTACATAGAGGCTTCATTGCGTTGGCATGACTTTAACAGACTTGAGGAAAAAGTTACACTTATTGGGAAATATGCTGGTCGCTTTCTGTTGCAGATGACAGGCTTTATCGGTCAGGGATTTGTCCATTATAGCAAGACAAGAAACAGCTGTCTTGGCCCTGACAAATGGTAGCAAAATCTACAGAACAAACTCAATAATATTTCACTAATAATCCAGATATTTCAATTTGTGTAAAAATATCTTTTTGTTAGTGTAACATCAACTTAATGTTTTTTTATGTCACTGACAAAAACATGCAGTGTGTTCATCATTGCTGATCTTCACCTTTGTCACTGAAAACATTTTGACTTAAAAGAGAATATACAGCGCATAGTATTCACACACATCCAAAGACTGATTTAGGCATGTGTTAGACCAATAAAAGGTGAAAACATTAAAAACATGACACACATCATAGAAGGAAAAGCACAGATGAAGCCTATTACAAAATCTACTGTATGATGGCTGACATCCATTAGGTGCCCAAGGTACAAAATCTCTATTATGAGAAAGACCTATCGGACTGAGTGCCATCATCAAAGGCCTTCTACACAGGATTGAAACCAACATTAGAAGGACCCACATTGCTTTACCACTCAAATGTTGTCTATCAGATGAAGTGCAGTTTTGAGATGTGGAAGGTATTCAACCTACAGTTCTTGATACTAGAAAGAAAACATAGGGTCTTATTTTGTCTGTGTCTTGTATTTCCATAGAGGCTAATCTCACATTGAGCTTGAAGCAAAAGAAAGTCTAAAAGTAATGCTCCTATGAATTAACCATAACAATCTGTGTCTTTCATCTTTTAGTTTTACTTGTCCTTGTGAGTGGGACAGTCAGTCAACTCGGGTGTCATTCCTGGATAATCTAATTTTTTTTTATGTCTAAAACTTTAATAAATAACACTTAAAAAACACATTATGTATGTAGAGGGTTCCGCCTAGCTTTATATGTAATAGCCAATTACATAAACACATAGGGTGTATATAAATCTGAATTTAATAAATCTAATCAGACTTAACATTGCAATAAATGTGACACTTTGCATTACGTCTTGTGTTAAAACTAGATGGTTACATATTTACATGTAAATATTCAGGGACATTACTATTTGAGTGTCTTGTGTTAGAATTTAGTTTGAATTCTTTAGTCGTCTTGATAGTTTGTGCTCATGTGGTTTATTGTCCAAGATAATGTAGACTGTTCAATCAAATTACAGCAGGCTAATGAACACGTAGAACATCAAACCTGTCAGCAGATTAGAAGGTCTATTTAGGAATAAAACCCAGGTAGTGCTCAATTGACAGCCATTTTAAGTCCAACACTTTTTAAAATTCCTCTATTCTACTAAACCTGTGTATGAAAACTACAGTGCAGTTAGGTTTAAGACACCCACCATAACCCTCCTCTCTGCCTGTGCACAAAGGGCACAATTTCTGCAATGGCACTGGACATAAACCATGAAGTTCAATACAGATATAATTCCTAGGACTTGCATTGCTATTCCACCATATACGAATAAAGGCGCAACAGCACATCTGGGCCTCAGGATCCTCTAAAGTCACTATTATAGCAAATTATTTTTTGAGTGCAACATCAGCATCATTCTTATTAGTTACTATTACTGGTTAGTATATTGTATTGTTGTGTTGCATCTTCCCTTACAAACACAAGTAGGCAATTATGTTCCCCCCCCCCCCAAAAAAACAAGAAAATGACATGCAGTAAGCCTGAACCTTGGTTTTTATATGGGGTCCCTCGGGATCTCAGGCTTGGGGGTCAGTTGCCCAATTGAGCTCAATTTTGCCTGAGTGGGTAATAAGGAGTTCAGCCGAGATCAGGTCGAGGTCGTGACTGGGCCACGGCATAAATCACACCATGAAACCACTCAGTGAACCCTCAGACATTGTATGGGAGCATCTGTGTTACTGATGTTTATTATTATTTTTTAATTATAAAGAGAGCGATAAAGCCTTTAATATATATAAACAGACAAACATCACGTACTCGCCGCAGATCAGATTTGGACGATTCGCTGCACCGACTGTAACTGTTCCTCGGCAACCGTGACGTCACTGCCCCCACCAATCGCAGAGCTCGCAGGACTGACGTTCCTATCGCGAGGTTATCACATTAGCTTGGTTAGTTAGCTAGCCGCGAAAAGCTTGACTGTGTAGCCGCAGTTTACAGTTTTTATTCTTCTTAAAGCACTGTCAGGACTTCGCACTGCTGTTTGGTTGTTGTCTTCTCACGCCTGCAGAGAAAGGATAATCGCCGGACCTTGTGTTTGCACGGTAAGTTGTGTAAACGCACACAGTCTGCTAACTAGCCAGGGCTGTTGCCCAGGAGGAAATGGGTTTGTTTTGGAAGCCTCGGAGAATTTCAAAAATCAATTTTTAGTGGCGCTAGCAAGCTCTCAGACGTTATTCACGCGCCGAAATATCGGGTCTGTTGTTTTGGTATTAATTTGTCATTTTGCCATTAGTGTGTGTCGTCCATGTTTGTGCTCAGTCCTCAGTATCCATCTCTGCACGGTGGCAACGTTAGTGTTCATGTAGGTACAAACTGTGACCAAGCTGTGTCAGTCTTGCTCACGTTTGGCTGCTTTTCCAATGGCTTTCCCTCTTTCCAGGATCCCAATGATGAGTTATGCTGAAAAGCCAGAAGACATCACAAAAGAAGAGTGGATGGACAAATTAAACAATGTTCACATACAGAGGGCGGACATGAATCGGCTCATTATGAATTACCTGGTGACAGGTGAGGCATGTAGCTGGAAGGCAGTTACTGTGAGCTGAATGTACAGATTGTACAAGTAAAAAAGAAAAAAGTAAGTAATTCTTAAATGTCCTTAACACCTTTGCCTGTTTGTCTGTGTCTTTTTCTCATCTGTGTTCAAGAGGGTTTCAAAGAGGCTGCAGAGAAGTTTCGGATGGAGTCTGGGATCGAGCCAAGTGTGGACCTGGACTCTTTGGATGAAAGGATAAAGATTAGAGAGATGATCCTGAAGGGACAGATACAGGAAGCTATTGCACTTATCAACAGCTTACACCCAGAGCTGCTGGACACCAATCGATACTTGTATTTTCATCTGCAGGTATATGTGCACAGAGCTTTGTGATAACATCAGTAGTTCTCATTTTAGTATGTAACTCTGGCGAGTAGAAAGTAGTTGGTACCAAATTATGCATTTCATGGCTTCACTTAAGTGAGTTTGAGGCACAGCAAAAGTACTTAAGTGTATTTAGAACATTTAAGATCCGTTCATCCCCTGTAGGTGAGAACCCAGGCCAGGCCATCACTGAACATAATGAATTATTGTTCTTGTTCAATAGGTAAATATTGTGACACTAGATACAGCTTTAACTTAATCATTCACTGCCTGTGCTTCATTTCCACTCTTGCAGCAGCAACATCTGATTGAGTTAATCAGGCTAAGGGAGACTGAGTCAGCGCTGGAGTTTGCCCAGACGCAGCTGGCTGAGCAGGGAGAGGAGAGCCGCGAGTGTCTGACAGAGATGGAGAGAACATTAGCCCTTCTGGCCTTTGACAACCCAGAAGAGTCACCCTTTGGAGACCTGCTCAACATGATGCAGCGGCAAAAGGTTTGTTTGTTTTCATGAGTTCTTACTCAGATATTTGGTTACAATTCACTGTTTCTGCTCATTATTTGAATACAAATATGGCCCCGCGACCCTGCAGAGGATTAAGCGGCGTACATATAATGTGTACAGATGATGGATGGATACAAATATGGGCAGCATTCACATCTTTAGTAATCCCTGTAATATTATTATTATTATTATTATAACAAATTGATATTTTTACTGCTGTTTTTGTATCAGAAGTCCCGTTCTTTTTATTTCTGATCCACAGGCTGCTCAATGTTACATGGACCCGGTGGGAAAATCTAGTTGAGTAGTCAAGTCCTGTCGCCATCTATTTATGTTCCCTTTTGTCACAAAGAGTTCATGAAGAAATAACTGATTTTTCTAAGTATTATTATTAGCCCCATGGTCGTGGTGTGTGTGCATTCGCAAAGGAAAAGCGTAAGCTGTATTGTACTTATATTTACTGACATAATCTCCTGGATGTGATGTTAAACAACTTCCAAAAATGAAGCATCTCTTCCTCAGAAGCCAAATTATAACCATAGTTTACAGTTAATTTGTCTACTTTCTACATTTGTAAGAAACATAAAAGATCAAAGATAATGTTACACAATAATAACTGTAGAGGACGTCTGTTCTAGTCCTGTGCAAATTAGCGCCTCCATGATTGTGGGTCATATTTTCTTTTTCTGTTGTCCAACAACGGAAAGCATAAGAAATTTGACTGGTGCTCCTGATATGTTCAACAGCAGTCAATGGCTGTGCTGTGAAATCATTGACTTTTCACATGTTGTTAAAAAAGGTTAGGAGCTATGCAATATATGACACACAAACAAGGAACTAATTTCTAAATCACATCAGGTCCCAGATGAACTACATTCTATTGTAATTACAAACAGAGGCATGTCAGAAATGAAGCATCTTGTTCAACAAGTTTTTACAGGAGGTATTATTGTGGGGTCACACAGAGAAGGATAGAGCACTCTGCTGTTTCAGTTGCATTTTACTTTCTGACTAGGGAAAAAAACTTTACGCTCAACTACTGAGAAGCATACTTGTCACCATGTTAACCAAATAAATTATACACAAATCACTTATAATACTTGTTTATTATCTAATTGCTTCCTTAACAGTTCAGAAACAGCAAATAGATCTAATAGTACACTTAGCTGTTCAAATAAACGCAAAAAAATCACCTTACTTGACAGCTGTTATACCAGATATTAAGCAAACAGGCAAACACACAAAAGTTTGTTTGACCATAAACAGGATACGCATGAAAGAACCTTTAAATGAAACTGGGCTGACTGATTACATTCCTTTTGTGTCAGACCACATGAAGCCATTCAGAGAGCAGTGAATGCAGGAGATAAATGGGTGGACAAGAAAAAAAAATCTCTAATTTGACCAACTTTGATGTACAGGTGTGGAGTGAGGTGAACCAAGCTGTGCTGGACTATGAAAACAGGGAGTCAACGCCCAAACTGGCTAAACTCCTGAAGTTACTGCTGTGGGCACAGAATGAGCTGGACCAGAAGAAGGTGAAATATCCCAAAATGACTGACCTTAGCACGGGCACCATCGAGGATCCCAAGTGAACATAACAGCAGAGAACCGCCACCTTCCTCGCCCCCTTAATTTATGATCAGTCAGTGACTGTGTGACAACCAGGTAACATATATGTATAAACAAATGCTACATTGTTTTTTCATGTTTCATCCATGAGAAGTAAGACTTAACTCATTGTGCAAACTGTAAATTGCTCTATTTGCAAATTGACAGAAATTATTTAGTTTAAATACTGATCCTGGATTTTTAGATAGATCTCAGAGACAACAAAATTCAAATTGCTGTTTTATATTTTGTCTTTCTAATGCCTAAGCCAGTAGTATTATTTATTGTGACCATTTTCCCCACCGAGACTTTATTTTGCCAGGAAGAGAGATGATGGTATAAATGAGCAATGTTAACAGTGAGGCATGCGTGGAGCCAAAAGCTGAGCTCCTCTGGATGAAGGGGAGAACAACTGTAATGGTTTAAACTTCGAAACAGCAGACACACAACTGCCCTTTTCTAGTGAAGATATGTTTAGATCGAGATGACACACTGCAAGAGTCTAGATTGTTTCAAATCAGAAATGAGTTTAGAATTTAAATTTCTTACACAAAATGTGAATATTTTTCAATTAATGGAAAGACACAGTTTATTAATGTAATATACTTTTAATTAATATAATATTTTATGTTTTTATTTAGTATGATGTTTGAAGATTTGCTAAAGAATCAACCACTTGCATCCTACACCTTGAAATTTGATTGTCCCTTTACAGTACGGCGCCTAAGGGATAAATTGGTTTGCAAATGTTTGAGAGTGAAATCTGTCCTGATTGACATGATAAAGTCGGAGATAGCTTTCTGACTGAGCATGCACTTCCCCCAACGTGCCTCTAATGGTTGCGTTTGGTTTCATGTTACAAAGGGTTGATGTAAGGGCGAAAGCTCTGCCAAAACTCACTGAAGGTGGGACGATGAGAGAAAGGGCTGCTCCGATCAAGAGATCCAAATGAATGACGGGGTCAATCACAGCAGCTCCGAAGTGTGAAATATTTGAAATCTACTTGGACAGATTCTTTGGTTCATTGGCTCTTTTGGTCATTCATATAAAGATCAAATGCATTTAAATTTTGAAGGCGTCTTGAAAAGGTTCACTGAACTTGCTGTTCATTTTGCCACTTTTAATGCCGTTAGTATTTTAACTTTATCTGCATGTAAGTGTATCTTTTTGTTTCAATGGGGAAAGGCACTTGTGCTTGTTTATTTTGTTTGTTTACTTTTATAAAAAAAAAAACAACAAACTTGCTGCTAGTTGTCCATCCTTAATTTCTTTTAAGGTTGTATTGTCTTTATAGATATTGGCTTTGACAAATACTGAGACCCAGAGAGCTCACATCCCTTTTATTATTCAACATTTTTAAGATCAGATTTGCAGTTATTAAAATAAACAAAACTTTTGTGAACCATACAAGAGCTGTTTCTTTCTTCTCCATTTTCTGAGTCTTCATGTGTGCAGATTTTAAGGGAAGTTCCACTGATAATTAAGATATGCTGTAAAATATATCATGAACCGAATATGTTTATAAGAACCGACAGCTTTATGATTAACAAATATGCCTTTGACATTTACATAGAGGCGTAGGCAAATGCTATACCCAGTAATAACCCTGCCCAGACCTCAGCTGTCAGCCTTGCAAATCAGGTGCTCAATTTAAGTTTTGTCCCAACAAGTTCGACCTGTTTCGGCTCGTCTGCCTGTAGAGATGAGGTAGAGTGGCAGCACTTCTCTCCACAGGAGAGAGTTTCACAGACGACAGAAAAGGAACCAGTGCTGTCTGAATGGCTGACAAGCACACCTCAGGAGACGGCAGGAATGACTACATTGGTTCTATATTGGATCCTAAGATTTGCTCAGCTAATGCCTGTTCTGAAGAGGAAGCAGAAGACCCACACCTGTGGCCCAGGTGAGACTAAGACAGCCTCAAAACACCACACTGAGATTTAGTTTAAATGCTGTCCTGTTGTTTTTAACAAGCTGTACTCTTGTATCTGAAATAAAAGACAAGTGGTGTTTTTAAGAATAAGAATGTGGAACAACGAGGACCCTCATATCATCACAGAGTATTTATGTGAAACGATTTCTTAAAAGACTAAAACGTAAACCATGTGTATGAGACGAATTGATACCTCGATATAAACTGACACTGCAATGTCAAAGACAAATAATGATCTGCATGGCTGGTAGTTTGCTAGAAGAGAAGACCTTTGTTTGTTTTTAGCTATACTGGTGCCATGACACTGTGGATGATAATGTCAGTCTGCCGGTTGGCTCAGTGCTTTGCTCCAGACTGAAATATTTCCAACAACCACTGGATTAATCGCATTCAAACTTTGGGAAACATAAATGTATGATCCCCAAAGGAAGTAATCCAGTGATTTATTCTGTAGCACCACTTGTCAGCTGACATTTTTATATATTTTTTTTATTAAACTGTCTTGATTGGGTGGCCAAGTTCTTTCACTATTTAGGGAGCATAAACTTGAAACTTTGATTGGTATTGTTGAAGTGCACAGTAGCACTAGGATCATAAGTTCCCTTAACTGACTTCCTGCTCAAACTGTAACGCTGCCTGTCAGGCTGAGAGCATGACAACAAGGTAGTGCATAAACAAAGAGCATTCCCAAAAATTAAACAGCACATGCATGATCATTGTATTTTTTTAATCACTACATCTGGTGGACCAAATTAAACTGTACGATGACGAGCCTTGGTCTTGATTATGACCTTTGATAGAGATACCTCAGGGGAAAAACACAAAAATGAAAATTAATCCATTTTATACTCACCCTCGTGTTGATGGAATGTCTGGTCAAATGTCAAAGTCCACAAAACATTACTGGAGCTTCACAACAAACCAGCCTTGCAGCATTCTCCAAAACAGCTGAGGTAGAACGGCACTTGCTTTAAAACTTTGGCTATTAAACAACCCCCCAAAAAAACCCATAAAATGGCCGTTTTGCAGGTACTCTGGCATAATCCAAGTGTCCAGAAAGCCCTGCGATCCCCAATTGATTATTAAAAGATGTTATCTACAACCTCAGTGCACGGTCCAGCTTGTCTGTGTCAGATGGGATGCATGCTAATAATTTTAGCTTAGCAGCTACAGTGAAGATTTCAGTGAAAGAAAAGGTAAAATGTAAATATTGTCTTTTCAAATCTATTCTGGATCTGAATCAGTTCAGTCATGTGTTTAGTGTTAATATTTGCTAATTAAAAAAATAAATCTACTTAAACAGCTTCATGCTATAATTATTGTGACCATGTTAGAAACTGGTGATAGCCTTTTGCTTAGTGCTACAGAGCACTGAGCACATCTGGTGGTGCTGCTCTGTTGTGTGTGTGTGTTGGTTTGTTGACCTTTACCTCTGTAGTTACAGTAGCTTTGGTTACAATTTTGATCCATTATGTTCTACATCATCAAGTAAAACCTGTTTCCCTTCACGCTTGTAGACCTCTGGCACGGAAATGGATCCCGACTCTCTTTATGGGAACCTGCCTGCTCCTCTGTGCCAGGATGGTCATGCCGGTCTGTGCAGTGTCCATGGCAGCCTCTCTGAACTGGAGTAAGATCGACACTGGGCTGGTACTGGGTGGATTCTTCTGGGGTTACTGTTTGACTCAGATCCTGGGAGGACATGCCAGTGACAAGTAAGCAAGTCAGCAGCCTGTGTTCGAATGTATTTAAGTACATTTACTACGACTCTGTACCTCCACTTCACTACATCTCACAGGGAAATATTAAACAGTGTACAGTGTACATTTATCTCACAGCTTTAGTTACTATACAAAGTAACATTTTTGCAGAGAAAACATGAAAATGTTTTTGTTGATGATGCAAAGACAGCTTAGTGAAGACATCACTTCAGGCTCTGGTTAACTGTGACAACAAATTCTCTCTTTTTGCAGAATATTCCTGAACCTTGAATCACTTAGTGGAAAAAAAAAGCTGATTAACTGAGAAAAGAGATATAGAGATATAAAGGTACTAACGAATGTTGTCTATTGATAGTTTAAAAGGCCATTATATAGTTTTGGAGAAGAAATTTAAACTCTGAATGTTTATATTTACAATATTAGTGAGGTAACAATACAAACTCAGAAATATGTTTTTTTTTCCCATAACTGAATGAACAAGCTGCTCTCAGAGGAAAATAAGGTCCCAGAACACTGTCTGAAGCAAGAAAGGTGGCAGGGTCCGCCACATATAAACAAAGTAAAACAGGATGAAGCTGTGTTGTCCTCCAGGTTCAGTTTGTTTATTCAGTTCATTCAGTCATGAAAACAGAGGGTTCGTTTATTTAGTTTGTTTAGGCGTGATGATTTTCCTCCTGATTAAAATTTCTTCGTGCACCTTTAAGTGAAGCATCTGAACATAGCGTAGCATGACTTCACATGGCTCCATTCAAACAATGAACTTTATGGAAGACTGAGTGTTTATTTGGGTTTGGATTTTTCAGGCTTTAACTCTGTGATGCTTGTCGTTTATTAGAATGGGAGGAGAGCGCGTCCTGTTCATGTCTGCAACCTCGTGGGCTCTCATCACAGCCGCTACGCCTCTGCTGGGCCACATGGGCTCTCACACCACCGCTCTCATGACTTTGGCCAGATTCCTGATGGGACTCCTGCAGGGTGAGCACCGTACCGGTTACAGTGTAGGAATAAGCAGTTAAAGGAGTAGTACAACATTTTCAGATGCAAGTGCAAGCGCCTGTTCCACTTTCAGCTTTCTCGAAAACCGCTCATCTAAACTACTTTATATTCGACACTGCGCTTTAGAAAGGCAAAGTCGCACCCCAGCTATTTTGCCTCACGGGACCTTATTACAAAATAAATTTGTACGGTAGTCAATGAGGAGAGACAAATACATTTTGATCCTGTTTGGATTGTGCCATGATTTACACATATGATGTTTGTCAATTAAAAAGATAAAAAGTCCTAGTTGGTAATGATAGCGAAGTGTCATTTAATTTTGTGTAAGACTGTAAGGTAGGACTGTAGGGTTTCAGTGAACACTGACAGCGTCACTCACACAACTGATGGGTGTGTGGACTCTTTAAGGACAAATTTTCAGAGTCTTACCTGTCAGTAGTTTCATGACAAACTGACTCTGTGGGACTGAAAATGTATCTTTTTAAATTGACAAACATCCTATTTTTATTTGAAGTTTAATCTTAATTTATGGCACGGTTCAAACGAAATCAAAAAATAATTTGTCTCTCTCATCACACTACCATACATGTATTTTTCTGAAAAAGCGGAGGGACCATGCCTCTTTGTACACCAGGTGAGTGTGAGGGCGATTGGATGAACGGTTGTCAAGAAACTTTATCGACAGACAGACATACTGAGATTTTGTTAGATAAGTGAGTTCATTTTCTTGCTGAGAGATGGATAAGAAGTTCTGCACTGAGAGCAGTTGCCAGGTACTTCCAGTCTTTATGCTAAGCTAACCCATTTCTGGCTTTACATTTCATACTGTGCGGGCATGAGAGTGGTGTCCATCACTTCATCCAGCTTCTGAGTGAATAAGCATTTCTTCCAAGTGTTAGAACCTTTTTAATAAAAGCTCCAGTGAATCACAGTTTGTGACTGAACTGTACCAGCTCACAGATTTTCCATGTCCTCTAATGTCTTCCAGGTGTTTTCTACCCCTCCTTGGCCAGCCTTTGCTCCCAGCGTGTAGTGGAGGGAGAGAGAGGGCTTTTAATGAGCACCATGAACGCCGGAGGCAATCTCGGGTAGGTCAAACTTACACACTCATCTGTACTTTAACACACCTATCTATCTCTCGTGACATCTTTGTCTTTGTGTTTCTCTGTCAGAATGTTGTTAGCGGGCGCGTTGGCATCCCTGTTGCTGGACCGGTATGGCTGGGAAAGCGTGTTCTACGCTTCTGGTTTCCTGTCTGGCCTCTGGGCATTCATTGTTTGGAGGTGTTTCTTAAAAGGTAAAGCATCTACACTTTTCAGTAATTCCTTAATAGC
Organism: Acanthopagrus latus; assembly: GCF_904848185.1. Classification (NCBI taxonomy): domain Eukaryota; kingdom Metazoa; phylum Chordata; class Actinopteri; order Spariformes; family Sparidae; genus Acanthopagrus; species Acanthopagrus latus. The sequence continues at coordinate 6,434,177 of NC_051045.1, forward strand.
ACACTTGCACAGTGGCAACATGTGTCGGTCGCTCCACCACTGACAGGTACCGGCTTAAAGTATTCCATGATATTTCGACTAATGTACTTTTTCCAGGTCAGATTCAGATACTGATTATCAGTAATCAAGGAGGCCGATAAAAGATATTTGTATCTGTTTGGCAGTAAAAGTTAAAATCTTGGTGTCCGTACATGATGGAATGTAACTTTTTGATAACTTTGGTAACTAGTTACTTTTCAAGTGCAGATTATTAAGTGTTAACAGGCTATTACCTGTGATGTGTAACCAATCAGATAGAGTTGTGGGTGGGACCGTGAGTTAGACTACAGCCTGAGAAACAATGCATCATCAGAGCCAGAGTGAGTCCAGTTTAAATCAAACAAGCCTGATTTTTCTTTGATCAAGATCCATACGTTATTCCCTGAGAAATTAGAAACATTTTGAAAGACTCCCTCTCATCTCGCAATGTCAAAGAAAAAATAAATCAGTCAAGTCAATCATTTATCTGGATTTGAGCCAATAGTTAATGGGGGTCTTTTCTGGGATGAGACCCGTCCTCCATCTAAGTTCTGTTGAAATCTGTTCACACAGGCGTGACAAACACAACCTCCTTGGCGACTGTAATTATCGACCCAGACAATCAGACTGATCCTGACGACTTAAGCGATCCCCTGACTTTCCCTCAGGCGCCACTATGAGGTTGACATTTGTGTTTTTTTTCCATGAAACGTCTCCACTGTTGGATGGACTATTATGACATTAGGTGACACACATTCATGCCCCAGTAAGGATGAATCAATGTACTTTGTTGACCTCTTTCCATCTAGAGTGTTTTGTTTATGTAAACTAATGACGTTATCATCAGCTTCAGCTGTTCTTTGTGTTCAGGTCTAATGGTGGCTAGCCGTGTTAGTTTGTGCCATGTTGCTAAAAGAGGCTGTAACTTTTATACAACAGCGTTACATAACGTGTCGTGTGTGTGCTTCAGGTGAAGTCGCCCCCAAACCGATACAGCTGAGTAGAGAATCTCAACATGTGTCACTGATGCGTGCTCTGAGGTTTCTGACGGTGCCATCTGTCTGGTAAAGCTCACACTCTGCAGTCCTTCAGTGTTCATCCAACACGTGCTCGCTTGAGTTCTCGGCCTGATCCCAGCTCCCTCTCTTCTCCCTCAGGGCCATGGTGTTTGCTCACATGTGCATCTCCAGCACTTCCTACACTTTATTGTCATGGCTGCCAACATACTTTGAGGAATCGTTTCCACATGCCAAGGTATTTGTTCTCTCTACCATATGTTGTCATTAAGCCGATAAAGGTGCTGATCTGTTTAATCTTTGATTGTTCCACCCTGACACTCCAGGTTCTAGACTGAGGCCAAGTACACTACACTGAATAAATTCTTTAAGAAAACTGATTCGTGTTTCTCTCCAACCCGACTGTTTGTGCAGGGATGGGTGTATAACATAGTTCCATGGTTTACTGCAGTCCCATCAGGAATTGGTGGAGGATGTCTTTCAGATCATCTCATTAACCAAGGTATTAAACAAGAGTCTGTATCATTGTGTTGCTGTTGTTTTATCAGTTTTTTTTTTCATAGAAACAGAAATATATTAAAATCTCCTGTTTCTTTCTCTGTAGGATATCGTGTATCATATGTGAGAAAGTTTATGCAGGTAAGTGTGGAAAAAAAAAGCCTGTATATAATTTTGTGTATGTGATGAAAGGCGTGTCTGTGTGTGGTGTAAAGGTTTGTCCTGGCTCGCTGTGGAGCCGTTCACGTTCAAATTTTTCGTGTGTGTTCCAAACATGTGTATACAAGCCTTAAAAGCTTCCGGAGGGCACGTAGAAGAACTGTGAACCACTGTTTTGGGACACAGAAGTGTATGTACCTTTTGTTGAAGAGGAATTCTTTATATGGGCCGAATGAGGTTCACATATACATGGATGTGCAGAGATATTCTGGAGGGGGGAGAAGCTCAGGCAAAACAAAAAGATCCACCTGACATCCAGCATTAAAGTTTAAAGATTAAAGTAAAGATTTATTGATTTGTTGTAAAGCCCCACTGATACTTGATAGCAATATTAGAGAGTATAAAACTCTGATATTGATTTAATTGCTGATATACGCATGTTTTTTTGCAATGAAATGTGGTGTCTGAAGAGTGTCTGTACTATTATTTGCAAGTGATCAGGTTAAATGTTCTGGTCCAGACATCAATATATCTGAATAGGTTGCTATGGTATTGAAATAGGTGTATTTAAACTCTGTACGCTGAGGACGCAGCTCTCCAACATGGAGACACGATCAACCGTCACTCGTCAGGTGGAGCAGCAGATAGTTTACATCAGCGTTCATCGGCAGGCTGTTGTTCTCTGAGTCGTCTTCGTACTTCACATGCTTGCACATTTTAACTGTCGAGCTTAGGACTTAGTAGACCTGTAGACCTGTGAGGCTCCACTACAGAAGTGATAGATTCACATAAATATAATGTATGAAGAAATCAAACTTGTTTGTCAGTCTGCTGGTGTGAGTGCTATATTCAAGTTGGAAGTTTTGGATTGATTGTTTGTTCCTTTAAATATCTCACCTGTCTGTCATTTCATCCTCAGTTCCTTGCCATGGGTGCATCGAGCGTGTTTATTCTGCTGCTGTCTGGAGCTGTCACATTTCCCTCAAGTTTGATTTTCGTCTGCACTGCGATTGGTCTGTGCACCTTCACCAGCGGGTACGTTACTGTTGGAAAGATTCTGTCTGTGTGCTTAAAGGAAAAGTTTTACCTAAAGATGAAAATGGATTCATGATCTGCTCACCTGCTAATTCAAAAAGATGTCATTTATGCCCGCCACACATGTTGAGGGTTTTTTGGGGACTATTTCCTGCAGCAGATGAATACACACCTGCCATATTGTTGGCGGTGCAGACACAGAGATGCCTTTTATGAGAAAATATGGAGTTGATGACTTTTTTTCTGTTTTTGAGCAACGTTTTTTGACTGAAGGATTGTTCCAACAAAGTCCTTGGTGACATTTAGTTAAATGATCCTCAAGAATCTCCACCAGTGGACAACAGAGACATTTGAGACTGTTGACCGACCCAGTGGCTGATGGACCGATCACTCAGTGCGGCCCCGGCTTGACTGGATCTTTTCTAGAGCAGCTTTTCACCACAGTGCTCCTCCCTCGGGCTCTTGTTCATGGCTCAGGAATTTAAGAGGCGCATATTTGTCGCTCGTGTCTTCACTTTTCATCTGATGATGGTTCTCGCAGCTCGCACTCCACCGCGTCATCATGGTTTTACACTAGCACCGGCCAAAACAAAATGTTTATGAGTGATAAGCCGATTGATGACGATTTCAACACCGACGGCCTCTTTGTTTGCACCTCCAACAAAATGGTGGATTTGCTGACGATGATAAAAATATGAACTATTGCCAGACTTACTTTTTATACAGACTATTTTTATCATGTTGTAAAAAAGTAAATTAGAGCTTCTTGTTATATAATTTATTTGTTGATTTAACTGTTGATGTGATGACATTTGTTGTGTTTCAGTGGCGTGACTGTGAATGTCCAGGATCTGACCCCATCATGTGCTGGTGCCCTCTTCGGTGAGTCTCTGTCTGTATTTATGTGTCACGAAACTGTGATAATCGTTTTGCTGATGGACATTTAATCAATATTTCCCTTTCTGCAACAGGTTTTATGAACATGTGTGGTGCTTTTATGGGTAAGTATCTATGTTTTTTTTTTATTTTATGCATTTTTTTCAAGATACAGGAAGCGCCTGTACTTGTTAACTAATGAAGCTGGAATTAAATGGTAAATTCTCAACCCAGTCACCAGAATAAATGTTGGCAGTGGACATTTCTGACATTTTTTTTCTCATACTGCTGACTTTCAAATGTCTATATGCTCAATTTTACTTTGTATCATGTGTCAGCGCTGTGCTTATGCTCTGGTTAGGTGTAGGAACAAAAGTCACTTTGGGATTTTAATTCAATTGCAGAAACATAAACTGCCAACATCTCGTCCTTGTATCTGGCCTGAAATTCCCTGTCGTAACTTCCTGCACTGATCTCACGTGACTCTGTTTTCCTTGGTGTGTTTGGCACAGGACTGGTGGTGGTCTCCTTGTCGGGTTACCTGATTGAGGTCACGCAGTCGTGGGTCACCGTGTTCTCACTCATCGTTTTAATAAATGTCACAGGCCTCGGGGTTTTCCTCATCTTCGGAGATGCTCGTCGCGTTGACATGGACGGACACAGAAAGATGGACTTGTCTTGACCCCGTGTTTCAAATACCAGTCCGTATTTGACTGTGTGACCGGACATTACAAATTAAATCTGTATCAACAGTCAGTCGAATTAACGTTAATTTGGACTTTATTCTTTGCTGAAACTGGCTGTGAACAATGCAAAAAGAATTACCGACACATTAAGGTGATAATGCAGTGTTGAATGGCTGTTATTATTAACGTTTGGACAAAGGAAGATTGATTATGGTGATCCTAAGAGCTGGAAATGCTGCACACTTCCTCTCCTGAAAATGAAGGAAATTGAACGTTGTGCACAAGTTTTTGTTGTGTTGTGTTTAACGTGAGTCACTTTAGAAAACACTGTCTACTAAATGTGACCACATGCTGCAAATATTTGTGAGTGTTTGATATATTTTATGGAGAAAGTTGGATGCGCTCACTGAAATGTTTACATTAAAAATTATTACAGGAATAATGTGAGTTGCTGGTTGCAAAGATGGTGGATTAATTATAGCGAAATCTTTAAAAGGGCCAAATTAAGACGGTCTATTATCAGAACTGCTGGAAGAAGACTTCAGGACCAAACCAGAAGATACTCAGATACACTGAAACCAATGAGGTGCTACTCACGAGCGAGGTGTGAACAAAGACTTGTGTTCTGAAACAGTCCTTTCTACATATATTTATAACAACACATTTTTAAATATTTATTCAACAGAAATGTTTTTTTTTTAAGAAAGCTTTTCAGTTGTTGTGGTATTGTACAGATTGGCTATGATGACACTTTTCTACATGTGTGATTGAAATATATTAAAAAGACTCTTTTTGATGAAGAAATGTTTGTTTTTTCTATGTGAATCCTATCAGATGACATGCAGCGTCCTCTGGAGCCACAAGCCGAACACTTTCACTGCTGTTTGCACAGATGTTTATGTAGTTTTACTCCCAAGACCTGTAAACACACTATAATGACTCACCCAGCTGTCGTTACATCAGTTGAAGGACATAATGAGTGCAGAAAATAGAGAAACTTATGCAAAAACAAACTATACAAGAGCAGCAACCAGTCCAACAACCAACTGAACTTAAATGAATGTGGCTACAGAGGGAGGCTGGAGAAACCCATCCCACCAGGAAGAGATCAAAGTTTGACAATTTAACGTTGCTTAGAATAAAGTTTTCCAATGGTTTGTCATAGTAATGAGTCAGAATCATGAGATACATGTTTACTGTTTGTCTAATATTTTTGCTCTTTGTCTCAAAATGTTTATCCGGAAATTTGACTATTTGTCTCAATATTTAGATTGTTTAAACTCTCAATTTTTATTATTTGTCTCTTTTTTTTTTTACTTTAATCTCAAAATATATATATATTTTTTATCTCAATTTTGGCTTTTTTATCTTGTTATTTTGTTTTTGAATTATCATTATTTTGACCTTTTACTTCATAATTTTGACTTTTTTACTTTTGGATTTTTCATCTCATAATTTGGATTTATTAACTCATACTTTTGTTTTTTTAATCTCAGAATTTGATTAATATGATCGAGATTTTTTTTAGCTCATTATTTTGATTTGAGTTTATAATCTCATTACTTTGACCTTTAATATCATAAATTACACTAAGTCTATTGACTTTAAGTTGATAATTTGGAATTGTAGTTTTTTATAGTAAAATTTTTAACTTTTAGCGGATCATTTGGGACTTATTAATAAATTAATATTGATATTATTTTGACCTTTAACCTCACAATTTTGACTTTAAAAAAAGATATATCATTGTTTTGAATTTTTAATATACTATTTTTTTTCTTTTGCTAACATTTTTGCATTTTTAAGATTTTTTTAATCTCATCATTTTGTTTTTTCAGCTCGAAATTTTTACTTTTTAGCTAAGAAAAGTTGGCTTTTAGCTCATAATTTTGAATTTCTTTGATCTCATAATTCTCTCATGGTTCTATATCTTGAAATTTTACTTTTAGCTGATCATTTGGTTGTTTTGGCTCAATTTTTTGACTTCTTAAAATAAAATCACAAATATGATTTTTCATCTCATAACTGTGAGTTGTGAGTTTGTTGAGTTTTCTTGAGTTTTAGCTGATCTTTTTTTTTTTTTTTTTTTTGCTAAAGTTTTTGCCATTTTAAAATAAAAAAATGTTGTCATCTCATTGTTTGTTTTTTTAGCTCAACGTTTTTAGCCAAGAATTTTCCCTTTTTAATATCATAATTTGGATTTATCTCATTTTGTTTATCTTTTTATTTCATACATTGTTTCTGAAGCTCATTATTTTGACCTATTATGTCATAATTTTGACTTTTTAGTAACATTTTTACTTAAATCTTACTTAAATTATCTTTTAGCTTGTAATTTTTTTGTTAAAAAATTACTTTTTGAGATTAAAAAAAATACGATTTATCATCTCATAATTTTGTTCTTTCAGCTAAATTTTGAGTTTGTCATTTCACTATTTTGAGTTATCATAATTTTAGACTACTTTTAATCGAATTATTTTGGCCTTTTAGTTAAAATTCTAACTTTTTTAAGTTGATTTTTAAAATTTCGCTCATAATTTAGATTTTTAATTAATCTTTGGCCTTTTAGCTCATAATTTGACTATCATCTCAATTTTTAATCTCATCATTTTTTATCTCATAATTTTGAGTTTAATATCTTAATTTAGATTTTCTATCTTAACTTTGACTTTTAAATCTCAGAATGTTTTAGCTAGAAAAGTTGACTTATCATCTGATAATCATGACTCACTATGGGAATATTTTTTTTCCATCAAGTTTGACATCTTTTTGTTTTTGTTTGGCAGAAATGGTCTTCCATATAGATGTTATCTGTCCTTGTTTCAGCACCCTGGTCAGCGCCTGTCACAGCCCACAGAGCTCCTCTGTCCTCTGATGGACACATGAGAAAACACATACAGGACATTAGGATTTGTTTGTTGGAGATACGTGAGAACACACACGGGACATTAAGATGGTCTGATGGACGCTTTAATGGGGGCAGGCGGCGTTTAGCGTTTGACAGCGAGGAGTGGATTCACGTCATGACGTCACCGCTCCAGCCTATGAGGACCCGGCAGCACGCTCATCAGGACAGGGAGGCTTTGATGTAGAGAAATGTTAAATACAAAGAGAAAGCAGAACAAACAGTCTGGTGTGCAGCTTCATCCCGCAGGTGTGATCCGACGTGAAGCGCGTCTTCAGTCTCCTGACAGCCCTGACAGGACATCACCAGCACCGGGCCCGGCCGCCTCTCTGCGCCGCTGCCAGCACCGGGGACTCTATTGTTCGGCCTGCATTTACCTCCATGTCCGCCTCTTTAAATCACATAATGCGCAGGGATGTTTCCACCGAGGACTGTCAGCTGTGGAGCTGAACAACAGCTGCTGTGTTGCGGAATGAAGGCGCGCAGCTGCGCACACCGGAGCTGGAGCTGAGGAGCTGAGGAGCTCATTATGACGGCGTTAGAGAGGAGGTGATAACAAGGACAAGGAGGAGAAGAAGAAGAAGAAGAAGAAGAAGAAGAAGGAGAGGAGGAGGCGGACTGATGTGTGTTTTAAATGTGATGTTTGTGCTCGAGGCTTGTTTCATGCGTGGCCTGTAATATACAGATCTCATGTGAGGACATTTTAAATATGCATCGCGTTTAATGGCGCTCAGGCCTGTCGAGTCATTGTGTTTGTGTGTCTCCGTGCGTGATGGTCACAATCAGACGCGAATCAGAGCTCCAGCTCCCTCCATCAGGGACCAGGGGGCCGCTCCTCGTGTTCACGGCGGACCTTGATTTATTAGCCATACAATTAAGGCACGCGGTGAATGCCAAGAGAGGAATCCCCCTCCACCTCCTCCTCCACCTCCTCCTCCACCTCCCCCTCCACCTCCTCCTCCTCCCCCCGTCCTGCAGCATCCATGAACAGCTTTAAAACATCTGCAGGAAAAACAGCAAACACTGTGTTTCACCACCAAAATGGAACCAGACTGTGATTTTCTTGCAGGTTTTGTGTCATTTTGTAAGATGTTGATGTTTCCATGAGGATGTCACATAAACCAGGAGTGCTTCTTTATTCCAGGGTGGATTGTGGAGCATCAGCTCATTTGTAAAAAAAAAAAAAAAAAAGATATTTACATATATATTTATTATTAGAAATGGACTGATTAGCAGTGATCAAGGTGACTGTTAACTGATGGTTGGAACTGATTTACATTTTCAGTGAAAATAAAAGTTCTTGGTGTCAAAATGAAAAAATAAAATAAAATAAAATAAAAATCAGTAACAAAAAATAACACTTAAATACAATTTTATGGTACTTGAGTATTTCCAATTTTTCCCTACTACTTTACACTTCCACTCCTCCACATTTACTCGAAGATTCAATACCTTAAAGATTCAGATTATTCTTTATTCACGGGCTTTCACTTGTAACCAGTCAGATAGTGATGTGGGCGGGACGTAGAGGACATTTTTAAATTAAAAGGTCTACAATTTATTTTTGAAGTTTTTAATCAGAAGAGAAAGATCTTCACTGACTGATTTCTTTCTGCCCAAACAAACTATTTTCATGACTGAATAAACGGAATAAACAAACCTTAAAGAACAACACAACGTCATACTGTTTACTTTGTTTCTATGTGGCGGACCCTGCCACCTTTCTAGCGTCAATGTTCAGGGGACCTTATTTTCCTCTGAGAACAGCTCAAAATAAATATTTGAGTTTATATTAGTACCTCATTAATATCGTCTCCAAAGCGACGTAGCGCCCCTTTAATCTATTTTATACACAATCAGACACAAACAAAAAAACAAAAACAGACACCGATAATCTGACAAATGCTGAATTTTTCCCTAATAATCATCTTATCCCTATTTATTATCAAATGATCAATCCCTTGATGTAGTTTAAATCAAAAAGTAAGAAGGTGAAATCTTCATTTACAAGGTCCAAGGAGATCTGAAGTTAAAACATTTGCCGATAAATCAATTTACTTGATCAACAAAATAATCTTGCAGATTATGTTCTTAATCAAGTAAATTGATTTATCTATTAATCAAATCTATCTTAATAAATCAACCTTTTTAGACAGACAAAAATAAAATAAAAAATGCCCCCAGAAATTTCAATTCAAATGTGAAGATTTGTTGAGTGTCTTTGTCATATGACCAGTGAACTGGATATCTTTTGGTTTCCAGCAGCTGTTCAGACAAAATAAACAAAAGTCTGACCAACAGTCCAAACCCTGAAGACCTTCAGCAGATTAAGATACATTTACATGTTCAGTCCTCACAGTGAAGAGGCTGAAACCGGAGAGGACTGGGAGTGTCTGGTGAATAAAGTTAAATATATCAGCTGTAAAAACAATAATCCCACTATTTAAGCTTTTAATCAACAGTGGACCAACCTGCCTGCTGTACCTCCTGAACAACAACTGCTGCTGCCGGGAGAGTGAAAGGTCCAAATAAACATCTGAAAGTTTCCGTGCTCCCCTCTTGTACTCACTCGTAGATAACAGCCACCTAAATAAGGCAGATTATTAAAAGATCCACGCGTTATTCCCTGAGAAACTAACGAAAATGGTGATTTGTACAATGTTAAAGACAGAAAGATTTACACACCAAAAACATCCTCCATCCAAACTTCAGTGGTTTTTGTGAAATCCTGCTGACAAACCAACAGACACAGGTGATAAAACTTAAATAATAATAATAATAATAATAATAATACAACATCTGACATAATAAAAAGCCCACAGAGTACAGATAAGTATACCTTTAATAATGATCATGACCAAATCTAAGAATGTGATGGTGACCTCTGATACAACGGATATTTAATTCAGGGATGACTTAAATTTTTTTTTTTCCTTTTTTTGCATAAATTTTTCTATATTCCAATAACCAGTAATATAACTCTGATTGCTCCACAATCATACTCCCTCTCTTTTCTTTCACTCTTGCATACACACAATACAGCAAGCAATTAAAAGAAGAAAAAAAAAAAGGAGTCACAAACATATACCATATAGGCTAGTCTCTGGGTTTTCATACACTTGACAATAAATCAGTTAAGTATAATGCTACAGTTAAACATTTTGAGGCGATCTCAGTTAGAAATGCCGGTACATTAAAGCTTACATTGTCTGAGGATGATGTGGACAGGTTATTATAGCTATGAAAATGATGAGAATGCCAAGATTATAATCATGTTAAGAGAGAACAAGAAACAAAAAAAACAAAAAAAGAAGTGACAGGCCTGGCTTGAGTTTTTAAAAAGCAGTACATGCTACATTTTCCTCCAGAATTTCACTAACAGAGACCTCAGCGAGGGGAACAGAGGGAAAGTCACAGGGGGGGAATCAGACAGAAAGCAAATTTTGTGTCGATAAAAACCTGAAATCATACAGTATATTTGTTTTTTTCCATCCTTTAAATAAGAAAGAGAGGGACCACCTTTAAGAGCAATTGATCTCTAGACGTCTTTTCCCTGAATCTCTACAGCTGAAAATTTTGAGGTACAATTCTGGGAAAAAAAAAAAAAAAAAAAAAAAAAATTACAAATTTTATTTTGTACTAGTGCTGGACAGAAATGTTAAGGCTCCACTCTGGAGACACGAAATCCCACATTTTCTCCACTAAATTTAAATCAGTTTATAAGCCAGGTGATACATTATTCAAAATATTTTTCTAACATTTACGCTTCCTAACGTCACAACCTTGAACGATTAAGTCTATGCATACAGAAACTCTCAGTGTACACATTCCTCCACCAACGTAAGACGCCCCCTCACATTGAAAAAAAGGGGCTTTATAGAAGTTGTTTTTTCTTTTTTTCTTCTGAGCATATAAAATACAACTGGCCACACACAGATAGCAGACATTTGTCAATAAAGTGTTGTTCACTCGTTAAGATTAACCAATACAAGCACTTAACATTTCTCCAACACACAAACCACAAAGTGAACAGTCACTGAATATCAGCAGCATGTTGTCAAGAGATTTCCAAAAAACAGACGTGCAGATATTTGTTACTTATATTTAGTTTAAGAATGCAAGTTCCGGGGTAGCGATAAAGTTTTATAAGGCTAAAAAATACAGAAAAAACAAGAAAATATATATTATTGAAGCGATTCGACTGGTGGAACTAGCTTCATCCCTGCACGCATCTTGAAGACTAGGGAACCAGGAGCAACGTGGGTCAAGAGTTTGACGTGGGCCGAAGTCAACAAAATGAACTAGAAAAAAATATTAGTTTTCAATTTCTTTATGTCCTCGTGTTTCCTCTTTGAATCTAAATTTCGTCGGCAGCCGTCTTCTGTTTACTTCTGACGGTCCTGGGGAAGAAAAAAAAATTATCAAGACATTTTTAGACGGATTAATCACGATCACATCACTTGAACCTAAAATATTCTAGGACGACGCTCATTTTTCAACCAGGCATCACACCAGACTGTGTAACTGACCCGCTTTGTGGTCAAGTTAACAATAAAAAACATCTGCGTACATATTCAAAATAAAAGGCACCAAAACTACTTGGTTAGGTTTACAAGAAGGGGTCATGGTTTCGGTTAAAATAACCGCTTCCTCAAAACCACCAACAGCTGTTTGTCTCACACAGAACTCAAATTCTGGTCACATGTGTGAAACTCGTATATGGGACAGAAACCTGCTATTAAAAACAGGCTCTGGGGCTAAATTATGAAATACTAATACACTTCTTTTAGCTGCTCTTTTTCAAACATTTTGGTATTGACAGATGAGTGACAGCACTCCTTTCCACACAGACGCCCTTCCTCACTGTGTATTCTGGCAAAATTTGAATGAAAAAGAACCAATGAGAATACCAATAAAGAACCAAATTGATAGGGAGTATCAATAAGATTAGTAGTATCGATAAAATCCTAACGAGAATTATCCCTAATGAATAAACCACCTAACTATCTCTGACCTCCTAACTCGGACTGATTAATGGCTTTTCCGATTGTGGTCGTCCTTTGCTTGCATCATTATCGACCTGTTCTGGTACCGTAACTTTATACTCGCCTGTACTTTTAACACCTAGGCGAGCTGAATTGTCACCCTCACACAACTGACCACTAGTGGAACCAGAGGGTCTGTAACACACTATGGCATGAGACTGTGTTTTTTAAACAGTGAGTAACAAAAGTCTTAGCTATCACCAAGAGACTCTCAATTGAATTATTTCATGAAGATCTGACCATGTTATGTTATCATTTTAGCATAAATGAATGATGTACAACAGTAGAACACATTTAATTGCATCAAATATCAACTTTCTGACTTCTTATCTGTGATTCTGCATACATTTGTCTCACAGTGATATCAGTAAATATCAGGCCAAGACCAGAAAGACAGAGAGAAAGAAAAATAAGTTAACATTACCTGATCAAGTCGGGATCGGCTCGGTATTGAGGCAGGCTCATAGCTCTGTAAAAAAAAAAAAACAACAACATACAAAGTCTTACTGAAGAGTCATATCAGAAAAAGACATCTCATCACTGTAAACACCAGAAACATGTTTCAAATAAAAAGAAGGACAACAAGCTAACAAGTAACAGAGTGTACAAATATCATTTGGCAGGGAGGGGGGTGGTTATTTTTTGCTGAAGGGAGGGAGTGGTCTGTTTTGTGAGAGCAGGGAGTGTCTTTCAATTTTTATCTGCCTTCCTTTCTGACATTTATACATAAAAGAAGAGACAAAAGCCACAAGACGGCTTTCATGTGTGCCATCTGTTATAAAAGGTGTGCTTTGCTGGATACAAAACACAGAGGTTTTGCCTGAATCAGCGTTTTGTTTTCATCATTAGGGCTATGACGCACCAGAGTAACATAAAAGAAGTAGCTGACTGATGTGTCAGCCCATTTACTGACACACTGTACTGTATCGCTTTGATAGCATCTTTGACATCTACTCAAACTCACACTGTCATTTTCTTCTCCTGTGACCCGACAGTCTCCAACGTAACGCTGGTGAAAGTGTTTGTATTGTTGAAATGTTGAAACATTTTGGATTAATTAAATGGAGACATTGAAATAATAATCCTGAAGAAGGATAACTCATTTGTATGCAAGGAGGCGCACCACGCACAGGATCTCTAAACAGTAAATACTGTAGACAAACACTGTGATTGGTTGTAAAGATGAAATTAACCAGTTCAATTTTATATTATTTTGGAATTAAATCTCAGTCAAACAGAGGCTCGTAAAACAAAATTATTAACTCTGGGGAGGACCTTGCTTTACTTTTTAAAAACTGAACCAAAGTTTTCTCCACTTCAGTCATTATGGTTCAGTCCCTGTACATCTCTACTCCTCTAATTAAGAAATGTCACGTGTTAAGTCTGAAGGAAATCACTACCTTTTTCACCACCTCCTCCTCCTCCTGCTTCTTCTCGTAGTGGGAGAAGTCATCAAAGATGGAGGTGGTGTGTTTGTACTGGGCAATAATCTTGAGCACCTGCTTCGCCTTTTCCAGAGGAACCTCTTGAGTGTCACGTGAATTGGTGACTGGCTTGTTGTCATTGTTTTCTAGGCGGATGTGGCGCAGCTGGCTATTTGGCACGTCCTTTACAAACAACCAGTTCACATCAAACTTGCCCTTCCACTTGTCCTGCGCCCAAACGCCAGCGCTGGTGCCGTAGTCCACAGGCGAGCGCATTTCGGCCACGCCGCAGAAATGACCGCTGCCGTTGACGCTGAACAACAAGTAGACGGGACCTTTAGCGTTCATAGCTCTGAAGGCTGAGTCCAAACGTTTGTTGCCGTGCTCCGTGCTGCACCAGATGGAGTACTTGATGGAGCGGTGGATGTCATCCTCGGAGTAGCTCTTGATGATGAACACGCGGCCGTTTTTCAGGTTCCAGTCAAACTCCTTGGGGTTGTAGCTGTGGGCTGCACGCAGCTTCTCCAGCACAGGGTGGGACTCTGATCCCGGCTCTGGGGGCACACCCCCACCCCCTCCACCCCCATTACCAACACCACCGCCGTTAGAGGAGCCGCTGCTGTCCAAGCTTCCACCGCCATAGCACAAGTTGCGGTTGCGTGGGGCTACCCAGCGGGTCTGAGGTGTTGGAGCAGAGTTGTGGTTCTGATAGGACTGTTGAGGAGGTGGAGGACCCTGCATGGTCATCTGCTGCACAAGGGACTGGGCAGACTGCAGGGACTGCTGGAGGGGGGGTATGAGACTGGTGGCATGGGAGTGAAGCTGGGGCTGGTGTTGGTGCTGGTGCTGTTGGTGGTGGTGGTGGTGGTGGTGATGGTGGGGGGGTAAAGGAGGGGCCATTTTGGTAATGGTCCCTTTGTTATCCCATGTATCAATGTCCATGTTGTGTTTAATGGGGGGTGGAGGAAGAGCTCCACAGAGGGGTGGTCCAGGTTTGTTCTTGGTCTTTTGCTGCTGCAGCTTGGCAGGTTTACTCGCGATAGCAGCCCATGACGTAGGTTTCGGTGGGGGCATCCCAATCGGTGTGCCACCGTTGCCTGTTGCGACAGCCGCAGCTACACTGCCACCTCCACCGATCACAGAACCACTCTTCAAACCTGAACCACCTCCTGTCACATCCCCACCTATTTTGAGGCCCAGCATGCCCTGCTCCAGGCTGTTCATGCCTGGAGCCTTGCTCAGGGTGTCACTATGAAAACCTGTCTGGCCATCAGGGACTAAGGTGCCTCCTAGAGAGCTGGGTGGGTAGCTATAACTGCCCCCGTAGGCTGAGCTCTGAGTCTGCTGACCCTGAGAACCGCTGGTGCCCCAGGCTGAGAAGGCCGGGTTCTCTGGGAAGAAGTTAAACCTGTGAGGATAGATGCTGCTGCTGAGCCCTCCCGGCTGCCCAAACACTGTGTCGTGCATGAAGTGATGGTCTCCATTGCTGAGGGGGGCATAGGGTGTCAGGTAGGGGATCGGTGGGTCACCTCCTGTAGACCAAGGAGCCTCACTGAGCGGGTAAGGAAACCCAATGGAGGGGGCATAGTAGCTGGACAGGTACGGGTCTGTCATGGATTGATAGCTGTTATTCTACAAACAGAAATAGAATGAAGATAATTTGTTAGGGCAGCAGAATGCGACAGGAAATAAATCAAAATAAAGTGATTTTAGGTTCACAGTACCTGATTAGACTGACTGGTAAGATAAGGCTCAAAGTCATTATCATGGACTGTATCCTTCTGGTGGAGGGAGCCATTCTGCACTGAAACTGGAAAGGCTGCAATAAAATCAAACTCTTGTCAAAGCTCGATCAAATTTTTTCCAAATAGGGCTGCACAACATGGTAAAAAAAATACATCTTACTATGATTATATTATTTTTTTTATCACAA
Organism: Acanthopagrus latus; assembly: GCF_904848185.1. Taxonomy (NCBI): domain Eukaryota; kingdom Metazoa; phylum Chordata; class Actinopteri; order Spariformes; family Sparidae; genus Acanthopagrus; species Acanthopagrus latus. Next base: position 6,449,772 of record NC_051045.1, read on the forward strand.
GTTTATGATTTTTACATTTTTCAGAATTATCATGTTTATCTATCACAATTTACATTTCACTGATAAAAAGATTATAATCATGATGACATCTGTTACGACCTGTACCAAACACACATGTTGTTTTAAATCTAGAGAAGAGGATTTGCAGGCCAGGGCATCTCTGCAAAGCCACAGGACCTCAATAGAAAGCTTGTTTGTCACACATTTCACCTTCAACAAGAAAGTGAAGCTTCAAGTGATTTGGATATTGCACTCAGCCATGTTACGGTTTTAGTAACATTTCAATTAAGTGCATACAAACAATAATGATGGCAAGACTAATATGGAGTCTAACATATCTGCATTGTACCAGCTCTGAAGAGCCATTTTTATCTAATTTTATCTACGCTACTGCCACTCATTTATTTCTGACACCTCAGCGACAGAGCAGTGTGAACCCCGTTACAGCTGTACTGAATATACAGTCAGGGAATTAAAGGGCAATTCCACCAATTTTACACATTTAATAGTGTTAAAAGATCTTCTGGAGAACTACTGCATATGTGAAAAAAGTAGTATAGAGTCTTTTGTGGCTGCAGAGGAAACGGCATATAATCTGATGAATGGCTTCCAGTGATGCCACTCAGTGACTACGTTGCATTGTGGGTAATATACGAGCCAGGTTTATAAAAGCAGTCCACTTGGGTAGCATTGCAGTCCTACAGTGATATCACCTTTTTGTTCCCCCTCGCATTCTTCCTCCTTTTCAAAACCGGGTGCCTACATTACCCACAATGCAATTTAGCCACTGAGCAATATCACTGGAGGCAATTTATCAGATTACATGCAGCCACAAAAGGCCCTTTAAAAATAAATAAATAAATAACAAAAAATCCACATATGCAGTAATACTCACAAGACCTGTAGATCACACTTTAATGTGTAAAATCGGTCGAGCTACCCTTTAAGACAATCAGGAGGTGTAATGATTAAAAATAGATTATCCTGTCTGTCCAAATGTAACCTTTAGTGGAGCTGACCTTTTGAAAAGTGAGAGGTGTTTTACGATAAGATGTTTGCTCTCACAATGATCTATCTTCATTTCACCATGAAGCAAACATGCCAACCAAAACGCTGCGGACACATTATCTATTGTTATGTGGATATTGTCTGAGTTTCTTTGATGACATAAGGGCTATTATACATGACACATGAGGCATCAGGTGACAGGTATGTAAACAGGTTTATGTGTCATATTTTGACAGGGGAGCGTCTCTTACCTTTGCTTGCATCTTGTCCCTTCGATGTCTTGGTGGTCGCAGTAAAAGGAGGCACACATGTGAAAGGAGGGATAAAGAAAGCTGGCATGGGTCTCCAGTGTTTTTTCAAGGCATCACACATTATCCTAGCTACACATTGAGATGTTTAGTCGCCTGTTCTGAAAACCTGACTGACACAAAACGTAACAATAAAAATCAAATGAAAAGAAAACGCCGGGCCGTGTTGTCTGACAACATTTCGCCAGTGAGGTGCCCACTGGAAGCTGTGGTCCAGGCCTTTGGTTACCAGCAGAGACCAGTTTTCTAGCTAACCTCCCCTCTCAGATGGCTAACTAGCTGACTAGCAGGCACCGTCTTCAGAGGAGAGGGGGGGGGATGCACACACCGCACATCTCGCCTCTCTGGAGCGATAAAAACCCGGAGCGCTTCTCCTCGCGGCTTACCTGAGGGTCAATACTAGCGGCAGACATCATTCATCCACCAGGTGTTGTGTCAGTTGAAGCCTCGACAAGACGTTCAGTGTGTGAGCCGCACAAAACTCCGCTGTGTGCTGAGAGGCTAATAGCTGAGACAGAAGAGAGAAGCTGTTCCTCTGCGTTACTTTGCTAACAGTTAAACACAGTTAGCAGCAGCTGTTAGCCGCTGTCTCTGTTCGGCGCGGACAGTTTGCTCGTCGTAGCCCTGCTGGCACTCCGCGCTGCCCTGTCGACATTAATCCTGCGGGGCTTCAATCCGCTCCGACCCCCTCACCGTTAAATTAAAATCCAACCAGCCTCGGTGGCCCTGCTCACTTGCCCCAATGGCAGCTTCATCCGGGGTCTGCGAGGCGGAACTGACGTCGGTGACGTAGGCGACGCATCCGCGGCTACCTAGCAGCAGCAGTTGGTGCGTTCCATAGTAACCGTGTTTACATCACGTTCACCGCCCGAAACACTCGATTTTCTCATTATTTCAGCTTTTAAAATAAATACAAGACCAACCATAAACCTATAAAACAGTGGCAGTGCAACACTTTAGTTTCTTACCGAGACAAATTGTAAGAAGTAATGTTAAAACAACACAAAAACGCTTTTTTCTCATCATTTCAGCTTTTAAAATGAATATAAGATCAATCTTAAGCCTATAATACAGTAGCAGTGCAATATTTTAGTTTAAAACAGAGACAAATAATAAGTAGCAAAGTAAAAACGAAACAAAAACACCATTTTCTCATTATTTAAGCTTTTAAAATGAATATAAGATCAAGCTCAAGCCTATAAAACTGTGCAATATTGTGAGATTTCCAGTGTTAGTATTTGAGAAGTGATGTTAAAACAAAAAATATTTCCCCTGCTTTAAATGTGGTTCAGAACAACACACATCTCCTCTGAGGTAGTCTAATGTTAAGGAGGCATCTGGGACAAAAAACCCAAACAAAACTAGAACAAAATCACATCTTACATATCTTGTAAATGTTTATTAATAAACTACTGTGTACAGCACCTCGATACAAACTGTATTGTGGACGTGGTTTATTTCATGGTACACATGGTAAGTTGTGGTGGGTAGTTTTAACACTAAAATTACACATTATTAAATTATGCATTAAAAAAACATTTTAAAAATGAGCTACTTATTTACATCTTTTTAATACACACTTTTCTTTTGTACTCGAGTGCTTAATATCCAGTGATTACTATCGCTTTCATTCACACATGCACACTCACTCACACACACGCAGAGGTAGATTTACATTTAGCTTTACAGCATTTAGGGGTCGGAGGAAAAACACATCATATAGTAATATACTGATAACTCCCCTCTTGACTCTAAACAATGTGTACACTAACTTTCCAGTGATATTTTATTTGACAAGCAGGCAAAAGCAACTTCATGATCTTCAGTTGTTTCCCCTTCTGTCCGGCTCTTCTTCAACCATTTCTTGTGGTTATTTATAGTCTACGCAAAAACATAGAAAAAAAATACATTATGCATGAAATATTGGGTAAATAAGATGGAAGATGAAATAAAAAAAGTAATAGCCATCGCGCCACTAAACATACCAGCAGGTCAGTAGAAGAGCAACTGAGAGGGTTTGGATGGATGATGGAATTCACCAATGAAATTAACTGAAATCAAGTGTGGAAAGAACAACGTAAAAAACCCAACAGAGAGCAAAACAACCTCAGTGCGTTAACAAAAACATGACACTATGGAATGGCAAATTATGTCGAAACATTCTGTAAAATCTAAAATGTCTTGATGGATTTTGTAATTATGTGCAGAATAAACGACATCTGTGGTTTCTATAATTGATCAGCAGCATACTTACAGCTGTCCTCCTCGTCTGAGAAAGTGCTGACGACGTAGCAGGCATAAACAAATCCCAGGAGCTGCAGAAAGTAACATGAAAATGTTAAAAAGTGAGTCGACACAATTAGTCACACAATTAATGTTCTTTCTCTGATCTTTAAAGGAGTTATTCATCACAAAGCACACTTTAGAAATGGTCTCCTGACAACGGGGCAGCACGGGCGTAAACAATAAATTAACGATGACAGAATTAAATTTAGCTGCTTTGTTGGTGTTATATTTAGAAACACCTACGTGTGACGAGTCAAAATGTCTGGTGTGTCTGCAGATCTGCAGTCTTTGTGCTGTGACAGAAAACTCACATCAGCTTGTATCAAAATAATCAGTACACTGATTAAAAAACAAGATTATCTTGAAGTTTGTTTTCGCTTATCAAGCAGGACTGTGTAATTATCACCACACCAGTTTCATCTCACAGGAAATTGTTGCTCAATCACATACAAAAAAACCCAAACATCTTTCATCTGATTCATATGAAAGGAAATGGATGATGGGAACTGAGTCTCCTTGTTTCTTATAGTAACATAAAAAAGTCACCAACAAAAGCTTAAATAATTGACCTTTACTGTAAAAAAAAACCTAAAAAACAGACTAAAGCAGAGGAAAAACAACAAATGGGCATATTTATATTGATCTAAACAGGAAGGCATTCATTTTTAAAAATGTTATAAAAACTTTGTTGTGTGAAATACAATAAAAACAGGACCAACGTCACATCTTTTCAGATGTTCTTTAGTTCTTCATAGTTATTTGTTAATGTATTCATTACCAGTTCAACACAAAGCAGACAGATGCCTCCCCAGAAGCTCGACTTCTTGTCAGTGGTAGATTTTAGTTACTAATTTGACAAATAATAACTTTTTTGTTAGATTATTCTAGATGTTTAGTTATTTTCCATCAGAGTTTGATAGCATTTGGGAATTTGGGTAACACTGTGTGGCCCCGAGGTTATAGAGGGAGAAGGATAGTTACAGGACCATGATGCACCTGGGTGGGTATATGTTTTGTTTTTGTTTTTTTTTACCAGCACAAGAAAATCATGCAGGACCCCTTCATTATTTGTTCTTTGTTTGCTTTTTGGAAAAATAAACCATGAAACTAAAGGAACCTTGAATGAACATTAAGCTTGTTTCACCTGCATACAATACGAACCTTCGGTGCAGCAGCGGCTCTTTGATTTGTATTTTGAAGTCTGATTTAGATGTGTTGGACAGTTAGCTACTACACAAACCATCCTTACAGCCAAGTCACAGTTATGTACATAATCTGGATGTTTGGGGTGAATATACTTGTGCAAGTAACATAAGCAAACACAAATTTTCAAGATTGCTTAGTTCCTTTCTCAGGAGTAGCGACATATAGCCAAATGTGTCATTACTTTGAGTCAACTTGTGGATTTGTCTGGGTTTGAACATTGTTGGAAACATTCGGGATAATGTAAGTAAACAACTCAAAAACTCACAAAATATTGTATCTAACCAAAGTCTAGGATTCTTCCATGTTATATCCTCAAACTAACGCGACAGCCGACAGTCTCACCGATACGAGGAGCTGGACGATGCAGTGCAGGATCTCTATGTACTGGTATTCCAGCCAGCAGCTCAGCACCGTGGTCAGCTCGGGGTTCTGCTGGTTCTGCTGGTTCTGCCACCCATCGGAGGGAAGGCCGTCGCTCCTCTCGCAGCCCGGCCCGTTGTCCTTCCACCACGAGCGATGTGACGACACTCCCAGGGAGAGAACATCGCTGTCCTGCAGGGACAAAAAATGTGAGGGCGACTCCTGAGCTCTCAGGTTCTTGAAGATATTTCTGCTTTAATAGAGCGCAGAGAAATCTGACCCGCGTGGAGGATCAGGTGCAGCCAGAACCTGATATGTTTGAGTATGAGCCTCGCTTCCTCTCTGGAGCCACTACTAACGATTACTTTCATCATCTATTACGCCATCATTTTTCTTTTATTTCATGTAATTCTGTTATTAATCATTGTATAATAAAAACAACAGCAGCTGTTGGTCTGACTCAGTTATAAATATGTGTCTGAAATAATGAGGACATGAAGCCATAAAACAGCAGAAAGCACAGAAACAACAAAATGAAGGGACTGATCTTGTGAAGACTTTGATTCAGAGGACGTTAATATCTGTGTGAATGTTTCAAACTGAAAAAAGGAGTTTTTGTAATGTGATATTAGATTTAATTCCACATTTAAATGTTCATAAAAAAAAGGATGTTAAAACGGTTTTACAACCATGCTTCAAAAAAGTCGGAATGCAGTGTAAATAAAAACAAAATGAATTCATTTACAACAGTCACCTGTTACCAGTGAACCTGTTTACCTGTGGAACGTTTCAGGTGTTTTTGGAGAATTCAGCAACTTTTCCCAGTCTTTTGTTTCCCCCGTACCAATGTCTTTAAAATGCATTGTTGGTATCAAAATTCAGAATAAGCACATGTTTACAAAAATCAAAAACGTTGATGAGGTTTAAAACAAAAAAAGTTTGCACGCCATGTAAAACATAAATAAAACAAAACGTGTTAATTTACTTAAAGTCTCAAGAGACGACTTTTGCTGTGATTTGGCGCTTTATAAATAAAGATTGATTGATTATCGTACTCTTGTCTCCCTCCTGCAGTGTTTTTATATAATGGTTGTTTTATCTTGTCCTTCCTGTCTTTTTAATTAAAATTGACTTTCTTTACTTTATTGTTTCATCATAAAAGTTATAATTATCTGCTTTTATGGGAAGCACTTGTACTATATAAATAAAGTTTATTACCAGTCGTATTATTATTAAAGGAAGGGTTCAGTTTATGCCTAATAGCTTTGTTTGTTCTCTCAAGTCTCTCAGAGTTATGTCTTGGCAAAACAGCACACAGTGAAGAAAGAAGAAGGCAGTTATGTAATTGATATAACAGATTAATACCAGTTAAGTGCTGCATAGTTATGGAAATTGAATGCTTCACTTCACAGTGACGAGTCCGGAGAGAAAGATAAGAATGATGAATCTCAAAAGCTCTGCTGTAGAGCCGAGCTGCTGGGAGAAAGAGACTGTTAAAAGTAAAGCTGCATGGATCTATAAAATATGAACAAATAAAAACAAAACGCCTGTCAGAAGTTATCGGAGACAAATGTGCTTAAAATGTAGTCTAATTATTAAAAGCGAGTCATTCTTAACAATCAGACATTTTGCATTTTCACTTGATGAAAGAGAAATACTTGTTTTCAGCATCAATCAGGAACAAAAAAAAAAAGCCAATTCAGTATGTTTCCTGCTGCAGATATGAGACATTAACAAGCTCCAGTCACTTCACAACACTAAACCTTTTGTACCTGAGAACAGAAACATGCTGTTTATTCATGTGACTGGTTCTGAAAGCAGGTCCTGAGCTGAACACTGTATTTAGGAGCTGAAGCTGCCCGACTCTCTAATTATCCGTCGCTTAACGTGACCATTACGACTTACCTTTGAAAGCCCTCCCAGATCCAAGTAGAGACAGCTCACAAAGACATTCCAGCCAACCCACAGCAGCAGCCACAGCAGGTACTGAGGAGACAAAAGGTACGCTGATTACAAAGGAAATGAAGTCTTCCACATGGTCGTGGTGAAGCACTGCGCTGCTCTTTTTACTGGCACATGTGAATCTGACATGAGCCGAGTGGTTTACAAGACAAATATGAGACATCGCAAGACCATAAAAGTGATGTTTCTCTGAATGTTGCCTGTTTCTTGTGACATACTGGTCACTATCATCACGTCAGGCCTCCGAATACCCTTCAAATAAATAAATGGTAGTCCAACTTAAAAGAGATTCTGAATCTCAGTGGGAATATTCCTGGTGAAATAAATACTTTTAAAAATAGCTCTCACGCCGTTACTGTCGCACACCGCCTCCATACACACAACCACAAACAAACACACATCTCAGATATCTAATCAATAAATACTCCAGTTGCCTCCGCACATCACAGCAGCTGTTTTCTCTTGATTAAACCAGTTTTTGTAGTTTGTTTTCTGCCCATTTCATACTTATATGTCACAGCTGTGTCATGTAAATAATAGGGGCGATTCTTACGGTTGATCTGCATTGCATGGACATTTTTGGTAAATGCATTAATTCACTTCTTTTTAATTAAAATAAGCGAGAGTGTTAGATGAGGTGATTGATTTCACTCTCTTGACTTTATACTAAATATGAATCCACAACCAGGTTAGCTTAGTTTAGTATAAATACTAAAAACAGGGGGAAACAGCTATCCTTGCTCCATCCACAAAATACACTTACCAGCTCCATTAAAACTCAGTAATCAACATGGTTTATCTCATTTGTTTAATCTGTAAAAAATGAGAGGTTATGTGTGCGACTGTTTTTGGTTGCCGCTCTCAGCTTCGACAAACGAGAGGAACTAATCAGTGATCTTTCGAGGTTTTAGGCAGTAGATTTTGTTGTTACCGCCTGACGAGCTGTTTCTCCTTGTTTCCCGCCAGCTACTGGCTTCATATTCAAAGTATCGATACATGAGTGGTTTCAACCCTCTCTTCTAACTCAAACAGGTCTATTTCCCAAAATGTTGAACTATTCAAAAGGTCAAAAAACGTTGTGTGTAAACCAACATTTATTCTTCAGTGCTTTCCAGAATGACCAAGTAAACTAGATTATCAAATCCAAGTTGTAGGTGCTAAAGAGTTTTATCGACTTTAAATCATTCTTTACTTGGTCAATTTGAGGTAATCGTCTGCCTCAGTTTCTTTATTAAAGTAAGATGACTTTGCCAGATTTTACAGCGTAGACAGCCGCCAACATTGACAGCTATTGTTCTGAACTGTTTAAAAACTACCAAACAGCTCATGCTTTAAAAAATGCGTCCTTTAAATCCTTTAAATGAAAACTTCCTGAAGTCAAGTCTGTTCACATTAAAGGTGCTCTATGTGAGAATTTCAATTGAATAAAATTAAAAAACTGATGATGAAGAAAATAGAGTTCTGACATTATGAAGTCTTTGTATTGATGTTGCAGAGTTATTGTTAGCATGCAAACTAGCTGCTGCTGACCCGTCCCAGTCCAACATACCTGTGCTGGTGGTGTTGACAGCAGTTGTAAACCTTCTCCTGCTGCTTTGAGCTCCCAGTCCGGACCACTACATGCACGGCTAACCAAGCTAACTCGCTAAAAGAAGCTACAGTTACTCCGATGATATGCTGAACTATAGAATTGTGACTTTAAATGAGCCCGACTTAATGGCCCTAACGTATGACACACCCCTAAAACTGTTCCACGTCTCTCAGGGTTAGCGCAGTTTCCTCACCATGATAACGTAGCGTGACCTGTACTGGATGACGCCAAACAGGCCCAGGATGACCACGATGACGTGGAAGAAGTTGATCATGATGGGCGCCCACTGGTAGCCGAGGAAGTCAAACACCTGCCTCTCCAGCGCTGTGATCTGTTGGGGAGCAGAAACAGTTCAGACACCCTGACAGAGAAGATTACGTCTCTGTCAGGTGAGGCGGCGTTGCCCCGGAGGGCGGTGAGGCGCCGATTCTTTGCTCGTGTGTCCCTCAAGGTTTTTCATTCTCATAAGTTGTCAAGGCAACTGAGCCGTGAGGGACAAGGCATGCTGGGAGGAAAGACAGACGTGGTTATAATGCTGTGTCCTCCTGAGGGTCGGATGAAGAGGGGGGGCAGGGTGGGAAACACAGAGGAGGAGGAGGACTCAGTGGGTGCAGCCTTTCATTGTGGTGGTTGTCGTGGAGGACGGTCGGAGGGCCTCCGACACAATAAGCTCAGAGCACAGTTCACCAAAATAAACTTTAAATCAGGCAGTAGCTGAGAATCATCCTCAATATCTAAAGATATGTATAAAAAAGTAGTTAAATGTGCCTTTAATACGTCACCAGAGCTTGAGGAGACTCCTTCAAAATCAAAACACAAAGACAGTCAGCTTTTCTTTTAAGAAGAACTTGAAAAGATTTGCATTTTTTACAAGTTGCTTTGGGCACTTTTTGCATTTAAAGTAACTAAAATGATTAACTTAGCTGTTAGTGGTTCATCAGCTAACTGATCAAAGCACTAAACAGCTCAGATGTCTGATTTTATTTCACTTGAGTTTGCAGTTTATGCAGAATCCTTGTTTGATCGTGACAATGTGAATGGAAGGTCATCAAACACAACACCGAAGTACAACGAGCTGGTTTGGTGATTATTATTAACATATTGTAATCTGTAATCTGAATGTGAGAAATGGTCAGAAGCTAAAGAAAAAGTGAGTTTACAAAACACCAAAAAATGAACTTTGCTGTGATCTGTAAAAAGTCTCAAGTCATCAGAAAATGTTGCTCTTATTTGTAGTTTTTCATCAAGTCGTCCAGCAGGGAGGAGCAGATAGTCCTGATGTGTGAACAGATGTGTTCATGTCGACGCATCCTGTGTGAAAAAGAAACAGAAAAAACATCTTACCAGCTGCAGGCAACACAGGAGGATCAGCATGCATCGCGCCGAGCAGCAGCCCATCTTCCTCTTCTCTCTGGCTCTGATGATGATGAGGAGGAGGAGGATGTTCAACAGCAGTGAAGAAGACTCTGGTTATCTCTCTACAGTCGCTCAAACACAGGGGAAGAACCTGCGGAGCTGTGGGTCCATTACCAGACGTGTGAGGAAACGCTCAGTGCACTTTACCTCATGAGGAAAACACGTAGGCTGTCCCTGCGTGGAAACTACAGAGGAGGGGGGAGGGGAGGCTGTATGACGGGCGATCAGTGCCGGGGGGGGCAGCGAGGAGGGGGGAGGAAACCCTGAAGGACCAGATCAGCTTCAAGAGGCTGTGACGTGTTTTATAGTGGACTGTGATGTCAGAGAGGAAACTCCAGGAGCTATTTTAACATCAGTCAGTTTCCATCATACATTTCAGTTACACCATACTGTGGTTTAATTGTCTGAATCAGGCGCCAATGAAATACTTGAGGTTCAAACTAGTAGTGATGGTAGAGAGGAGAAACAACTAGAGGAAGGAAGAGGAAGCTCATTTTCAGGTTCACACTTTTATTTGGGGGTCGTACTAGAACAGGTTGACATACTTTAAGTGTTAAAAAACACATTATTTTTACCCTTTTAGATTCTGTGTCTTGAACGCTCCGTTTTAACAACAGAATGAGACATTTTGCGTCTGCTGAATCTTTGGTGAGAGTTTCATGAACGGTCCGGTTGATGTGTGTGATCCTTTGAGGCATCTGCTACATCAGCCGAAAGTGCTTGTTTTTGCCACAGACAGACTGAGGTTGTTATTCCAAGTGTCTGACAAATGATTCCTTGTGTTAGTTTTGTTGGATTATAAGATATGTTTTGTGAAGAAAAGAGGTAGTTGATTCTGTTATAATTGTGTTTAAGTAAAGCTGCACTTTTCATGGTTTCATATACAGCAGCGATCCGTCGAGGTGAGCTCTGTTATCGGGTGTTTCTGCTCTGTGATGCTGACTGCTGACGGGGGCTGGAGAAGAAACGGGCTTTACTTTGTGAGCGTAACATTAGGAGGAGGAGAAGCAGACAGCAGGGAGGGAACCAGAGTCTCTGGTGAGTGCTGAGTTTAGTGAGTGTCGACCTGAATTCAAATACACAGATACACACGCGAGATACTTGCTCGCTTACTGCTAATCTTGTGGTCCGACGTGCTTCCCTGGTGGTGAGCACAGCATTAAAGGGATAGTTCAGGTCTTTTGATGTGAGGTTGTATGAAGTGCTTCTGTCTGGTCAGTGTATTAGCTGCTGTAGAAAACCGACAGTATCATCTACAGCATCGACAGTAAAGCAGAACATTGTTCAGCTAAATGGCAGCGACAACAAGACGTATTTTACCCACCCAAAAAGAAGGCACACCTACAAAAGTGTAGGTTATATTTTTAACATTTTGGCTGTATTCTGTGCCTGCCCTGCACTGTATCACACGGCTTAAGATACAGCGTACACTTAAAGAGATGTATATTTTTTATCGGTGTGTCTTGCTGTTGGCTCTGTTCAGCAGTACGATGCTCTGCTTCCCTGACGTTGCCACGGGTTGCTTCCTTAGAGGGAGCGCTGATGGTCATTAATGCAGGTAACACACTGAATACAGGTGAGTACCTCATACAAGCACCCCACCAAAAGACATGAACTATCCCTTTAAATAAGCAGCACCAATGATGAAGATCTCATGTGACTTGAGGTTTTAGTTTTATTCCTGCTACGTTTACGACTTCCTCCCTCACTCTCTGACTCTGTCCCGGAAGATTTCTCTTAATTATATTACTCCTCTGAGTTGCACCTAGTGTTGTGGCATGGATTGACCCTCATACAGCAACACCGTCTCCTGCAACCTGATAGGTGGTTTCTCTCTCCAGCAATGGCCCCAAGTCGCCAGCAGGTGGTGCTGGAGAGGTGGAAGGGTTTGGGGGTCTTTAAAGGTGTGAGAGAGAGTAGCGAGGTTAAAACAAGATGAAGAGCAGGACATCAGCTGCAGGAGTTTTACATGTTTACAACATTTAAACTGTGTTGTAGAGGAGATGAAGAAGACGACATGTCAGGATGTCTCTCAGCCGGGGGGGCTCAGGGTGAGTTAGGAGTGGCTGAAGTTTTTTTTTGTGATTTCACTTTTAAACTCTCTCTCATGTTTGACGAGGTCTGTAAAATCTCCGACACAACAGCAGTTTGACCTGTTGTCTCTCTGACGAAACCTGTTTTCTTTCTATATTATAATAAAGTCAGTGTAAATAGATCACACGCTGGTTTCACATCAACCAGATGTTTCAGAAAATATTCACTTTTAAAAACAAAAAAACTAAATAATTGACAGCATTTAATAACAATAATTCAGACTGGTTATCTTTATGGTCCGTGCGTAAAAGTTGGAGCTGGCTGTGATTCAGACTCTAAATGCTCCTGATGTGCTTCATGCACCTTTAGCAGGCTTAGAGAAACATCCTCCCGAGCCGGAGTCAGCCCCGCTCATTTGACAGCTCCACCCGCACTTCCCCGTCCTTCCGAGGGATGACGCTAGAATCAAAAGACGAATTAAAAATTGGGGGGTCTCCAGCTCTGCCTGTGTCACATGGAAGCACAGTAGCCGAGCCGAGGGGATGCGAGTACAGATGGAGGGGGCTTGAGGGACTCTGGTGGAGAAACCCTGGCACTTGGAGGTAATATTGGACATCCAGCGGCGGCAGGTCGGACTCTTCCCAGCCTCCCTTCTGGCTGGGGAGCGGAGGAGCGCAGGGATCGGGGCGCACAAGCGGGTCAGCGGGCGCGCAGAGGATGTCACATGCAATATGCTGCATTCGTGTTCCGTGAAGCCCAAGAACGCCAAGTTATCGCCTTTGATTGATTATGCTCGCGGGCAGCGGCTGGTCCGTGTGGAAGCAGAAGGACGCGACCAGGGTTGACGCTGCGCCTCCCAAAATCTCCGAGCTGAGTGAGTACAGGGATGCTATAGCGCAATGCTCTGTGCCTGTGGCTATGTGACAGGCTGGAGGGAGGGAGGCATGGAGGGGGGAGAGGAAAGGGAGGGAGGGAGGGAGGGGGGGTCATTCATATGTGCCTATAGATCCCGTTCGATAAGCTGCACACGCAGTCGGCGCACGGCATCCTTTTTATTTTTGAGCCAGGGGGGATGAAGCCGTGCGCGCTTTGGCTGCTTTCCTTTGTGCTCGCCCTGACTGCCTTTTTTACCCCCCCTCTTCATCTGCTCCGGTCATACATTTAACACACAGACACGTGTGCAACCCACCTCAGTCTCACTGCATCGCCTCCTTTCGTTTTTTTTTTTAAAATGCGATTTAAGCCCCGAAATGAGCGGATTTGATCAGAGAACTTCATTGTGATTTGACGCGAGGAAGGCGCAGGGAGCCTCCAATCAAGCGTTTGCTCTGCGCCCGACAGTGAAGCATAAAGATAATTAACGTTAGACCTTCCGTTAACATTTGCACCCCCTCCCCTCCCCTCCTCCTCCCCTCCCTTACTCATAAATAGGGGGTGTGGGGAGGAGGAGAAGGAGGAGGAGGTGGACTGGCTTTGTCGTGTAAGTTGCCAGCTGACCTCAGGGACACAACATCCTTTACCATCCCCACTTTGATCTGGAAATGAATCGGAAACGCTTTGATGATTAGAGAAAAGAAAAGGAGGAGAGAGAGAGAGAGAGAGAGAGAGAGAGAGAGAGAGAGATGGAGAGGGGGGTGAAAAAAAGGCTCTACAGGCTTAATGAAACATGATAAAAAAGCACACTGCATCAGCTCGAGATTCCTCCTTCTCTCCTTCTCTCCATGGCCGCCTATAGCCTCCACCTGCACACCATCACACCCTTCACGTTTTTCTCCCCCCCCTCCTCCTCCTCCTCCTCCTCACTGCCTCAGCTTCATCTGAGTCGTTGGTTGGTAACCTGTTGTCAGCATCACTGCAGTTGGAGGTGTCAGAGCCCAGAGGCGCGGCGAGCCGGGCAGCCGAACCGTCACCCAGCGTGTGATTGATGCCTGCTGAGTGGGTGCCATCATGAGCCACATACATCCAGCCTCCCCTGACACACACACACACACACACACACACACACACACTCTGACACACTCTGACACACAGGAGCCCTCCATTCTTTCATCCTTTATCCCACCAAAGCGTAAAAACACAACCATGATGATGATGATGGTGATGTGGATGAATCCATTTTTAACTTTCAGCAATCTGTGTTGTTGTTCTGCCTGTTTTCAAGGTCCCTCGTTCTGTCAGAGCAGCTGGGGGGAGGGAGGGAGGGAGGGAGGGAGGGAGGGGTGGAAAAACAGAAAGAAAGAAAAGAAGAAGGGATGGGAGTAATGTGATCAGAAGAAGACATCATAATTATTCTTTAACTCGCTGTGAATAATGTCAGCCGCTGTTTGTATCAGAGGCCAGCGTTGCACAGATAAAGACAGAGCCTCGGCTTCCTTCCTCACAGGGGCATGGTTAATCGTTGTTGCAAGCAAACATTTGACCTAATTCACATTCTCACACAATAGCAGCCTCCTCTCTCCCCCCCCATCTCTCTCCCTCTCCCTCACACACACACACACACACACACACACACACACACACACACACACATTGCTGTTATTTGTGTCACACAGAGGGTGAGGTTTTTGCTCCACATGAACTCCCAGGTGGTTTATCAAAACCTGAGCAGATTCGGCACAGAGGCCACTGCCGGCTGGCTGGCTGGGTTTGTTGAAAAAAAAAAAAAAAAAAGCAGCTCCAGTGTTATTAATTATGAACACGCATGTAAATGCAGCGCATGTTCCTAGAAAATTACAAGCCTACCGGTGTTAATTGCAACAACTGTAGGGCTAACTGTGTTCCTGCGAATGTATTTTTCATGAGGATTACAGCATAACTCCTTGTTTGACTTCGTGGCCTCGTCAGGTGCCGAGAGCGGAAACCATCAACGTTCAGAGGGGGAGGAGAGTTTGTTTAAAAAAAGAAATCAGTCATTGGTTTTAGTTGAATTTTGGCCAAATATTTCACACAGCATGTTTCGCACTGAAGGTATTTAAGTGTCCAGGTTAGATCGAAGTCAACAGGTGATATGTTTTCGTCATTTACGACTGCGTCCAACCGTTACGCTCCTGATTAATCAATACATCCTTTAGTATTAACAAAAACACAAGAAAACAGTCAAAAAAATATGAGACAGTGTCTTCATATGTTTTGTATTTTATGATGAACAGTTCCAAATGTAAATCTAATCTATCGACTCTAACATAAGACGAGGAAACAAAATGTCTCACATTTAAGCTCAAACAATTGTCTGTCAACAGAAAGAAAACTACTGATCGATACCGATCATTTATAATCAAGGAGAGGAACAACTGATATTTGCAGCCGATAAACATTTGCAGTAAAAATAAAAATCTCTGTGTTAAAATTTAGAATAGACAGTGATGGAACATTCACATTCAGTTTACTCGAGTTCACTTGAGTATTTCCATTTCCTGCTGCCATCAGAGCAAAAGTGTTTTATTTTCCAATGAATTAACTTTATTTATCAGCAATATGACACAAAAACAAACAACCAAGATGATCAGCCAGGCCGTCATCTATCAACCCCTAATCGATTAATCATTTAAATCATTTTTCAAACAAAAACACCATCCAGTCTTTTCTTCATTATGATGAGTCTATCGTGAAAACAGCTGTAAGTTGAAGCCCTTTCACAGTTTAAAGCGATGTAGCTTGAAAAATGACGTCAACAAGTAACTGATCGTCATCATGGTTGTGGATTCATTTTCTAATCAGACCGATCAGCTAACGGACAAATCTACATCCGTGTTGGATTGTTTTTTAAATGAAACTTCACTTCACTCCTTCACTCACACGTCACGTCTCCTGATTAGTAGACCAATCGATTTTTTGAGGATCAAAAGCAAAAATGATCCGCACATATTTGATTCCTCATTTGATAGTTTTGATTGTTATACTTTTCGTTATTCTTTTTGTGTCATGTGATCATCAGAGTGCCTCACATCATCTCCAACAATCATCTGATCCATATTTAAAGTAAAAATGCCCCAAATTCCTCAGTTCCAGCTGGTCGTGAGTGAGATTCTGATGTCTTTCTTTGTCTTATGCGATTAAAAATTCATGATCGTGTTCAAACAAACCAGTTCATTAGACGACATCGTCTTTGGCTTCAGGAAACTGTGACGATCATTCTCTTTGACTAGTTTCTGATAAATTGCAAGTCACCAGTTGTCGTCTTCTGTTTTTTCACTGATTCAAGAAGAGAGAGAAATAAACAAGGAGCTAGAACAACACTCCGTAGAGTGCATACCTCTGCCAAGGCTCAACAGTCCCCTTTAATTCAGTCACGTCTCATTCAATATCAAACTCAGTGACCCTGCGTCACTCCAAACTCCAAACCACCCATCGCTGATCACCAGATCTCGTATCTGCATCAGTGTTGACTGTTTTTTCTTGGGGATTCCTGTATTACTCCCTGAGAAATCAACAAAAATGTTGAAAAGTGAGATGGATCCATCCCGTTTTCCGGATCTGCACCAAAGGTTCTTTTGGTTTTGGTTTCTTTTGAGGCGCATCGTCCATCCAAGTTTTGTGGAAATCCGTTCTCTAGTTTTTGTGTAATCCTGCTGACAAACCAACAAACAGACAGACAGGCGTGAAAACTGAACCTCCTCGGTCTGTGGAGGTAGTAAAGGAATTTCTTTTCAAGATACAGCAAAAATAACCTAAACTCGACGGTCTACTTACTCACTTTGACAGTTTTCAGACACATCTTAGTCTTAATTTGCTGACATTGGTGCGTTCGCCGCCCCTAAAGGTAAAGACTGAACTTTTACTTTGCTTTACCTGAACATACGCTGCATGTGAGTCACTGAAGAGAGCACACATTAATGATCGATGACGCTCCGGTTTCCTCGTCCCCTCTCGGTGTAAGTAGCCGTCTGGCCTGTGATGCATGGTCAGGGCAACACCTGGCAAATCTGCACCTGCAGGTATTCGCTGGTAGTTTGTAATGAGCACACTGAGCACCACAGGCAGAAGGGAGGGAGGGGGGGGCTCTCTGAAGCCGAGGTAGAGGGGGGGCTTTGTTTAGCGGAAAAGCAGCCGGGGGAGGACCGTTTCTTGCTCTTGCTCTGAGCGCTACGTCCAATTGGTTGGCTCTGACGAGGCAGCTCTAGGGCCAGAGATTACACTGCAGTGCTGAGGCGTCACTCTGGCTGAACACCGCAGGCGGAGGCAGGGGGATAGAGGGAGAAAGAGAAGAATGGGTGGGGAGGTGTGGACAACACTCATTGAGACAGGGAAGGCAAGGGAAGAAGGCCGGGAAAACCTCGTTGGGAAATGTGACAGCTTCTTCTCATCATCTGCTTTCAGCGTCTTCAAACACCTGCCACGAGAACTCCCACACATGTCTTCCTCCCCTCCTCGCTCTCCTTTCTTTTCCTCCACACCTACACCTTTCCCCTCTCTTCTCTCTCATTACCCTTTCCGTCTCCGCTCCTCAGCTCTGTTTGTCAAATCAGCACAGATATAATTACACTGACGCTGTTGCCACTGTAATTCAAATTATCACGGCCTCACAGGTGCATATGGTTTCCTTTAAGTCCGGCGTAACATTTCAGACTGCTCGCTCAGGAAGTGAAGTCGAAAGCACAGTCGGATAAATTAGTGGCATTAAAAGCAGGTCGCCGTCTGCGAACTGTTTGCTGGCTGCTGTTAAAATACACCAAAACAGTTTTGATAGACATGCTGGGAAAACATGTTCACCGCCGCTGTCACTTCCCGAAGACATGCTCAAAGAAGTGTATAATTATGTTGGATATCCGGCGTATGAAAACATGACTTGTTGATAGATCATATTAACAATAATTAGCGTGGCGCTAATTTGAATTTGGAAACAAAGCAGTCGTCTTCCGGTCAGGACGCCCCGAACTCACAAAGAAAAACCACAAGCAGGCGTGCAGAAGAACCACCGAGACGCCCGTGTGTGAAATTCGGTGCATATTGGATTTCATGCAGAGAACAGCTGGGTTCAAAGCTGGATCTGCAAAAAAAGAAATGCAAATCAACCCAGAGTCTGTGAACCTTTCTCGTGCAGAGCCTGATAAACTGTCCCATCCCTACTCTGCCTGTTACAGCAGAAAAGCAAACACATAAAATAGTGAAAGTCAAATATTGTATTCTGGAGAAGAAACCTTGCCAAAGAAGCAAATAAAAGATTGAGGAAAAAATTCCACATGGGTAAAGCTTCAGTCAGCGTAGATCACTGAATCAAACAGTGCAGATTTTATTCCTCTGAAGGGGGATATTACAGCTGGAACGGGCCACGCCTCCACTGACAGATGCTCCTCTTCCTCGTCTAAAAACAACTGGACTTTTGGACTAACATCATCCCAGATGTTTCCAACAATGTTCAAACCCAGAGAAACCCACAAGTTTATTTAAGATAATGTGTGTTTTATGGTTGCATGTTGCCCTACTGCTTCAGCGTGTTTGTTTTCAGGTCATCCTTCACTAAACTCAGCACTCACCAGAGACCCCGGTTCTCTCGATTCTCTTCCCCTGCCCTCTCTCAGCAGAGTGCACCGCTAACAACTCTTTGCAGGCTCGATAGCCAATTAGCTGAATATTAAACAGCCTATAAATGTGGATCAAACTCCTCAGTACCACCAGTAGGGGTGATATGATCCCCCTCATTAGCTAAACACCATCCCGCCTTCATCCCCTAGCTGCAGAGAGCGTGCAGGAGCAGAGGGGTTGTTGAGTTGAATAACCCGATCGACTGATTGATCGATTGATCCTCTGTCTGACTGCGGTTAAACAGAATCTAAAGCCCTGATCTGCACTCTGAAATATCAGTAGCCTAACTGTGCTGTGTGCTGATAAATCTAATGTGTTGTCCATGGTGCTAAAGATGCCGACGGTTCTGTAATTGCGCCTTTTTTTCTCGGCCTCGTGTCAGTTTGGTCTTGGATCTATAATATTCACTCGTCTACATACTCCACAATGTGGTGCCACCTTGTGCAGTGTAGTCATGGAGGAAACCAGAGGATCATACAGACACACTGCTGTCCATAGTATTCTTATAGTATTCCTGTATTCAGTCAGTGGTGTCCATGTTGCTAAAGATACACCTCTAGACTAAACCACCTCTGTAACGGCTTATTTTAGGCGAGACGTGACTACAGATATCTTCTCGAGACACGTTGGCTTCAGCACAAGTTTGTTTACTTTGTCTCTAGTTCCCCTGCTGCTGCTCAGCCTGCCAGCGGCTGTCAAGCCAACACACTGATGCCCCCTCCAACCATCTGAGACGGAGAGGATCATTTCTGATATTTCCCCAAGGACATTTATCCCTTTTAATAAAATGTTTCAGCAATACAAACAACAAAGGATCACTTGATGAGATTTCAGCTGTCTCTCACTGAGGCTTGAGTGGTGGCACAATGTGGGACATGTTCTACCTGCTTGTTCACTGGACTGCTTCCTTTATGTGTGCAGATGGACCTTCAGGGTTAACTGTCGTTAACAGTAAAAGAGAATTTCCTTCAGCAAAAAAAAAAAAAAAGAAAATTCCACTGGACTTTTTTTTCTTTTGAAGAAGCTAGTTTCTTTATTTCCTCTTCCATCTGTGGTCAAAACAGTAAAACCCTTGGTAAAAATAAAAAAAAAAAAAAAAACACTTTGAAGTTTACCATAGAAGTCAGATCAGAGTGACTATCTAATGTTTTGATCAAAAGTGCATTAGGCCAAGACTAGGGATGTTTTTCACAACGCAGCTTTGAGCACATCTGTGTATGTCGGCTCTGGCAAACAGACCACTGACGGACATGCTAGCAGATGTCCGACTGTCTGCCGGTCCACAACTTTGGCTCAGACCAAAATATCACCACAACTCTTTGGCATAAATTTAAACAGACATTTATAAAGCTTACTGGTGAGGTGATCGATCAACCATATTTAAATGGCGGCCATTTTCTCAGGGCGAGAAGCTCAAATGCTGGAATACCGTTACGCTGCTGAGTTCCAGGTGGCGAGTGGAATAAACGTAGGGAATCTGACAAATTGTTAAAATTTCATCCCACTTCCTGATCGATCAGAAAGTTAAAAGATCATAAAAATCTGGAGGGACATCAGGCCGTGTTTCAAGGGAAAACAACATATTTGATAAACCATAAACTAACCTTATCTTCTTCGCTAACATTACTGCTGGATTACATCCAGAGTTAAACAACTGTGTCCAAGACGTGCTCAGATATTTTAGATTTAGTTTACGTCTCACCCGTCTTGGAAGTGTTTGAAAGCTGACGTCAGCTGTTGTCTAACAGGTTAACAAATATGTTGATTTACGTTGAACTGTGGACTCTGGATTTTCACTTTCAATTGTCTTTTCAGTGTCTAAGCAATCAGGACGCGGTGAAATAATAACAGTTTGTCAGGTTTCCTTCCTTTAAAAGTCTTGCAGTCTGAAACACAGCAGTGCTACATTTGAGCTTCCCAAACAGCTGCTGTGTGAATACGATCTGTCGCTTTTCATCTGGCATATTTCTCCCATAGTTTTTATGGCCTCAGATTACAATTAGCAATGGTCAGATTATATCCAGTGTTTGTCAGCCTTACCCAGTGTTACTGACTCAGTCTTGCTACCATAACATTAGCTTTCTGGATAATAGCTGAGCCAAAGTCTCATTAAAGACTTTTAACTAAGTACTGAACAACTTCTCCGTTGCGTAAGAACCTTATTTATGATTCCATGCGCTGTATCGTAGGCAACTGGATGTGTTACTTGAAGAAGTTTTACCTCTCATGATTTCAGAGTCGTTAGAGCCACAACGACCCAGAGTCCAAACTCAGAGCGCACGTGTGTGTACTCTGTAAGGACACTCCCACACAGGGTTTCTCCAGTTTGTTAAGAAGCCTCTTGGCTGAGAGGTGAATCATCTTCAGGGAAATGAAACACATCCAGTTGCCTACGATACTACACACTTAGAATGACCTGGAAGACTGAGAGCCTCCATCAACTTATTTGTGATTGTTCCAGCTTTAAGTAAAATCTAAGATGTTGGCAGGGAAATGGAATAATTGCTTGATGTTAGACTTTGATCGCAAAAATGCACAAAAACAAAAAATAATGGTCTTTTCTTTGGCAAGTAGCCATCGTGCAAGTGGGAGGCAACCGTCTTCTGCTGCGCTGCACAGCTCTGGCCTCCCCATCGTCCATTAATTCCTGATAATGGACGCCTCGTCGGGCACTATCCCTTACTTAAATCACAAGGTCATGAGCTGATTATTTTAGCGTAGAAGAGGCTAGAATGAAGAAAAACTAACCGGCAAGTCATTTGAGCTGCTCCAGATTGATATGTCTGCTGTATGTGGTAGTTTTCTCCTAAAAAACAACAGCAACGGGAGATCTGAGGTATCCGTGCTTTAGCAAACAGTCAGAGAAGACACACATTGTTCACCAGGCTACAGACAAATTGTTATTTGAAGGATCAGTTCTGCCTGGAAGTGAAGGATCTATGTGGGATCCATTCCTAAAGCACGTCGTTTAAAGTCTCAGATTTAATCATTAGCGAGGAGGAGGGAGGAAGAGTTTTGTCTGAATCTGGTGTTCAAGACTGAACAAACACGCGAGAGACACTCGGCTGAGACGTGAACTCACAGTTTCACATCGAAAACTTCACTTTGACACGACTCCCTCAGGCTGCCATTCAGTTCTCGCTGTGGCTGACGGACAAGCGACTCACACATAAACACACGTGAAAGCACACAGTCACAGCAGACAGATGGCGTGATTTGACAGAGATTAGAACAGGCTTGTTGTTTGGTCTTTCTGTTACAGCTCTTTGTTTTTATTGTTTATTTGAAACATATTACACTGCCAAATGTGAAATTGTCTGGCAAGCGGCATGGAGCAGAGCAGAAGCAGGAAATATGTTTCTGTCGGCTCGCTCTGCTTTCATACTCGTCTCCTTCAGTGGTTCAGGCTCAACTGGCTGCCGGCATGTTCAGCCTCTCTGTGACTCATTGTACCTCCTCAATATGTATGTTTGTTCTTATTTGACTGGTTAAAACCACAGGAGATTTGTATTTACTCACATACTCTACCTGACAAACAGATGAGCAGCTGATTCTCTGTGTTTTCATTATGAAGCAGCTTTTAAATGTATAACTGTTGGATTACTTTCTGGTGCAGGCTCACTTTCATGCTGTGTAGACCTAGATACTTCAAAATCTTTGTTGGTGAACAGATATAATGTTGATGTCTATGTGAGTGTGACACACAAAGCTCAGTAATCCCTCAGACAAGGTAAAGCAGAAGCACATGCCGGAGGCATAATGTCTGTTCACTTCACTGCTTCAGCGCTGGATGGGAATTCTCACGTTTCCCCTTCAAACTGCTGCTTCCTCTCTGCTCCCTCCACCGTGAATATTTTCCTTCTGGTTCTGCTGCTTTGTTAACCTACTCAATGTTTTGTAAAGGTTAGATAATTTTGTAATGAAGCACCGCTCTTTGCCTGCAGATCCCAGTGACACCGTGGCACTTCCCTGCGTGCATGAGTTGTAAGGGTGTGAGTGTGAGTGTGTGAGAGCAAGTGAGCGCCAGCGCTCCCACATGGCCTCCATGCAGGACGGGCTGAACTTCACGGCTCCTCCCTACGGCAAGGTCCTGCTGCTGGGCGCTATCGCTGCTGCCTCAGCCTTTGTTGTCACGATCCTCATCGTGGTGCTCTGCGTGGGCTGCCAGAGGTGAGAGCAGTGTGCACACATGCATGACCACACACACACACACACACACACACACACACACACACACACACACACACACACACACACACACACACACTATTCACACGTGCACACAACAGTAGTGGAAATCCTTCACTTCAGAAAAAATCATCAATTACAATTAAAAGTAGGGGATTTACATTTTTACTTACTAACTTATTTACTTTACTGATTCTGCATTAAAATGTTTAAAAATGTTGAGTTGTGTACTTGTGTTTCAAGCCAAATACAACATCCAAATCACAAGAGCTGCAAACTTTTGATAAATGTAAAATGTGTCCCAATAAACATACAGAGCTGCTACAGAGATGTCCTGACCTAAAAATCATCTGGACATTAAAACAATGCTTTAATAACATTAGAAGCATTTTTTAATATTATTTAAAACAAAACTTACGATTGATATATGATTTTATAATGTTGTGGCTTAGAGGTATACAGTAAAGTAGCATTACATGAAAATGCACAATTAATGTACTTCAAAACTGTACTAAAGTACTCTTAAGTAAATGTAATCAGTTTCTCTTGACCCCTGACACGCACACATGTAGAGATACTCCGCATGTCCTTCTCACACACACACACACACACACACACGTGCACAGTCACGGGATGACTCAGACACACATGGACGATGACTCAAACACACACAAGTGCATCACTGTAGTAAGTGTCAACCTGTGTGACAGAGCGGTTGTGTTTACCACAGGAAGGGGAAGACACACAATGTTCCCGGCGAGGGTGGAAAACACCGTCTCATGGACATGGTAGGTATCAGGCGGCGCTGGCCCTCCACGTCTTTTTGTGTTTGTGTTCGCTGCAGAGGTAGCTGGAGTAACTCTATTCATCTGGGAACAATATCATTCAGAGGACACCTCTTCAGTCTTAATTAGTGTTTAACTGGGCTTTTGTGTGCGTGTGTGTGTGTGTGTGTGTGTGTGTGTTTGTTGTCAGGGTATACTCAGGCAGTCGAAGCTGCGGTCCATCAGCAAATCAGACACTGAGATGAACAAGATGAACTGCAATGGCAAAAGTGAGTCCATCTTTCACATACAAATCCTGACCTGTGTGCTCTGAACACCACCTCACTGCACCCTGGTGAAAACCTCGTTATCGACTCCTAATGAATCTGAACAGACGGGTCCCTGTTTCAGCTGCATGACGAAGCACTTTTGACGCCATCGGAATAAAGAGATTTTTGAGCAAAAGGAGCAGGAAGTTCGTAATCTCTCAGCTCATTTAAAAGCATGAAAATAAAAAAAACCAAACAGTCGAGCTGCAAGGTTTTTACACTAACAGAATCAATATATCTGGCTGTGAAATGGAGAATTAATTGGTTAATTTTGCAGCAGATCAATAGCATGACAAGCAAATACATAAATGGAACATGTTCTGATTGTGCTTCATCCTCTTTCATTAATGCCAGTCAACAAAAAACAACCCCTAAAAATACAAATAAACACTTAGGGAAATCATCTCCGAACAATAAAACGTGTCACCGTGCATTTTTCTCCGCGCGATCCGTCTCTAATCCGGCCCTAAATTTATGCAAAACCTTTTCTATATTAAAATTTGAGGATGCTTTGGAAGAGAAATTTACCCTAAAACGGAATTCACATCGCATTCACGGCTCAGCCTTATTCCACTGGACTGTTCGGGCTCGATTTACGAACATGCATCTCTCTCTAAAAGACAGAAATCAGAGAGCCAAGACGAGTCCTGGAGCGCCGTCACTGACAGTCAACAGGGAACTGAGTTTGTGGGCACTGTGACAGTAGCCTGAGAGCGTTTGAAGGAATATAAGCATATGTCCTGCTTCATATTTGTCCTGCTTCCACTGCAGTGGAATGAAGTCAAGTTGGACGCAATATTCTCAAACATCCACGTCAGCTCCCAGTTTACTGTCAGCTCCAGATTTTATCGAACCAGCGAGAGATTTGTCCACGTTCAGATATCTTTGTTGGATTGTCCAGCGCGAGAGAGTAAACGTGTGTGAATTCTGTTTTCTGGTGGGCGTCCTGTATCTGCCTTGCAGAGGCAACTAAAAAGAAACGTCCAGCAAGCATGGACCTTCTGCTGCTGCTCAGCTGCCGGTCTAACTCTGACCTCCGTTCTCAAGGCAGGCAGCTTCCCCAGATCCCCTCTGGGACTGGAGAGGACGGAGAGCACACTTACTCAGAAGTGGGCCGACGCTCCTCCACCACACGTACTGACGATGCCCTCTACGCCATGGTAGGCAGGGCCGGGCAGACGGACACGCCGGCCCCTCCGGCAGTCCCTGCCAACACCCCGGCTCCTCCTGACCCAGACGGGGACGTGGAAGGAGGGCTGCCCGAACCCGAGGCCCAGGTCATGTCTCCACCTCACCAACCAGAGACGGCCGAGTACGCCTGCGTCCGGAAGCTGAGGAAGGCAGACAAGGCGCCCCAAAAGAGGGACAGCGGGACGGATATGGGGGAGCCGCCGGCGCCGCCTCCAAGACACGCCCCGCCGTCGCATCCCGCCCCTCCTCCACCACACCCTCACAGCACGAAGTTGCCCCGCAGAAACGTGGATGCCTTCAATGTCCCGTCATTCCCAAAGGTTGGTGGAGGAACTTTTCTTTTTTAATCTGATGATGTTTACAAAACAGTTTCTGAGCTTTAGAGTTCATACAATGGAAACAGTGCTGTAGTTAAACCAGATCAAGGCAGGAAGACCATGAGATGCAGCTGAAATCTAACAAATGAAACTCATGTAAAGATTGTTTTAGTTAAAATTCTTGTTTGGGATAAATTTGATTAAACATCGACCTTTTTTCACATGGCAGCCATTTTATTTTGATGTCATGCTCGGGGCGGGAAGCTTAAATGCTGAGATCATGTCATGTTTTCTTAGTTCCAAGTTAGTTAAATGTGGAATATCTGACAAATTGTTATCATGTCACAGCTTCCTGATTGATTAGTGACTGAAAATATGGCAACAGTGAAAATCTGGAGGGACATTACATTACATAATATTAGCATTCAACCACATCCTAGCAAACATTAGTGTTTAGCTTTGGGGTATGCATGCTAATGTGAGCTAACAAAAGCTAACAGGGTGAGCAAGTATGTTGTTTTACCTGGAAACATGACTCAACATCTCTCTATCTATTGTCTTTTTTTAGTTGCTGACCAGTCAGGATATAGTAAAAAAAAAATAAATTTCAGTTTCCTTACATTTACTCGACTTGTAACTTGAACACAGCACTACAACATTCGAGCTTCCCGCCCTGAGGAATAATGCTGTCAGGTGAAAATGGCTGCTGTGTGAATATGATCTGTTGTGCTATTTATACATGTGTAAGCAACTTTTGAGGTGAGAGGTCATTGAGAGATTATTTTATGGGTGGGCAAGGATTAGATTTAGTCTTTAGATTAGATTATTTTCATGGAAAGAGATTAGATAAAAGGGCAGAAAACATGTGATATGTGACGTGTAATTTAATTGAGAACCATTCATTTTGTTATTTGATGTCATTCAAAGGCAATAGCTTCACATCTTCCTGATCAGCCTGGACAGCATCATCGTGTAGAGGTGAACAGGATTCAGTTTTTTGGGCAGACGGAAGTGATGACTGGAGGGGAGAGAAAGTTAACAGCTAAGTCGTGTAGTTAGTTTTTTCTCCAGAGGTCCGAGGTGAGATCATACAAAGCAGATCAAGACTAAATCAATGCACTGACATGCCAGTAAGGCCCTGAAAATGGATGATGATGTCTGTCAGTCAATCATCTGGACCGAAACACTTTGGGATGATCCCCCGATCTCTTCTCTAATGTCACCACGAGGTTGACACTTAATGAAATAGCTTAGATCCAAAAGAGACATTTGGTACATTAAGTCATATAAACTCAACCGATCCATTTTAGTTTTTTGTCTAAAACTTCGGTTTGTGACCTGAACAACTAATGACTTCCCATGAGCCTAAGCTGCACTTTGTGGTGAGTGCTAATTAGCAAATATTAACATACTAACCTGCTAAATCTAGATGGTGAACACTGACTGTGTAACATCACCATGTTAGCACTGCCACAGTGAGCATTAGCATTTAGCTAATGCTAAGATCAACCGTGCTCACATATGCACAACCTGATAGCACTGCGTTGGTGTCGTTCATGACACATAATCGTTAATATTCCTCCAGGATTATTCTTGAAACTGACCAATCACGATTTTATAACTTTGTAGCTTAGCCTGGAAGAAAACACGCATGGGGAAGTTGTCCTTTTTCAAATATACTTTGTAACTTCTACATTTAACCCACTGAACCACTGACACTTTGCTCCAGATGTGGACTTTGTCCCAGTTTCGTAACATAGAAATCCTGGAGCGACATGAAATACGATGTCCCAGGAACCCCACCAACATGCGTCTGTGACATCACAACCGCGTGACTGCCGGGTTGCAGTGATGCTCCTGGAACAACATTAATTATGATGTTCTGGGAACAACACCAACCGAGTTCAGTCTCACAGAGCTGCTAGCATCACTGGAGCTGTTGGCAGGCATTAAGATTAAAATAGCTCTGTGTTAAAAAAAAAAACACAAAAACCCCACGGGGCTTTGCAGGGCGTGTTGATGCAGGTAGAGAGAAACTGACTCTCAGATGTGTAAATTTGAAGGCTATCAGATGCCAAAACGCCGTGCAGCCAGTTATAATTTTACAACTCTGGACAGTTATCACAGAATCACTTTTTTATTTTTTATCTGTGGCTGTGGGTTGTGAAGTAAGTAGTAAAAAATACAGTATAGGTTTTACGCTATAAATGTGAGCACAGATTCACATCAGTGTTCGAGAGGAAGGTTGTGTTTGTGCTATGGATTCGTGTTATAGTGGTATTTGATGATAAGGCAGCAGATTTTTTCAGGACAGGATTGTGTCGCTTTTTCAGTGTTGAGCCGGTTTAAAGGATCAAGTTCGACCTGGAAATGAAAATTGAGTCATTATCTACTCACCCTCACACAGATGGAAAAGGCGAGTGAAGTTTTTTTTTGGACCATGAAACATTTCTGGAGCCTCACAGTAAAACAGTGTTGCAGTATTCTCCCAAACAACTGAAGCAGATGGGGGGAAAAACGACAGAGCAAAAACATTCAACGGCTCCATACAGACGGTCCGGCGTGATCCAAATCTCTGGAAGGTTCCAGATCTGAAATCGAATTGGAAAGACGTTACTTACAGCAATTTTAAAGCTGACATCTTCACTGTAGCTGCTGAGCTAAAGGCGTTAGCGTGAGACTCGTCTGAAGTGAGTGCTCAAATGTTTCAGTTGAATTTGGCATCTTGTTGCTTCTGGAGACTTGGATTACACCTGGCGAGCTGTATGGAGCCATTTTATATTTTCCGGTTGTTATTTTATGTTTCAAAACAAGTCCCAAGCTAGACACTGGAACAATGTTTTGCTGTGAAGCCGCAGAAATCTTTTGTGGACTACGACACTCCACGTGGTGTCCGTAGCCCCTCTGCATTGATGGACCGGCCTCTTCATGGTCACATTCTTCCATGCAAGGCTGGAGGCTCATTTATGCTCATTGTCAGATTTGCATACAGACATGGACGGAGCCTTCTGTCATTGGTCTGCGTTAACTTTGTCTTTATTTCTACACGTTTTCTGAAAGCTTTCGGATGCAGACTAACAGAGCGGTGCCTCCGATAGTCGTGGGGAGCAGCGTAGCAGTTTAGCCAAGCAAGACACGACCGAAAGACAAGAGGAAGAAGTTTTAAAAATGGTGGGCCTTTTTGAGGAGGGCTAATGTGAGTTGGTGAGAAGTTTTAAACATCTTTTTCTGGGCACACAGACAAAACGTTACTGGGAGGACAAAGGAGGTAGCGAAGAAAAAGTGGCTGTCTGTGAGTGGCGCCCTCTAGTGGTTGTGTTACTTAACATCCACGACAACAGACGTGTCTGAAGGGAGCTTAGATGAACCTTTAGTTAAGTTCAAGCGCAGACAGTCCGTCAGTTTAGTCCTCCTGAGATCCGATTGGCAGGCTCAGTTGCCGGCTGCACTGACGTGTAACAAATGTCTTTGCGATGTTTCATCCTGTAGCTCTTTGTCAGCATCAGTATTAATATACGGCGTGTGGTCCAGGTACAGCGAGCAGGATCTCTCTGTCAGATTTCCTGATGATGCTGCGGAGGATCCACACGGTCGTAATTGTGCCGGTGTTGCAGTTTTCCCTGCACTCGGCTGCATCGCGGATGGTGTTGTGATATGTTAGCACGTTCCTCTGAAGTCTGGGCAGCGAGCTGTGTTTATTTGTCGAGGAGTTCTTGGCGATATCTCTGTTCTCGGCGGTGTCACCCCCTCCATATGTTCGCAGCAGGAGGACTGTCAGCTTATAATGTGGCTGTGAGGCGTTTGTGCTCCCCTCCAGGTGACAGTGGGAGACCATTTGCTGCCCCGTGTGAGGTCAGCGAGGTCGCCGCTCTCTGCCGTGACCCGAGTTCAATAACACGCACAGTTCACAGGCTTACATGTGTACACAGTCTGCTCACAGGGCTGTTCGCCACTGACTTTCTTGTGGATGACGCAACATGTTGAAATTGAGTCATCCAGAACACAGGCACACGCTTCCTCACGTTCAGGCTCCACCTTCCAGGGAAAATCTATTCGATGCTTTATGAAATCCAGCCAATATGTGTCTGACGGCAGCTCTGTGCCACCACGACACTTCACTGCATGTTTAAAGTGGTTCATATTCATTTATTTTTCTTCTTCTTATTAACCCCACCGGATCTGGTTTTAAAACACAAATACTCAAAGAAGACATGCACGATAATGAGCTCTGCCCTAAATGTAATTTCTTGTTGCTGCTGACAGGAAGTGATGTTTATGGGCAACGGAGAGCAGTACATCTGGAAGCCTCCAGAGGACGAGGAGATGCTCATGCACCAAAATAAAGTCCTGGGACCGCTGGGTGCTCACACAGTGGAGAATATACAACCGTCTGCTGCTGTGGTGAGTCAGTGTGCGCGTCCTTCTCCTGTCTGTCACTCGGTTTATATATTAAATTCCTGTGCTGAAGCTCCCTGTTCCCAATATTTCCCCTCAAACGTAAGGTACTTTAATATCACACAAAACATGCTCTGCTCTGTAGCTACTTGAGGCAGCACTTCAAGAGAACAGTCAGAGCTAAACAATATAAATACTTGGTGGAAGGTCGTTCAGTAAATGCACAGCTGTCCTGGATGTATTTCAAGAATCTTACAACAATCTGAATGAAAAATAACATTCAGTCTGCTGCACAAGTGGAAAAGATGTTTGACTCCATTTCATCATTCATGGATAGAAGCTGAAAAGGACACACGTCCTTGCTCAATTTGTGTGTTGTGAGCTGTAAGACTTTGTTTTTTTTATTGTGCAGCAGATGAAAGTAAAAAATGAAAGGAATAATTCAATATTTTGGGAAGTATGTCTATCCACTCTGCTTCTGGCAGATTGTTGCCGTTGTACAGAGCTAGGCTATCTGCTTCACCCTGTTTCTAGACTTTATGCTAAGCTATGCTAATTGGCTGCTGACTCCAGCTTCATATTTAACCTACAGATACGAGACTGGTGTTGATCTTCTCATTTATTTCTCCCGAAGTATTCCTTTCTTTTCTGTTTCTAAGCTCGGTGATGTGTTGTTTACCTGCAGGTGGCTGAGATGTACTCAAAGGTGTGTAAACCAGGAAAGAAGAAGCGAGCTGTGCCGGGGTCTCCCCCAGCCAATCCGGGCTTCCGGACCTTGGGTCGTGGTGACCGGGACCGAGACCGGGACGGGGGGTTTAGTGTAGTGGTCAAACCCCAGACGTGGGCCCTTCAGGAAGGCAAAGCGGTCGGAGGGCCCCTTGACGACCACTGCTACGAGTCCATCGGGACGGAGGAGTGCGATCTGGCCTACGAGAACCTGGAAGGTGGAGGTGCCTGGAAGCGGGAGAGGCCCCCCAACACTTGTGCCACCCTGCGGCCGAGGAGGAAGAAAGCCCAGCAGCCCTTGCAGCAGCAGCAGCCGCCTCCGCCGCCGCCTACGCAGCAGAACCCCAAGTTACAGCACCTGCCTGCCAAAGCCCTGCTGCTGCCGGGGGAGAACCTGTACGAGAGCATCGGCGACCTGAAGCAGGGCTCCGCCACCTCCAGCACCACCACAATCTTCACTTTCAACGATGGCATGGAGATGTATGTAACAGGGCTCTGAGGCGGCGGCTGCACTGTGACCCCGATCCTTCCAACGCAAGGAGCTGAGCGAACGCCACGAGGAGTGACGGCTGAGCCCCTGTCATGCTCACCCACACATACTGTTTACATTCAAGTCATAACATCATGCCTTTCACAGGCTCGGAGGCCTTGGGGCAGTAATGTTGATCTGTTATGACCTGGGCTGAATACAAAGTCCAGTCTATAAACCTTATAATGAATCCAAAGGTAGTGAATAATAAATGAGCACAAGACCATTGCAGAGCAATCTGTAGGTGACAGTAGCACTTCTATTTTACTGATACATATGTGCAAAGCACAATAAAGTAAAAAAAAAAAAAGCCTAAATTCTTCCTCAATTCTAGCAGGTAAAAATAGATATTTACCTGGTCCTATAGCAGGACTCCTGTTTGGGGGAAAGACACGTCATTGTGTGAAATCTTTTGGTAGCACTTAGTCTGTCATGAGCAGGCCTTCCCTGTAGTTAGTCAAGATGTGATTCAGGACGGCATCTAAATGATATAAAGGAATGAATTACTAATCAAAATGCTTGAAAGCTCAGGGACCAAGAGAATCAATTATGAGAGTATTATAAGAAAAAATAAAATTGCACACATTTTGCATTCCTCCTCAAAGCTTCGACTAATTTAGACCATCATCGTATTGAAAGAGCGAGCGTATACTTCCCTCTGTCACGTTTCGTTTCATCCTACATGGACTGAACACTGTCTCCACTGCCGTCTGTAAATGAAGTGTTTTACTTTGTTGATCCTGTTTCTGCACTTTGCCTGCTACAAGTTGCATGCTAAAAAAGTGAAAAAAAAAAAAAACAAAAAACAAAAAACAAAAAATCAAGCACTGTCATGTGGTACCTCTATATGAATGTTTTTTTATTTTGATTTAATCGTTGTTGGTTGTTTATTTATTTTATTTATTTTTTATTAGTGTGTTGCTTTATTTCTCTGTAGAGCACAAGGCCAGTTAGATGGAGGACGTGTTTGGCTCAGTGGGACTCTGTGCAGCAGAGAGGAGAGGTAACGCTCTCTCTTTGCCTGCCGCTCACACGGTACAGATGAATCAAGACTAAAGAGAACTGCTCACGTGCTAAAGGTGGAGACAGACCACTCATCCGCCCGCCGCCACACTCACACACACACACACACACACACACACACACACACTTGTGCACACACATACACACACCCCTCTCCTGCTCAGTCCTCACTCATACCTGTGGACCGTCCGTCTACGTAGTCCCCCCCGCCTTGTGGTCATATGAATCTGCTTGGATTTCACCATAGTGCAGCTCGGAAAGCTACAGTAGAACTGATGTGTATTAGCAAACGTTCATGTCTCATCGTCACTCCATCGATGAAAAACTCACTCTCTCTCTCTCTCTCTCTCTCTCTCTCTCTCCTCACTCTCTGTTATCAGTGTTAAAAATATTGCAGAAATGACAAAAATGTGAAGCAAAATGGTTTCCGCTAAGCAGCAGAGCATCACCTGTGAAAGGATAACACACACACACACACACACACACACACACACACACTCAAAAATTGCATCCAGATCCTGGACAGTAACGTTGATTTCCATTCGACCAAATATTCCCCCGCAAAAAAACAAAAAACAAAAAAACAATGTGATTATACTGTATGTTGATGCAATGTGTATGTACATTACAAAAGAGAAAGAATAATAAATATATCATCAGTGTCAAGAAATCTATCTTTTTCTATTACGTTTAATTGTGTTTTGGAATGACTTATCTTGTGACACAAAAACTGCAAAAACAGCTGCAATGTAAATTTTCAGTGTATTCTGTTTGTTGTTTTTTGAAGCCATGAAGCTAACGGTGTGTTCTTGGAAAAGCCCAGCTAAGTTAAATGTGGCAGCTAATGTTGTGTGTTTGCTATTCAGACTACAGGGTCTTGTACTCAGAAGCGTGTAATTAAGTGCTAAGTGCAAAAGATTGTAATGTTTTATATCAAGATTACTATTCATGAAATGTCAGTCAAGTTTATACTTTTGTAATAAAGTGGCACTTTAAAAAAAAAAAAAGGATGTTTTATCTCATAGTGTTTTTAAAAATTCAGAGACGCCGTCGACGCCCTAAAGAGTTCCCTCTGCCATCTACTACAGCCGGATCAGACTCTTTCTTTTTTTTTTTCCTCTTATAATCTTAAAAAGCTGCCTGTAGATTCTTCAGTCCAAAGAAAAGCCAAGAAAAAAAAAAAAAACTTAAATATACATATGCACTTATATTCATGAGGTCAACCTGAGATAATTGAAAAAATGTAATATTCTCTGTTTAACAGCTAAGATCTGCTTCTATTGTCCCTCGCTTCTTTGTGTACAACCTTACAACCTCATTTCACATGGAGTACGAGTGTGTGCGTGCACGTGTGTGCGTGCACGTGTGTGTGTGTGTGAGTGTGAGTAGCCTTCCCATGTTTTTTTTATCAGTGTGTACGTCTGTGTGCACGTGCACAGAGTAGCAGGGTCTGCGTCTGAGTAGCTGTGTGGGGAGAAGTGGGGGAGAGGGAGGTGGGGGGGGGGGAGAGAGAGAAAAAAATAGGTCACCCCTTAAAACAAAAAGCTTGCAGTCAACATCGCAACCGTCTGCTGAATTTTCATTGGCCTGCTTGTCTCCATGGTAACAGGTTAACCTTGAGGCAGTAGTCACATGGGCGAGCGAGTCTTCTGCTGTCTTGGAGAATACAGCGCGCGTCGTATGACATCCGTGATCACAGTGTCACCCATTCGGCGAGGAGCTATCGCATCAGGGGAGGGATGGGAAAAAAAAAATAACAACAAACAAACAAACAAACAAAAAAAGGAAACCAAACAAACGTGTAGGAGCAGGAGGAAGCTGCTGCTGCTGCTGCTGTAAGGTGTGAAGATGTGTTAATCTCGCTGTCGGTGAGCATGAATGACTGAATAAATACATGAATGAAGGCTGCCAGATTCAATGAGGGAAACAGGCAGTGAGAGGACGGAGGAATCGGAGAGATAACGCCGAGCATAAGGTCACACACCGGCTGGGAGGAAATTCATATTATTGCCGAGCAGGAGCACGAGGTTTGGTGCTGGAGTAAACAGTGTAAACACAGCAGGGAGGGGGAAACTCGGAGGCTCCAGGTTTCTTTTATTGCTCATTCCGTCAACCCTGAAATCACATTTAACGTCATTTAACTGAGCTCTGAACACGTTGTATTTCTGCACCAGGTCAGTTGGTAAAGATAATAAAACCACAGGGATGATTTTTTTTTATTATTATTACTTCCAAACTCACATTCATGACATCAGATTCAACATGTTTGAACGTGCGGTGGAGGTGACGCAGGTGAGTCTGCGCGCATTCTCCGGTAATGTAAAGAGACACTGGGTGCTCAGAGGGACACCCTATAAATCACACTGTGGAGAAGCTTAATGTGAGCTATACTGACCCCCTCAGGCTTTAGAGTGTATCACAGAGAGCGGGCGGCCTGTGTCTGAACCCTGAGAGTCACAGGACCGTGGAAAATACTCAGAAGTGAGCGTGTGACCGGCCGTGACCTCGAACCGACGGCGACCCGTCTGTCAGTCCAGACGCACAGCGGAGACATGACAGGTTTCAGGTGGAAGTAGAAAGAGGCAGTGAGAACCGGAAGTTGAGTCAGTAGCAGATGTTTTCTGCTACTCTGAATTTAAGATTGATTTTTTTTTTTAGGCATTCTAAAACCTATTGTGGAAATGTGGTAACCTACGAAGATTCAGATTAATTTGTGGTCGTTCTCTCACACAACATGTACACAAAAAAAAAAAAGTCTTGTTAGAGCAGCATAAAGATGAATGGCTTTATATCTGAGCATATTTTTTTTTTGCACCAGCTGTTCATAAACTCAGACTCTTCAGCCTATAATTAGCTCCTCTCATGTATTAACATTACATCTGAGTCACAGAGCAGTGAGTCACGTTGTCCTGTCCTGAAGGAATTAACAGAAAACTTCAAAGGAAGAACAAATGTTCAGTTTGTTGACACTATTTTTTTAAAGGTTTTTAACTTGTTATACAAGTTGTGACACATCTTCTTGCTCAATTTGTACCTTGTCGTTGAAGTTTGTAGAGATATCTACGGTGGTCAGAGTCTGACCTACAAGCCGGCCCCAAACCACTTGATAACACTAAAAAAATGCTTCTTAAGATAATTATGAGAGTGAAATATACTTCATTTACCGCCTCTTAAGTCCGCAATGAACTCAAACAGAGAAAAAAAGGGGGTGTACAACAAAACCTGCAGGCACCAGACTAATGAAAGGCAACTCTCTTGATGCAGGTAACCTAGTGGGATATTGACTTTTGATGGTCATTAAACGAGGTTGAAGAGTGCTCGCAAACTCCTTCAACTAGAAAAAACAAACAAACACGAGGACAGCACAGAAAAATCAACAGTGTTTGAAGGAATCAGACTGACTGACAGACTTGGTTCGATACCCCGCCTGTTTTAAACCCTCACAAAAGAGAGTCGGCTGTGAGGTGAACGCTCCGGGCCGCTCTGTCCTCATTGATCAGGAGTCAGTCTCCTCACTCTGCACACAGATCTGAATCTGCTGCAATCGATCCAGAGAGACTGTGAACTTCAGCCAAATAACGCCATCGACCTGATGCGACGTGACTCGATGTTAACAAGCAAACACTGATAATTTGACGGCTGGCGCAAGCTTGAATACAATCATTTAGAATAATACGGCGATTGATTTGTTTTGTATCGTACGTCAAAGGTATTAACTTAATTTCTAACTAACAAATGTCAGCTTGCTAACATGGTAAAGTCAAAGTGAACACAGCAAACAATACCTAAAATTAATTAATGTTATTGTGAGTGTGTTAACATTATTGTTATCACCAGTTAACACTGTGGCTGGTACAGATGTTTGCTAGCAACCAATTTACACAGTTTACATGTTGGTTAAGTTTTATTGGTGCAACCTGATTTATTAATCTAGTTTAACACTCTAGCAGTTGCTTAGAGTCATGAACAGCTGGTGCAATCTGAATGAAACAATTTAGATAACAATAATATTGTTATTGTATTACTGTACCTCAGAGGTAATGGCACTGTTTCACCTCTTGTGACCCTTCTGTATGAAATATTAATGACCAACACGCAGCTGTAAATAAAACAAAACATCCCTCGTGCATACAACTTGACCGAGACTCATCCGTCATATAAGAGTACAAAAAGTCATGTGCAGTACACAAAAAGTGAATAGAATTATATAACAGTTTCTTTTTCTTCTGGTTTATGCCTAAAGGGGAATATGCACAACAATGGGAGTTTTCAAGTAGTGTTGTGTTTTCTTTCACAGAGGCTCACAGATGTTTGTGTCAGTATGACGGCTGGTCCTGGTCGTCGTCACTCCAGCTGTCGGTCCCGAAGTATCGGTCGCCAAAGTCACCTGAAAGCACACGACAGTGGCGCTCCTGTGTAAAACTAAATGTTTAGGGAAAATGTAAATAAGAGCTGAATGCTGTTTTTTTTCTAAAATGAGAAAAAAATATTTTCTGAACAAACAGAGAGACTAATTGATTGGTTTAACACAACACATTAAATATTCATCTTCGTGTTTGCATGTTATGTTTAATTATGTAATTGTGTGAAATTATTTATGCCTACAGACGACCTACTGGTATATCTGATATGCACATTGTGCAGTTTAGTTACAGCGGTGATCAAGAGCAGCGCTGGCTGCAAATCTGAAGTGACACCACCATTAAATTAGAATCCGCTGGGACATGAAATGAAATCTGTCAACTTGAAACAGAAATGTTTATTATCTTTTATCATCTGCGACGAGCGTGGATTTTTCTATGTCCTGCGTAAAACTAAAATCACACACCCAAGACCCAGCAGAAGACAGAGCTGTTTGCTGACGACATCTTCTGAAATGCTGTTTTCTTATAATTTTATTCATCTTAGAAACACTCTTCAAAAGCAGAGAGGCTCAAGTCAGGCAAATTAATTCTACTCTGGATAAATTGTTGACAGAACGAGTGAGTAGATGCGTGTGATGGCTTACCGATACCGGGAATTACATGTAAAAAATCGTCCAGACTCTTGTCCACGGCGGTGGTGATGATTTTGACCTTTGGGAAGGCGTAGGCCACAGAGTGCACCCCGAGCTCTGCCATCAACAGCGACACCAACACGATCCTGTCCTCCTGCACCTCGTGATCCTGCTCAGCAACACACATCACAGCAACGACTGTCAGCGCCTGCCTGCTCTTCATCAGGAGGATAATTAGCAAGAGGAGAGCAAGGGAGGAAAATATTTGACATTTCTCTTCGCGGAGATAAAGCCAATCTAACCTCACCAGGACAAACAAGTCCAATTAATAACAACCCAGATAAGAAACTGACCCAGAGGAGAGGGGCCCTACTGCTGTCTCACTGAGGAATAATGATGTTAATCTCCACCCACCAACAGGACTCGTACTGCCATCATGGCAGCAGCGCCGGTGGAGACTGTGCTGTCCATTAGGATGACATGATCTTCGCTGATGTCTTTGGGCAGACGCAGGTAATGCAGCTGGCGAGGCCAGAGAGGAGGAGACAGGTTACCATGGTTACAAAAGCAGGAAGGGCAGTTACCACGGAGACACACATCATGTGGAAGAAAGGAAAAAAAACAAAAAACAAAAAAAAACAATCAAAACATTTTTATCTTCTGTTTGATGCGAATTCTCAGACAGCGTCCAAAATCGAGTAAAGTCTCCAGAAATGTAGCACACAGCAGAGCCTCACGGGACGGGGGAATGGTACTAAATGACTCATTCTGTGTACCTCCGGTTCGCCAGAGTCAAGGTTGGTCTGGATGAGGATCTTGCCGATGCGGACGTCCTTGCACACGGCCCTCAGGGCGGGCTCCATGGTCTCTCCTGCCCGCAGGACCGACACACCGGTGATCTGTGGAGACGAGGCAGCGGAGCAAGTGTGACGACAGAAACACCCGAGGACGCGCACGAGTGGAAGTTAATGAGACCTTGTAAAACAAAAACATCACTCACCCCTTTACCGTTGGAGCTGCGGCCCTCGTACTGATGACCCTGTGGAGTCTGAACCACACATGTCTGTGAGAAAACACAGAAGAAAAACTATTCAATTACACAAACACACTGCGCTGATGGATGCAGACACTAGAAAGGTGCCAATCAAACGATGTGTCTGCCTGCATGGAGAGATCTTGACAACGTGTGAAGCATTTCTGTAGTATATACAGTTTGTACGTTTGTTCATTTTTTGCTTTATCCCATTCTCCACAAACGGTGTTCACTCTCCTTTAATGCCATCAATTTTCCACAGATATCTTTCTGACACCTTCTAACAATCCAGTGATGTCAGAACGGTATGAAAATAAACTTGCGCTGACTTGAACTTTGCTTGATACACCACAGGCAATACATCAGACTCCTTCATTGCTGTCAGGTGCACCGTCGAGAGCTATTACTGCTTTGAAAACTCTTTCTTGTTGGGACTTTCAAACTATGATAACCGACATACAAGAGTCGGCTGCTTAAAGGCTTTGTTTTAAGACACAATAAGCAAACACGGATACATGTAAAAAGATAAGCTGAAGAAGTGAGGCTGCTTGGCGTGTGACACTTGAACGTACCAATAACTGTGTTTAAGGTAGTCTCTGTTTTC
Source organism: Acanthopagrus latus (assembly GCF_904848185.1). Classification (NCBI taxonomy): domain Eukaryota; kingdom Metazoa; phylum Chordata; class Actinopteri; order Spariformes; family Sparidae; genus Acanthopagrus; species Acanthopagrus latus. Next base: position 6,488,560 of record NC_051045.1, read on the forward strand.
ACAGTGAATCTAAATCAAATTCAGTGTCTCTGCAGATTTTCAAATGAGATTAGCAGGAAATAAAAGTGACAGCTGCCTGGAGAGAAGTATGTATAAATTTGAAATAATCAGCAACTGAAAAGACGATGGATTAGCTTCGGTTAGTCAAACTGCTAACACTAGCATTCAACCACTTCATAGTTAAGATTACGGATTAAGGATTAGGTTAATTCTAAAATATCAACACATATCTTGGACACATCTATCTAAAAGAAGAGGAAGAAGAATGTTAGCTAGACAGTGGTTGAATGCTAACGTTAGCTAACGGGTTTTCAAATGTTGTTTTACCTTGAAATATGTCCCGATGTCCCTTGAGATTAACATTATTCATCCTCTTTTCATTCATGGAGTAATAAATTAATATAATTTTGTTAGAGTATTTACATTTACACAGCTTGTGACACAGCAACAAAACACTGTCACAGAAAACTTCCAAATCCTGTGGAAAATGGCTGCCATTGTAAATCTGGGCCATCAGTAAAAATGGAATGAAATATTCATATTTAGTTGTACTGCTAGATGCCACTGAGTTCCTACAAACTGGACCTTTTCACATTAGTGTGGAGTTTAATCACTCTTAAGCTCCTTTGGTCTCTGACAACTCTTTAGCTGCTAAATGCTAACAAGCTAGTCATTAACTGTGTCTGTCTGTTGTGTGTCAGGGTCAGGGGATAATCATCTGTGGGCTCGTCTCCTTTTCTGTGATCGATTGTTAATATGAAAATCAATTAAAGCCACTTTGACTAATACTCTGTGAGAAGTTGAAGTCCACCCACCTGAGAAGGTAGAAATGTTAGCGCATGTTCTATGAGAAGCCGCATTAATCTCTTTGAGTAGAAGATGAACTCATCTCGACTGGTTTCTTTATTCCTGCAGCACAGAGCAGAGGAGGATTAAAACTCATATTCATCGTGCGGGCCGAGACAAGGACTCGTTCTTGATCACAGGTCGGTACCTGATGATGGTGTGCAGGCCTCTGACCTGCGGCGTGCTCTCCAACACGCTGAGCGTCTGAGGCAGCGGCTGGTTCTGCTGAGCCGAGGCCAGGAGCGCCCTGAGACCAAAGAGAGATTGTTAGGATCAAAAGTTTATTTTTTTTTATCGTTTGTTGAAATGAAGAAGTCTGGGTTTAAGATGGCAGCGACATCATTCACACCAAGTCACTAAACAGACACACAGAGAGGAGTGAAGGCTCAGTCTGAACACAAGCAATCACACAAAATCTCCAAGGTAGAAGGTAAATACCTGACACTGAGCTCACGCTGCATTAAGAGAGAGGGTGAGAGACAGACAGTGAGATGAGGTAAAAAAAAGCAGATAGTGAGAATACTTTCTTAGTCTGTCTGTGGCCTCGTGCTCTATAAACAAATATATGGTATATATGTTCCTGAAACAGCTGCAAGAACAAACGGTGCATTTTTGGGACTATTCTTCCAGCTGCGCATTTGGTTCTAACGAGCGTTTACAGCAGAACGACTGACTGCTGTGTGGAAAAGAAAAGAATATTTTTGCCCAGTGAGGCAGCGTGGCTCACTGATTTGTACGAATGGGTCTGATAGCTTGTTCCATTTTGGATCCAATTCTGAGAAGGTAAAGATAAATTACCCAGATGTGTTCAGCTCAGCTGCAGATAAATCACTGATCATCACAGTTCTCAAACTGTGAGCTCCCTCTAGATGTACACAAAGGAATCTCAGGAAAAGTTAACTGGAAAAACGCATAAAACCATCAAAATACTACAAAACTTCAAATTAAAACACTCTATCTGAAATGTAGTTTAAAATAAGTTTAGTCTTTCCTGTAATATTTTTGTTTCCGCCGGTGCGTAGTCATGTGTTTGATAAACAAGCCGTTCTCAGAGGAAAATAACATCTCATATCACTGTTTGAAGTAAAGGTGGCAGGGTCCGCCACATATAAACGCAGTAAATCGGAATCGTGTTGTCCTTTAAGATCAGTTTGTTTATTCAGCTTATTCAGTTGTGTAGATTTCTTTGGTTTGTTTAGACAAAAAGAAATTCAGTCAAAGGAGATCTTTTTATTCAGATTGAAGTTTCTTCCCCAAAACTAAATAGTGCCTCTTTAATTTAAGTATCTATGGTCTATTTAGACACACAGACAAATAGACAACATCAAAACTTCAATAAAGGATCTGAAACAATTCGGATTTGATCTTCATCCTTAGTGGCACGTTTGTGAGCGCTTCTTGACAACAATATGAACTATATGAAGAATATAGTGTGTCCTATATGGTTTAGAAAGAGAGAACAATACAAATCTGAAAGTTTGTGAGTAAGAATGTCTGATTTCATGTTCGCTTTAAGCTCTTTATTCTCTCCTTCTGTCGGTATGTTACAACTTTCAGACACATGGTGGCGCCACCCTCTTATGTACCACCAGTGCTGGGGCCACTCACCTCCTCCAGCTGGCTGTGAACATGCTGGACAATCAGATCAATGGCCACCATGTTCCCACCACCTAGGAGGGACAAAAGAAAGAAGAGATGAGTGCATTTGGAGAAGCTGTTGGTCTGCATGTTAAACAGAGAGTGAGAAAGTCTGATTGTTTTACCTCTCGGCACAACAATGTCGGCCAGCCTCATGGTCGGCTCGATGTACTGCTCGAAGGCCGGCTTCACAAACTTGTTGTACTGCTTGATGACGCCTTCAATGTCTCGCCCGCGCTCTGTGATGTCCCTGCGGAGCCGGCGAACCAGCCGAATGTCTGAGTCTGTGTCCACAAAGATTTTCATATCCAGGAGCTGCAGGTGGGGGAGAGCAAACAGCCCTGAATGGTTCAATAATATTCACTTCAGCAAAGCAGCTGCTCAAACAACAATAACTGTGGGTGATTGCTTTGCTTCAAAATTCTTCAAAAAGAAAGAAAACAAAGAAAACATATTGCCTCACCTGAAGAAGCTCTTTGTCCGCAAAAGACATAATACCTTCAAATATAATTACGCTGGCGCCGTACACGTTTTTCTAAAAAGAGAGAGGAGAGAAAACCAAAAGGCTTCAAAAGCAGAATAAAGAGTTGGTTCAGCTTTTATAAGATTAAAGAGGAAATGTTTTAAAATAATATTTCGTTAAGCCTATAATATGTTTTCCAGTTTGGGAATTCAACAAAGAAAATAACTTACTGCTTCAGTACTTTGTTCTTAAGGACAGGATGCATATTTAATCTCTAACAGTTAAAACTTACCATCGAGGAGTTTTCTGACTCACCCAGTCTTTCTGTCGCCCGTGCGTGGTGAAGTCGTACACCGGGATCTTCACACTCTTGCCCTGCTTCAGCTTCCTCAGGGTGGCGACCAGCAGCTCGAAGTCGAATGCCCCCGGATGATCGAAGTTGTAGTCGTTACTCGCTGCCAGAGCCTGCTCCTCAGGAGATAAGACCTGGAAAGCACAACCAATTATTAAGCATGTCTGATTTAAAAAACAAAACAAAAACATCAGCGTGACATTTTGGTGAATGTCATTATTAAGTTTGCTGAGAATATCGATACAATTTTCATGTCAGTAAAATAAATTATGAAGTGAGGATCCTTGATTTCCCCCTTAGAATATGATGATGTCATGATGAGGTCTTCACCAAAGACTACTAACATTTCACATCTTTACTGTGTATGTGTCGTCCTGACAGAACTGACAATCGAGAAGAAAATAGACCTGATCTTTGTTACTCTGGATGGAGATTAAGGATGCTGAAAGGCCAGATCCAACACGGTGAGAACTGATTTTATCTATTGTGTCTTTAAAATGTCAAACGTAGAGGATGAGTCAGCTGATGATCAGTAGTCTATATGAGCTCTGTTGGTGATCTTTTAATTATGGATGAAGTCGTTGTACATTGTTTTAGGTGTGTAGCGCAGTTTGTCTGTTTTGTCATAAATGTATTTATTATGTTAAGTTAGTGTTTTGCGAGCAGGGGAGGAAAGTGTGGATAACAAAGTTTAAGTTTTCCCTCTATAGTTGCAGTCCGTGTTGGTTCTGGGGGGCTCACTGAACCCCCTAGTGGCCGTAGTGAAAAATGCATACTTAAACTGTATCTTTATTTTTCATAATAACACAGAAATATTAATGAATTTATTGTAATGCATTGCTCTATAATAATTAAGGGGAAACTAATTATGTGACTGTGACAGCTCTGATGGAGCTCAGGATTTATCAGGAGGACAGCAGCTTTACTCCAAACACTTTTACTTTTTGAATCTGGTATGGTGTGTGTGTGTGTGTGTGTGTGACCTTTTGGGTGTGTAGAAGAACACAGGATGTTAATTAACATTAGATCCTGAACGATCCTGTCGGCATGTGCTGAGATTCAAGCAATAAAAGTTTAGCCGGTGTACCTCATGCGTAAATGTGCAGCGACAGATGCTTTTTAGGTAAAGATCTAAAATGTAACAATTTTCATTAAAACATTCAGAAATTAACAACAACATAAAGAAAAGAACTAACAGTGTTGACCATGAAGATGTCTGTAAAAATGTCTACTAACCAGTTAGCCTCGGCCCGTCCTGTCATGTGATACCAATCAGAGCTACCAGTGTGAAATGCTGGCGGTGCGGCTAACTAGCTAATTGCTGTGGAAATATGCTGCCCCCTTTTCAAAAGTTCAAACTGCACCTTTACTGTGGTTTATTAGACCTGACTCAGTATTGAAGGAGGCTCCTTCGTTTTTTAAGTGTGTGCACAATGAAAGTCAACAGATAATAATTAATGTCTGGGTTCATAATTACATTTTTTTGTACTAAGGTAAAATGCCAGATGTGTTTGTCTCCTTTTCATAATAAAGGCATTGCAAAAAGACATAGAGATAATTAGAAAGGTAATAAAGAGTGTCGGGGACCCTTGCACATGTAGAGATGTCGTCTGCTTCTCCATGTGTATGAAATATCTGCACTGTGATTTGCGGGCTGTAATCTAAGAGCTCATTAACTCCAAACTGTGACAGCAGTATAATGATGCTTAGAGGTGAATTTTGAATCACATAAGATAACAAAACCTTCCATCCCAAAGATGATTATTTCCTCCTACAATGAACCCACAGATAATTGGTAACAGCCACATAAAATGCATGACGCTCTCACCTTGTAGAAAGAATCCATAGACAACAGCACAACCCACGGCACATCCAGAGCCTCAATGATCTTATTGGCCACGGTGGTCTTCCCTGAGGCGCTGCCCCCACACAACCCTGCAGATCCACACAGCATTTCAATGGGCCATTATGTGTGTTTTTCAGAGTGTGTCTAATGTTGTCTGGCGGTATGCATGTGCGATGGCAGCAAAGTGTTTATGGGTATATAAAGACACAGCGGTAACACAGGGACAGGTTCTGCAGCTCGGAGCCACAGTTTGGCACGAAGGAGGTGAAAAGAGAAAAACTGTCAGGAGGAGTGAAAAAAAAAACAAAAAACATCATCATACCGATGACAAAGGCTTCTTTTGACTGCGCCCCGTGCTCGTCATACCAGGGAGGTCGGCCAGCGGTGTAGATGGTGCGTGTGCCCGTGCGGAGCAGAGGAGGCTCGGTTTTACTCAGTGAGGTAGCGCTCTTCCTGCGAGGGGCCCCGGCGGGGGGCAGGAGCCGGTCCAACGAGTCCTCCCCACTCCCACTGCAAAAACACAGACAGCAGGGCAGGTTACAGCCTGAACACACAGACAATCACACACAGGTGTAGTGTTTCCTTTCTATTCAGTCTGCAGTATCAGACATCAGCCCAGCTTATACATACAACCTCACTATAAAGATGTTTGAATTATTATTATTATCATATCGCTGATGATAGTTTGATAACATTTGGGCATGAAATCCAGGTGTTACACATTCAACACACAGACATGCACAGGTACTAAAATATTCTCAATAACATTAAAGGAGCTCTGTGGCATTCCTGTGTCATTTGTTCATGTTAGCGGACTCCATTTCTAAATTAACGTGAGCTACTGTTGCTCTCTGTTGATGACGCACTCGAGAACATCACATCCTTTAGACTGTCGCGGTCCACAGAGGCCACAGGGCTTCTTGAGACTTGAATTATGCCAAACGTGTAGTAGGGAGCCATTTTGTTTGTTTCTGGTGTCCACATCTACTCTACAGCTGCTTAAGGAGAACGCTGCAACACTTGTTTTGCTGTAAGTGGAAACTACAAAACTTCACCTGACTTTCCATCGGCATGGGGCTGAGTAGGTAATGACTGAATTTTCATTTTTGGGTGAACTGTTCCTTTAAAAATCACAACCACGACCAAACTACAAGAGTAAAATGCTGCCTAAATAATGAAGATGAGTGAATAATAATAATGTAAATATATACTCTCGGATATTTCTCTGCATTGAGGAATTACTCTAACTTTTACTACTGTAACTATCCTTATAATACTTTAAAATTCTCATGCAGTACCTTTACCTGTAGTGGTGTATTATTGGTACTTTTACTTCAGCAAAGTATCCAAGTACTTCTTCCACTGATGCCTGGACTGAATTAATACTTCACATTGCAGCTTACATCACTTTACTTAAGATTATGATCTCACACCGCAGTTTACTGAGGAACAAGTAAAAGTCAGCTTAGTCTGCGCATCACACACACACACACGGACACACACTGCGTCCCCACTGGCTGTAATTAGAAATCAAATGAATAACTCTGTTTGTTTCTAATGTGATGCACAACCAGATACATACGCTCACGCTGCAACTGGAAGAGAGGACTAATGAAGGTTTTGCTTATTTTAACCGTTGCAGTTTCAAATGCTTGTTCAGTAATGACACAGTGAAGGCAACCCCTCTGTGGCTGAGCACAGATAAACAGCACAATCTAACCCACATCCAGCAGATCCTCTGACCTCTCAACAACCCCTCTTTGGAGATTATTTATAGCTCACATCACAAACACGGTGTGTTTGAGTTTTCAAAGGAGGAAAACTGGCACCCCGTTCTGTCTGAACTGAAGCAAACAGACATACCTGCGGTCCGACCTCAGGGACCAACAGCCAGAGATTCTGGCTCCCGTGCAGTCCAGCAGAGTCATATCTGCTTCAGACGACAACTTGCAACCCTCCAGATTCACAACACGACGGGCCGACCACAGAGTGACACTGACACTCACTGAAGTTATATCACAGGTGCGTTTCTAGTCTGCTCTCACTCCGTCTATTCACACTTCTTTATCATCTGAAAATCTGACTTCTGTTCACGTCTTCATGCTCCTGCCCATGTGTCCTCTCTGCCCACCTGCGTCTGTGCGAATGAACTAAGAGGATCACTGTAATGCTGGCAGCAAAGAGCTGCTTGGCTGGTATTAATAGAGACACCTGTGAGTAAAAGCAGGACGGAACGGACGTCTTCTGCTGATCCTTCCTCTTAGTTAGCTGATCTGATCCACAACAAACACAGAGGGACATTGAAACAACTCTTTACTTTCATAAAAATGATGAAGCTTTCACAAGTGATTCAGTTTACAGTGATCAGCGATTGGAGACTGTTCAAAAATGACTTCAAGGAAATAATAAAAGCAGATGGTGATGGACTTATAGATCACATTCCCAGTCTAGTCACTACTGTGACGCTTCGCAACACTCGGCTCATCCACCCATCCACACTGTGAAGCTGCCATACAAGGTGTCGACCAGCTCATCAGGAGTGATACACACAGTGACACACCCACAAACCCACAAACCTCCCAAGAATACCTGGTAATTGGTAGTAACCAGTAGCGGTTCTAGACCAGTTTTAATAGCGGGGCCAGGTTGGGGCCGGCTTTTTTGTTAGGGGGCACATACAACTCAGAAAATAAATACAAAATCCTCATTCATAAAGAAAGAAATCACAAGAAATCTGTCATTGTATTATTGATGCAGACTTCCTGTCAGGGGGGCCACAGGGGGTCCGGACTCAGAGTCACGGGGACGCTGGCCCCTGTTGAATCCCCCCCAGAACCGCCCCTGGTAGTAGATACTACCTCTGCAGATTACATTCTGCATCAGTGCCAAAGTAGCTTAATTAAAAAAATAAAATAAATAAAATTTGGATTGAATAAAAAATATTATACAGATAGTCAGAAAAATGCTAAAATCAATCATTTGTTAACCCCTAGTATACAATATTTACATATATGTATTATATATGTATAATACATATATGTCTATATATTCATATATAGAATATGATTATATATTCATATTTATTCATATACACTTTTACCAACAATGCCACTATCAATGTTATGTTTAGCAAAAAGTTAGAAGAGTAAAATATTTTAAATATATTATACCAAAAATATTCAGGAAATGCAAAATCAAAATGTAGCTATGTCACAGAATAAACAACCAAGCGAAACAATAAAATATCCCAATAGTCTTAACCACCTCTGACTCCTGAACTTTAGGGGCTTTGCGCTGTTTTTAGACAGAATAGTCCTTTAACACATTTTGTAGGTTATTAGGTTAATCTATAACCACCAGAATCGCGTCTAATATCCACACTCCCCTTACAGTCCATGTAAACACACCGTTTTACACCACAGACAGTCATATAAATATAATAAAAGCTTTATTTTGTGTTTATTTTACATTATATTCTTGGGTTTTCGTCATTTGTTGGTCTGTGACGCACAACTGTGTCCACACGCAGCAGCTCACCTACTTCTGAAGAGCTCCGCGTTCACACCGACTATGACTCATCTACAGCTGACTGCGCTCACCATCCTGCACGAGTAAATCCACAGATCCCGACAGACAGGTGTTTCTTTATCAATGTCAGGAGTCGACACCTGGCAGATCTCCGTGCAGTGTGCAGGAGCAGGAGCAGGAGCAGGAGGAGGAGGAGGGGAGTCAGTGTGGTTATCGCTACGTTAACAGGCTGAGGACGCTGCTGCAGCTGCGGACTACAGATCAACAACACAACACATCTGAGCGCAGACAACACACACGGACACACAAACACTCACGGCATCATGTACCTGTCCGAGCGGGACGACATTATTGTCCCGCACTCCGTTTCCATGGGGATCTTGCGACCTCGGAGCCGGCACCGGCTGGTTAAAGCCATCCCTGCTTGCTTAACACACACCCCGTTGGATTGTGGGTAATGTAGTTTATCATCACGTGTGACGTGCTCTCCCTTCTCCCTACCCACAGTCTGCTCTTGTCAATTGTAATGCTACACAATCCTGACCTTTACAGAGGCGTTTTCAGACACACAACGCTGACGGTTTGATATTTTTTATTTATTTGTTTTTGTTTATTATAACATTTAAAAAAAAAAACTGACAGAGACAGAGAGAGACAGAGAGAGAGAGAGAGAGAGAGAGGTAGAGACAGTTAGAGAGACACAGTTAATAATTCATCACACATTAAAAGCAATAAATGGACAGATTGTCACGGAGCGTCTTCATCACAGTTCATAGTCAGTCCGTAAAGATTATGTCTGCTGTTCAAGCTGCCGGCTTCCACTTGACGACAAAAGTTCTGCACGCCGCCGCTCGCTGGACGTTTTTTATATTCCACAGATCTGATTCACGTGAGAGTGTTTGAGGACATATCCCATCATTCAACAGCACCCAGCTTCTTCCAAAACAAAAAAAAAAAAACAACTGGCTACGATATATTCCCAAAGGAACCTGTGAAAGACAGAGAGATTCTCAGACTTTTCAGAGCATTTAAAGACATTTTAATTCTTTACCTTAATTTATTTGTTCAGCTTTTGTTCTAATTGTTCAGTCGCTGTACGTCTAGATCTGTGCAAACACATTCAAATTCCTCAAGTGTGTACGCTCACTTAAATAAAGCCAATTCTGATTCTAATTCTAATTTTGGGGAATAATGTTATTTGTTTTCCGGTTGAGAGACACATGAGAACACTGATGCCACATTTATCTCCTTACATTTAATTATGATGATAGTTTAGTTAAAACTCACTTGTATATTGTATACTTGATGTTTAGATCTGTTGGGTGGACCGTTTTTACCTTTAGACGTTGCCGTCTCGCGGTTTCCTGTGTCTCAATTCTGTATCGATCCTGATTTATGACACATTTTCCCTTTTCAGATATCACAACCTGTTTCTAGCAATGTACAGTGTGTTGTCAAGACCACTGTTGAGCTTCATTCTCCTCATTAAGTGACAAAATAGAGAAATTCAGAGAAGCAACAGTTACTTCAGGCGTCCTGGAAAGGAGAATCCCTGCTTCTTACAGCAGGATTTAAAGGACAGGTGCATGCAGTTTGTGTAATCTGTTATGGTTTACATGAAAATGGGACCCAAATGCAGAGTCAAGGAGAGCGTCAATGAAAAACAGGCAGACGAACTAAGGAAACAAAACATTCAAATATCTAAACCAAGTGCAAACAAAATAAAGCGCTGGGAACACAGACAACACACGAGGAACAAACACAGAGCAAACCGACAACAGAAGGTTAAACAGGGTTAGGTGAAACTTTACAGCATGATCACAAGGGAGAGAAAACGAGACGCAGCCAGGAAGTTACACAACATGACACATGACGAAGACGCTTTCAAAATAAAACAGGAAACAATAAAGCTGAATCCCAACATCATGACAAAACAAAGTCTTTGAAACTTCAGACCTCCAGACCCCCTCTATGGTTTTGACATCCTTCCTGTTTTTGACATCTGAAGGTTGGCAGGTCTGTGCGCTAAGCTAAGCTAAGCTAAGCTAAGCTAAGCTAACAGTCTGATGCTTCATGCAAGAATATATGCGTGGTATCGATCTTCACGTCCGACTCTCACCAGAAATCAAATGAGCATACTTCCCCAAAATTAAAACTACTCATTTAAGGTCTGTGTTTGAGATTTGTGTTTTGAACATTAAACACACTCCCTCACCTCTGCTGAGCAGCTGCAGGTTGCGTCCCTCCTCCTGCACCTGGAGCTGCAGCACCTGCTGCAGCAGCTCCTGTCGAAGTGTCTCCTGTACGAGTCCCATCCTCTCCAGCTTCTCCCCGTTCAGACGCAACAACGCCCGGCCTGGAAGAAGAAAGCAGACAGTTAAAACACACATCCTGAGTTTATTTTGTAATTCACTTATTGTCTGATTATGTTAGCAGTGTGTGTGACCTGTGATAGCGTGTTGGGAAAACGCCTCCACGTAGGTTAAGTAGTTGTGCGGACAGTGTTTCTTCAGCCATTTGCAAACATCTTGTTGTGACCAGAGAACGACGGGGCGGATCAGGCTGGGCTGTGTTGGGCTCGTGTGGTATATGCCATAATTGTCACTGGATCGGTACTGCAGACAGACGGACAGACAGAAGAAGATGGACATGTATTAGAAAAACAGTCCAACTATTCTGGAAATGTTCTTACTGATAATCAAGGAGAATACCTGCACTGACATGAGGCATCTACGTGTTACCATACAAACAGTGCCTATAAGCTATAGATCGATAATGATACTCTGAAAAATTCACAGTCAGATTTATTAGAAACTTTAGATCCTTTAATCCGTATTGTGCTGCATGATTTATACCTGGATATCTTGAAATCTTCTCAAAAGCTATGATCCGTAATCAGTAATGTGTAAGGCAAGTATTAGAACAAGCTGAACAGTCTGGTGAGTTTTTAAATTACAACACTTGACTGTAATGACGCCTTTAAAACCAGGACAAGACGAATCGTATGTCACATCACAACAGAACGAGATCCAAAATCTAAGATGTATACAGTCTCATATCATAATGAAGACATATATCATATTTATTGCCCAGCCCTGGCATATATCATGTATTTCATATCAAAAATCCTGTGGTTGGAAGCGAACTGACACCCACCTTTTCAAGGGGGATTAGGGCGGTAACATCTGTTGACCAGCACCTATAAAACTCACTTTACACGTTTCATCTATACACCTCCAGAGGCTGAGGTCATACCATCACACTACTGACTCCTCAGGTAGTAGGAGGTGGAGTTATGAGACAGGACAGGCTGAGACTGGCTTGTTGTCAATTTAACCTCAGATATCTCTGCAACACAACTCACAGACGTCTCTATCACAGAGTCAAAACTGGAGTTTCTTTTCATTTTTGAAGGTTTAAACCTAAAATGCTCACATGTTGCACCTTTAAGGTCACACATGAACAATTAACGCTACAATCACACATTACACACAGAAGCAAATAAGCGACTTCCAAAATGCTCCGCAGGATCCACAAACACACGCTGCTTTTCTTCACTGCACATGACGAGTTGCTCGTGAGCTTGTGAAGCCGAACATTCAGCTACGAACCCTTTCAGACTGACAAACACTCAGAGGTTCAGATGAACATAGACGGGCCTATACATGACGAACTGAAAAGGTCCTCTATATGAGCAGGTCTCAAACTCATTAAAGCACACAGCACACCATGCAGATCAAACGCTCTGCATAGACGTGAACTTCCAAGCAGTCTGACGGATCAGCCGACATGCAGAGTGTGATCATGAGATCCACCTCTTTAATCTTGAAGACGCGCACCGTGTAGAAAAGTGCGGATGGCTAATCGAACCGGCTCTTTGATCAGTCAATCCGTTTTAAAAATTCAGCAGGTTCAGCAGTTCTCCAGCTCAACATTTCCTCAGATGAGGGAAGAAAAAGGAGAGGAGAGGCTGGCTCACATTTAACACTCAGCAGGGGAAAGATTGGTGCTTGATGTCGGAGTGTTTCTGAGCGATGACTCTATCTCATCGAGTGCAACATTTGATTAAAGACAGAACACGTTCCAGCTCAGAAACATACAACATGGTCTGACACTAATGTTTCAGTACACTCCATCTTACATTGTATTAAGTTGTTAAACTTTAAATATATTTACATCTACAACTCTGTATCCTTTACAACCGAGGAGTCATTAATAACAACCTTTACTCTTTGGTTTAAAGTCCAACATAAGTTACTGTCAGGACAAAAACCTCTCCATGTACTCTTACAAGTTAGTCAGAAATTTAACTCCTCGAAGAAAACAAATGTGTAACAGTTGGCTCGAGCATTAGTCTTGTCACACTTGATTATGGTTGAGTAATGAGGCCCAACAAACCAAAGCACAACTCAAACTGTTTACATGCAGCACGGAGCAAAGCAGCTTGTTGGGACGTCACTGCTCAGACAGAGAATAAATAATCATTAGTCAAGTTTGAGTGTTGGAAAAAACAGAAAAAAGGACAAAATGTGTTTTACACACAATATCATGAGGACACAAACAGCTTTTAGACGTTACTATTTCACAAGTCCATGTAGAACATGGCTATTAAATTATTTAGCTTCTTCATTTTTGGACAGAGAACTGCAGAATATGCTTAAATAAAATCTTGACACCGTATCTATTTCAGCAACAAACTGTGAGCACATGAATATAGAGCTGGTTTTGATCCTGAAATATAAGATACTGATGGAGAGAGCTAGGAGTGTTTGTCGATAATGATGCTGAGTACGGACCCCACAGAGAGAAGCTGCTGTGGCTAATGGGGATCTGGATAACAAACACAGACACATTCGAAGTTTGAAGAGAGTATTTTTCTGCCTCTTGACTGATTTCCAATCCACTGTTTTACTTCAAACCCTCCGGCTCGGTGCAGCACCTCCATTTCCGTCGTGAGCAAAAGTCTTTCTCACCTCACAGCCTCGTTTTCACACAGCGTACTGTCAGCTGGATTATTAGAGACAGGTGCTGCCCAGAGGTGGGAAATAACAAAGAACAAATACTTCAATACTGTACTCACAGTGAGTAGATTTTTTTTACAGGTATCTCTACTTGACTGGAGTATTGATTTTCTTTTACATTTCTATCCCTAAATTTTAACAGAAATATTGGTACTGTACACTCCTTACAGTATTCAAACAGGCTCTTTACACTTTTAATGCATTTTAGGGCTCATTTTTATCCATCCATATCACCGCATGGCAGACAAGAGACATAACAACAGATAAACAGTCAGAGAGGGAAGCTTGACTGGGGAGAAAAGGCGTGTTAGTGTCTCGTGTCTGCAGAGACCCTGCAGCCTCCTGCCTGGATTCTCTTATTTCCTCAGTTTGTCGCTGCGATCGAGACGTGTCACAAACCCAAAATCTGGCTATTTGACGTCCTGTGAATGAGACTCAACAATCCACTATCCTTCTGTTGCCTTTAGGAACATCTCAGACAAATCCTGCTCATTCTACCTTTAAGTTTAAAGGTCTTCGATTTATGTTAATGCGACGTGAGGTTCAGTTAGCTTTGCACAGAAGTGGCCAGTAGAAATGACCTACAGAGGGAAACTTTTGACTTTTATACACATGTTAGATTCGGTTCTTTATGCCTCTTGCTTGAGTAAAGACGGTGAATCAGTACTTCTTCTTTTACCAGAGTCTTGTTTTGCATCTGTTCTTCTACTTGAGTAAAGAATGTGTGAACTGTTGTCTCAAGTCCTGCATTTCTGGTTCTTGTGAGTTTGTTAATATTTAACTTCTGCGTTTACACTGAGAGATTCTTCACATACTGTCTAGCAGCTAATTCAAGAGCCATTTTAATGTCACAGCGATGTGAACGTATTAAATATGAAGCAAACATTCTTCTCCCTGTTCATCAAAAATTAATTGTTTTGAATGTGACAAACAGGCGGCGTTCACAACGCAATATTGTCCCCAAATATCTTATATGTCACCATTTTAACTATGGCTGCAAGTAATGACTTTTCTCGCTAACTAATCTGCCAATTATTTTGTCAATGCAGTGATTAACTGTGGCCATCCCAATTTCCTAAAGTCAGAGGTTACTATAGCTCGTTTAGTCTGACAAAGAGTCCAAAATCCTCAATATTTAAAGACTCACATTAGAAATGTTTTGCATTCTTGCTGTAAGATTATGTAAATGTTTCATCAAATACCCACTAATCATTTTCTTTCAACAATTATTTTGTTGTTGTGTGTCCACGGTTATGAAACATAAAAGATAAAGGTATTAAGACAACAGAGCATCGCCATAATGAGTATTTCCTCCTTTTTACAGGATCATTCTCAAACCAGCTTGTGCATTATCAGTGAGGAGTGTGTGGCTGCAGAGAGGAAGAGTGAGGAAGAGACAACATCCAGAAAAAGACTAAACTAAGTGAAGGACGCAGAGCTGAAGTGTGGGAGAAGCAACAACACTGTTCACACGTTCCGCTGCTGCACGTCTTTCAAAACCACACTTCTGGTTAAGTTTTATGCTCCTCAGAACAAAAATAGACCGACCACCACATTATGTGCGTCCAAGAGGATTGAAGCGAACAAACAACACTTTGTGTACGAGTCTGTTATCAGCCCGGCCCAGTTGTGCGTCTGCAGCTTTGGCTCCAGCTCATTACCGCCTTTTAAAGAGCCGTCCATGGGGTGAGGACAAAGGCACGGGCTTCTGACTTGTAACTACGGGCTTTAAATGAGGCCGATTTACTGCACAGATGGACTGTCGCTGTGGACGATGCCGCATCAGATAAAGAAATTAGCATAAACTAAAACATTTTAACTGGAACAGAGAGGCGACTGGGAGTGGATCTGAAGACGTTTCATACAAAGAGACTTGAATGAATACAATGTTTTTACTCATAACAATTCAAGTAAACATGACAATACTGTATTTTACTAGTATTAGGAAGAAGTGTTGTCACGATACACAAAACTGGAATTCATAACTTTGATACGATGTCTTTAAAATGGTCGACGTTCGATACCATTTTAAACATCACAGGGAAAACGCTGTAGACACACAATTATAAACTTTTACTACTTTCCTTCTACTTTTTTGGTAGAAATTCATCACAATCAACTTGTCCTGAAGGTTTTTATAGTTTTATTGTTATCGTTTTAATCCGTCAAGGTTTCCTGATCAATTTATTGAAACTGGATGATCTTTTACAACACAGCAGCTTTAATGAAATCTAAAAAAAAAAAACACTTGTTTTATCTGAGAAACAACACAGACAAGATGTTTTCAAGACTTTTTCTTCCTCATATATCTGATATGTTGCTTATGTCATGTTGATTGTGTCTTGTATTAAGTTTAATGAGATATTCTGACCTGGGATGAGACAAATATACTCAGTGAGATTCAGAGTTTTTACCCTGTTCCTCTGGATAACAGTCTGTTTCAGCATCAAGGATTCAGTATCGAGCTCCATTCTGTGTCTTTCTGTCACAGACACAGTGATGCTGCAGTGGAGCTCGACTGTTGGAGGACCTGTGCTATTTAAAGCCGGACTAAAAGGCTGTTTGAGCCCACCATCCCGCTGGGGAGAGAGCAACTGCCATTCTCTACTAACAAAGTGCCCATTTGCAACAATGGATGGCGACCGGCCGCATTTGCCAGACTTGATGATTTTTTTTTTTCTTCGAGACTTTGAGCCACTGAACATGAGCGAGGAACATTTTCATCTGTAGTCGCATTGCTACGACAACGAGGATTTTAATTGTTTTTAGATGAAATGTTTAATGTTTGAATTTAGTTATATGAGGGGAAACTGTGATATAATTAAATATTAAGTTAGAAACACACAAGATGAATACTTTATTGCTGTTGCCATGGAGCCATAAGGATCTCTTATTCCATAAGGTGCAAACACTGTGATTAATAAGGATCACAATGATTATTTTTAATTAGATATCTTGTAAGGATTCATACAAACATACTGCCTGTGCTTTGTGATTCTGCCAGTCAGAATCAAACAGAAAATGTAATTCTCCTCACTTTTTATTCATGGAAGTTAAAGATAAAATGAAACTGCAGCTACTTTAAATATGTTTTCTGTAAAAGGATAAAGAAGCGTTTGTGCATATATGTGGAAACATTTTGCTGAGAAACTCAAATAGTGTGCTACTGAATGTAGTGTGTCCTATACTCTGCTAATTACATACAAGGCATGCTTTTCCGTAGCATTAATTATTTAAGATATCTGTTGTGCTGTGAAGTTTCTATTACACACGAATTGGAAGCCAGTTAGCCTATTTACTAATGTTAGCGCTGATACAAGACAACACTCACAGATACCCAGCAGCAGTGAACAATGTCAGCCTCCCTGACGGCTCCACAAATATTGCACCAATGAAATTACCAATAAAGACATGTGGGCCAGTAGTTACAGTTTGGACCTGCAGCGATGACGTGTTTTTTGTAGGCGAACCTGGAAGTTCACATCAGTAGGCTACCCTCGACAAAAAGCCTAGGGGGATTTTTTTTTTCCCAATTAGAATTTGGATTATTCTTCGCAGAGGAACAGCACTTTTACGTCACCATCACTTAGCCTCCTACTGCACTATACTACATAAACTAACGAATCCACGATGCAACTCAAGTCCTTCTGCAAAGATGGACAAGTGATTCTGTAGTCTCACTTCACCACCTGATTTTAGGACACATAAATGCTTCATGATTCACATACGGTGCATTTACTGACATATCTTATGTAGCAGAAAACAGTGTGAAAACCTCTTAAGCTTGTGTTAACCACAGACATGATGTCAGGCATCTAACTGAAACCCACTGTTTCTGAGAGAAGGGAACCAGAACTGCACAAATGCAAACTTATTTCTGTGTTTTAGGACTCATTCCCGTGGCACTCTGTAACTATGCAAGGTGAAAAAAAAACAAAAAAAAAAACAGGGATACATGAGGATTTCTTATCAAAAATTAATTCAGTTTTGCTGCAGAGTTTCCTCTGAAGCCAACATATCTCCCTGACTTTGGAGAATGAAGAGAGCCCAGGGGATAATCCCGGGCGTGCTGTTCGACATGTTGAAGTGGTGTAAATGTTCAGTACCTGCAGGGCCTCGGTGCCCGGCTGCTGCAGCAGCTTCACCGTTCTGCCTCCCGCGGTTTTCTGTCCACGGCCGTCATGCCAGGTTAGGTTCCCACCTGTCCGTCGACTCAGCTGGTGCTTGAAGTCCTCGGGCAGAGCTCTGTACTCCACAGCTGGCCTGCAGAAGCTAAAACTGGATGCCGCTGCAGAGGCAAAAGCAGGAGGTATAATGATTAGACAGCCGGATCTGCCTGTAGCCGCAGAAATTGTAAAAACAGCATGAGACATGCTCCGTGGAAGAAACCTCCCTCACTCTGCGTGACTTGCAAACAAAAGAGCTGAACCCACCTGGACACCCTGTCATTCAGAGATGATCTCATTACAAACAGCCTGCTCACACACGCTCCATTGATACGGAGCAGGCACGGGGCGACTTTAAAAGTTATCTGAGCTGGACAAGCTGCTCTGTAATTTGGGGGAAGTCAGCGTTTCGGTTCCACTATAACTTTTCGCAGGCCTTGCAGGTGAATGTTAGATCAGTGAGACGAGTCACTTTTCTCATCATTACGAGGCGGCCCGCCGGCAGGCATCCAAACCCAAGTCAACAGCAGGTGGCTTACCAACATCCAGTAATTAAAGAAAGTGTGGAACTACAGTAAACACGCCGTTACTGGCACAGACCCTGGCAGAAAGCCACGGGTCATTACTGATTCATGTGCCAGATTGGAAGAAGTTTTCTTAGCGTGTTTGAAGCTCAGCTGTGTTTGTGTGTGTGCGTCGCTGTGCATTTTCTATGCCTTAAATTGACTAAGAGAATTTGAAAGAGGACAGAACGGGGGAGACTGCCGGGGGAGACGAGGGTTTGAGGAGATGAAAGAGTGTCTTTTTGGTCTCCCAGCTTTGTGCCTCTCCTTTCTGTCATTCAACGTCGCCCCGCTGAGTGCGCAGCAGAGCCGAGTCCTGCAATCATCAAGGCGAAACCAGCAGCATCAGATTATTACGAATAAAAACCCTGGATGTGATTTTTTTTTTTTTTAGCGTCTTTGAGGTGTTACTCCGAGACCCTGTACGTCTGAACTCTCCTCCACAGTGTTATTACTCCCCCAGGCTGCTGCTGTAAACGCAAATGAGCCCCTTTCCCGGATTAAATACGGATAATTAAGACCACTTGTCAGACGGAGTTTTTCACTTCCTTTGGGTTTTTTTGCCTGTTTGTGGGAGCAAAAAAGCGCTCATTACCCAACACATGTACAAACAGCAGGCGGCGGATAGGGAAAAACTCTTTCATGGGTAAAAAACGTATTGAACAAAGTGAAAAGGTCTCCGCCTGCCTGAAACACGCTTCACACGGCGTTTCAGTTCAATCTACGCCGCAGATTAAAGCTCATATTTGCATATTTGGCACTGAAAGAAACAAATACGGATGCGCTTATAAAAAGAGCTGCAGCGAACAGTCGACTAGCAGATGGAAAGATGAAATGTTTGGATCAGCTCTCAATCGTTTCAGTCATATCTCAAGCGAAACTGTCGCTGGTTGTGCGAGGAATTCACTCTTTTCTTGAACTACTCTATGGTTGTAAATTAAGATTCTTCGGCTTTTGGGACAAACTGAGAGATCTGATCACGTCGTGCAAGGATCTTAGAAATCGTGGTCGTCATTTTTTGACATCTGATCGACCAAACGACAGGAAAATTATCAGCGGAACTGAACTGATAATAAAAAATAATTAGAAGCAAATGTATGTTACTGGGCTTTGAAACTCTGGCACAACAACAAGCACAACATTTACAAACTGACAGAGTCTGAGGCTGTTTGCAGCTTAAAGGTTGGTCTGTGATCCAACAATGAACACAGAAGAAGAAGAAGAAGAAGAAGAAGAAGGATCCTCGCCTTCTTTCTGTAGCTTGAAAACCTCTTTTGAATCCACAACAACATGAAATCATCAGTTATCTTAATGGCATGATAGAAGTCTGTATCATGCAATGATAGTTTTTAGTTGCAGCTCTACTGAGAATAAAATAAAAGGTATTCGAATCCTGCACATGGAGCCTTTACTGGCTGAGTCTCTGCACAGGCTGCCCTGGGTCAGACTGGTCCTGCTGGTCTCTGGTGGAGAGCTGTCCAGTTCAGCACCAGTGACCAACCTGCAGGCTCCTCTTGTGTCTCAAGAGTCTAAACTTATCCTAACCTGACTGTGTTGCCTTTGTCCTCATGTTCTGCAGTATCTCACGGCTGTAATGTGAACCTGAGGAGAAGCAGTGACAGCAGAGGAGACCGCACACAGCTGGCGAACCGGTTCCGCAAGTATCGAGTCAAACAAAAACGAGCTGCGGCCAGTTTGAATGTTGGAGCTTTAAAGAGCGCGTGTGAGTGATACATGTATATAAGCAGCGGCCTACCGTCCACAGCCATGGTGTTGGTTAAAATCCGAGGTGAGGTCTAGCGGGAGCCTGTCATCGTCTCACAGAGCTGTCGGTCTTCCTCTCCGACAAAACAAAAAACAAAAAAAGAAAAGTTTCATGGAGCGTCCGGAGCTCCGCCGCTCCACATCCTCTCCCGTCCTCTCTCTCGGCTCCGACTGAGAGGAAAAAATGCCTCCGGACCAGCTCACGTCGCGCACAGACCAAAAAAAAAAAAAAAAATCCGCCGCCGGTGTGTGTGTGAGCTGAAGTTGTGTTGTTGAGGAGGAGACAGGAATGTCCCCGAGCAGCTGACTGACTGACTGACTGACTGGTTTCGCTGGCTGGATCTCAGTTTATGTGTGTGTGCGCGTGTGTTTGTGTTTGTGTGTGTGTGTGTGTGTTTTTAATGTGTCGTGAGAATCAGACGCGCGCCTTTTTCTCAAGAGCCTCCATGAGCGCACTGAGCTGAAGTGCAGCCCCGGGCCCTGTAATTAACGCAGCCAGTGGAGTCTCTGAAAAACAGGCGGATGAAAAGGCTTCTCATCGCTGCAGCATCCAACTGAAGGAATTCCCCTTTCGCCCCCCTCCTCCTTGAAGAAAGGGAGCTCTGTGCGCGCCTGTGGGCAGCAGGGCCCTTCTTCTCTCTGATGGACCCTCTATGCGCGGTTTTTGTCCAGGAGAGCTGCGGGACATGGACCCGCAGAGACCAGTGAGCGACCCCATCCTCTCTCCCCACCTGCCCAGTTTAGCCTACATTACTGGTCACAGGGAATCTAATCAGGGCTGTGGATGACTGAACACAACCGCAAACAAAGCCGCGACTATTCAAGAAGCATCCAAGTGTCACAGTGTTTCATCACGCTAAACTAAACCATAAATAATAAGTGGTAAATCTTGAGAGAGACAGATCTTCTGGAGGAATAAACATCCAGGATTCGCATCAAATATAGACGGGAGGAGAGCTTTATCCTCACTCCTATTTATTAGCCTGACTGCAGCAGATCTACAGAGGCGACCTCCACTGTCAGGAGTTTATGTTCTGTGATGTAAGCAGCCAAGTGTGTTACATTCAAATCTGGACACACTGTTGAAGGCAAAGGCCCGTTCATTCCTACGCATGAAGCCAAAATGGCTCAAATTCTGAGCTATAAAATCACTCAGGTGTTCCGCATCGTGAGGACCACAGAGCGTATGCGTTAGAGACTCCCGCCAACCGAGCCAGCTAACTTTAGTAGAAATAAAATGAACTGGATATACCCTGTGCACAGCAGCACTTCTCTTCTGGGAGCAGCAAGTAAGCAAAAATAGTTTTAGTAGATAACAAAAATAGTTTCTTTCAATATTAATATTCCAGCGCACATAAAGAAACTATTGAGTGACTCTGGCGAAGTTGGATGCAAAAGACGTGTAGTTAGTTCCTTTTTGTTTTTTTAATGTAACTGTATAGATTGTCAATCATATCCTGGTGTGCGCTAGAATATATTTTTTTGTATCTATAGAAATAAAATTGATGGAATTTTGCATCTCTTAGACTTTTATCGGACTGAATGGCTTAAATTATGACCAGGCCACGAAGCAAAAAACAAAACAAAACAAAAAAAATAATAATCATCCACTGCGGCTTCTTTCACAGCGTCAGCTAACTGAAATAAAAAACAGTGTTTTGGGTCCGAGTGCATCACGTGATGACATAAATACACAGTTTGACCAGGTGAGAGTCTTCCTGGGGGCTTGTCGACAACCAAGTGGAGCTGAGAGAAGAGTTTAACCTTTGCTAGCTAACATTAGATTGAGGCTAATGTACAGGAAAGTAATCTGCCTGTTTGGGGTGAATAAACACTGCAGGAGCAACACAAATGATCCGCCCTGCTTGAGGTGAACAAACCATTAAACAAGCACCATGGCACAAATATTCACAAACAAGTTTTCTTCATGTAAATTTCAGTCTTGTTGCTGACTTCATGATGTAGCAGCAGCCATGCAGGCAACCAGGTGAAACTCACTGCCACCCTGAGTTAACGTGTGGAATTCTCTGGATTTGAACATTGTTGGAAACATTTGGGATAATATAAATAAACAACTGAACAAAACACACAACAAAGGTTTACTGACTTATGCAGAATTCTTACATATTATATCAATGATTAAATACATTCGACTTCCTTTAAAACACTATTGTAAAAGTTCATAAACATCAGTTGCAACTTTAAAATAAACAACTGCTTCAAAAATGGTTAATAAAGCATTTCATTGTTTGTTGATAGTGAAATAACTGTTAAATAAAGTTTAATTCACTAATCATACTTAGAGGATCAGAAGAAAACAAACAATGCAATGAGGACAAATGTGATTTTCAGTTTGGTCACTGCATAAAAAGATGGTGCAGGACCTTACTGACTCGCAGTAATGTGGCCCATAAACAAATCATAATAAAAAGGATAATAATAATAATAATGATAATGAAAATCTATTTAACTGACATTCACTCCTCAGACCATCATCAACAAAAGGGGGTAAGAGGATCTTTCAATATGATGTTTGTGCCTCATCATCAGTGAACATGATGGGGAAGAATCTTCCAGTGCAAATAAGGCCGACATATGAATATATTAAAAAAAAAAGACCTTAAAAGAAAAACAAGGGCAAACTGAATCTTGTTTATCCACTGCTACAAATCTCACTAGAGCTTCAGAGGGACTCGCCCCTGAAGGGTCTGGACTAAAGTGCATTTTGAGGTTCTCCTCTGTTTATTCATAAATATCTCATAATTTTGCATCAGCTTGCTCTGGTTTTTTAAATCTGGTTGAAATCTACATAACAGCAAAAGAGAGGCATGACACTGCAGCTGTCTGTGTCATCAGAGTGGAACCAGCAGAGGAAAAAAACAGAGTTTCTATTCAGACTTAATTACGATTGTCCTCATTATGGCTGGAGATTATCGAGGGGTGAGTCTGATCATGAGAGCCGATTAAAGGGATTAATAACATAAGAGCGAAAGAAATGAATGTGTGCAGTCTGATGGACAGACGGAGGTGTTTGTCACATGGTGTCTTTCTTGACCTTAGTTTATAGACTTCTCAAACCCCCTAAAATATAAATAAATATGTTCAGAAACATCCAAACAAACTCAAGTCACACAACAGAAATAAATGATCTTAATCATTCTGAGTTAAAATGCAAATCACAGCCATGGTGACACGATGTACCGCCCCCTAGTGGAGCTCAGACTTATTCTTATTGATATAAGATGTCAAATAAAACACAACTCAAAGATTGAACACAAACACAGACGCTGGATCAAAAAGTTCAAAGAAATAGTTTGATATTAAGGGAAGTATGATTATTCACTTTTCTTCCTGAGATTGATACGACAAGTGTTTGAGGAAGTGTTAAATTTATTAATATAGAGTTACTACATTAACTCAAAACTCTTCTTCCTGTATGAAAACAAATGAAGTGCATCACCACTGAATAAGTCGGACCTGGATGTGTGTCCTCCGCTGTGATTACACTCAAAGCCTCTTCTCACAAATATTCCATGCAGGTGTTTTTTTTCAAACTCATGTTGCCTGATTAGAAGTCCTCTCAGGGCAGCGTTGGCGAGCACGAACACTGCTGGATTTGCATATTCCTCTGTTGGAGTTATTTTTATTGCATCCATCAGGTTGTGAGGCAACTTAGCTCCCATCATTCTTGTCATTCTTACTAGTGCACACCTGATGTAGTGCCAGGCATAGCTACAGAGATTACTTAATCTACCTGCTGCGTCATCCACCGAAAGGCTCACTTGTTTACATGTTGTGTCTCCTTTGTCTGACCTAACTGGCAGCTCCAGGTTCATATTCACACGCATGCCACACACATGACACGAGAATGTAAATTACTTCTGTTACTTAAACTTCCAAGACTCTGATTTACTGGAATGCTGCGCTACAACATAGTCAGCAGCTGTGACAGCGTCGGCTTGTGATGTTTTCACCTCATGAGTCCGTGTTAAATGTGTCCCAGCAAGAACTTCCACAGAAGCGGTTTTGAATATTTTGCCAGCCAGGTGTTTGCATGTCTGTGTGGTCCTTTGTTTATCGCCGCGATAACGACACAACCACGACAGGAAACATTACAGGCGTGTAGCTGAGATAAAAAATACAGGCAGAGTTCAACGATGGGTGAAGTCCATGCCAGGGTGCCATAAATAAGGAACTGCCCTCCTCCTTTTTACAGCCCATGGCTCACATTCGTGTTTCCTGAAGACACCAACAGAGAGCGGCAGCGGTAACATATTTTTGTAGGCTAACTCAGAAGTTAGCTTCGCCCCGGTTCCCTCGACAAAAAGCCTTCGGGATTTTTCATCAGTTTATGATCAGCAAGATAATCTCGATCTCTGAAGCATAAAATGGAATCTCCAGGAATAAAAAAGCTAACGTTAGGCAATAAGCAACTACATCACAGTCAGATTACTTCAACATCACTAACACCAAGCGTCCAAGTACACACACTGTCCTATAAATTGAGTTAGAGTAGTTTCTAACTAAAGTCCATCTGTAAAGACAGACTAGTTGAGTCTCAGTGTTTAATGTCCCCGACAACCTCTGTACCCTCATTTTTAGCCACTTTTTTAAAGTTCAAGCTTCAAAATTCTTGCGTTGATGGACAGGTTTCATGTTTACAACAAAATGAGTTTCTGAACCTTTAGATTTTACTTCAGGCATGTATCATTGAAAAAAACATTGATTTCAAGTCGAGGGAACAGAAGTTCAAAAAGGCTGAATTATTTCTGGTTTCTGGTTTCAGGGCTCGTTTTTTGATCGTAGAATGAATTTTGAGTATGTAGTTAAGACTTCTGAGTAGTCCTGGGTCATAATCTGAACATGCTGACGAGCTGGTGTGATCCCACTGCAAGACGATCACTAGCTCGATCTTTCGTTTCAAAAACAAAACTGTAGATATTAAAATTTTCTTCAGGATCCGCACCATCTCTGAATCAAGTTACAGCCCTTCTCACAATCTAAACGGTGTAAGACTTTGCGATGGTGTCCTGATTTCACACTCCCTCTCTGCGCTTACAAGAGGCGAAAGATGCCAAGTGTTGATTCAAGGCAGAGCTCCCTGCTGCTTTGGATTTTGCATCATGCCGTTGATGTTTATTTAAAATTACTCCGCAGTAGAAAACAACAGCCTCGTCAGACGTTCGCTTACATCCTCCCACAATCAGAGCCTCAATCACTTACAGAAAAAAAAAAAACCTCCTATTCATCTCTGGCGATCATCCTCTGATTTAAAAAAAAAACAAAAAAAAACAGTGGTGGCTGTGGTGCTAGTTGGGATAGAGACACAAACTGCACATGGAATAACAAACTGGGCTGACTAGGTTTGAGTTTAATTGGCTGGGTGTGGGTTGGAGTAGCTTCTTCATGAGACTGGAGCGTCGGGGCTCCTGTTAAACTTTAAGCACGGACACATTTGGCCTGGTTAACACACTAAAAGATGAAAGGGAGCTCTTGAATTAATAGTTTCCACTGGAGGGAACATCAAAGAGACTCAAATATTAATAGTATACATCTGAGGTTTACTCTCAGCAGCTGCCTTTTGTTTTATGTTTAACAAAGGAATTCTTTCACATCATTCGTTATATTTAAGGTCCTTCAAGAGCGGTCCAGTCAGTCCTGCCCGGTCTGCTACATTAAACAGTACTGTACTGCAACACCGAGGGCAACAAGGCAGAGTTCATCGTTTCTTATTTAGGAGTAACTTTACTCGCTTTTGGAAGCTGGTGATGCATTTGGGGAAAAAAAGAGGACAGAAACTGAAGGCGGCTGTTTCTCATCTGAACATCTAAACCAGTAGTGAACACAAGGGGGCAGTCTCATTCTGTGTACAGAGAAATACTGTACGCTGTCAGGACTGAGCAACAACATAAACACAAATCCACAACTACTAACACATTCCATGCGGTATTTATTCAAAGCAACTCAATGTTGGCTCTCTAAATGCTGTAAAACAACATTACAAATTGTGTCAATTATTTTGAATAAACCAGCAGTTTATTACAATCAAGAGTGGTGCTCACTGTGTCTCTAGTTCACTGTGATGTTTGGTTTGCTAACGTGTTGACAATATGGTCAAATGAAATTGACATGACCACAGTATTGTCTCCTCATCACAGCATCTACTAGAGTCTAAGGAGAGGGGAAGACGGGAAAAAAAGAATACTTCAGAAACCAAACAATTGTCAGAAAAAACGTCAGTCTAGGAAGGGAGCAATAAAAAGCCTTAAATATAGCAGCTTTATGATCATACTTTTTCTTCATAAGGAGTCCTCATGAGCACTTCTCTTCACTATAGTCTATCAGAGCACAACCAATATATCTGTATCTGTTGGGTACTAATATCAGCTGGTATTGGTTTATCACAGATATGTAAATATCAGCATATTTTATCGATAGTCTGGATCCCTCCCTATTAAAAGAGTTGCACTCAGACAATGTGAAGACAACTGGGACAACCAGCAGAGTGAATTATCCCTCTCAGCACAGAGATATATAAAAGAGTGCTGCAGCTACACTGACTTGAAATTCAAGATGAAAAAAAATTAACCAGACCTTATACCCACCACACACAAACACAAACACAAACACTTACTCTAAAGCTCTGGTTGTTATTGTTGTAGTGTTCCGAGGACAGGAAAGCTTATCCGAGGTGAAAGGCTCAGACTTTGTGTAGATCTCTACACAAGTTTTATGCTGACTCACTGTGGGATTTAGTTTTGTTCGATTTGGTTTTAATGAAGGGTTTGATAAAGTATATGGTCAATTACTCCATTTGTGTCAAAACATGAAAAAAGACACAGTAAAGATTTATGGACAAATAGTTTTGGACAAATGATTTAAATAAACGTAGATGTGTGAAGGCATTTGTTAAAAAATGATACATATATATATATATATATATAAATCTATATAAAATCATGAAAATCATGAAGGGTGGGGGTTATTTATGAGTAACAAAAGAGAAAAGAATGATAATGGGCTTCTGTAGAGCATTGTGGAGGTGTGTGTGTGTGTGTGTGTGTGTGTGTGTGTGTGTGTGTGTGTGTGTGTGTGTGTGTGTGTGTGTGTATTTGTGTTGGCCGTCAACAGTTGTGCACACACTGCCAAGGGGACTCTGGCAACAGCAAACAAAGCTGAACTTCTTGGCTAACGTGTGAAGTGTGCCGTGACCTCTGGCTCTCATGTGGCCACTAAATTAGGTTTGTTCAGGCCAACATTTGTCTTGTCTAATGAACAAATTCTTTGAATGGTGCCAAAGACGGAAACAATCACTCGAAAATGTCTGTAACTAAACTAAAATAGAAAAAAAAAAATGCACATAAATTTAGATCCTCCAGCGCACAGTCAGGTTCCACCTCTGTGAAATGTTTTACTCTTGTAATTTCTTTCAAACAGCTGTGAACATATAAAAACTCTCAACAGTTTGACTTCCCAACATTCCCTCTTCACAGGTTAATCTGATGAATTAAAGCTGGATGGAGTATTTTCTAATGATCATGGATGAATTCATCATGTATCTTCTCTCCCTGTTGGGTCACAGCCATTGATGGATTAAGCTGTTTATTGTGAAACTGGTATAACGAGCAGACGGGGAATAAATGAAGAGATCTGGGACGTGCAGTGTTCTTCATAACAATAATGCATACTATCGTAATTTATATTCATACAGAATTTTTCCAAAACAAGTTACAAAGTGCTTTACAAAGACATTTAACAGGACAAATGACAGATAAATACGACAACAGTACAATTCATATGATAATATAACATGCACGGAATGCTGAGACACATTAAAAAAATAAAATAAAAACAGATGAATGATCAATTAAGGAGAATGTTTTAAAGGAAGATTTAAAAGAAGAATCAGAGCTCTCCTGCCTGATCCGGCTCGCTCCAGGGTCGTGAGGTTGTGACTCCAAATGCTCTGTCGCCCCTTGTTTTTAGCGATGACCTGGATGTTACTATCGCTATGGGTTTAGTAAGTCTGTGAAATAATTAGGTGCCAAACCCAAACAGGCTTTAGTAGAATATTTTAATCAGATCGAAAAACGTTCAGGTAACCAATTTAGAGACGCTGAAATAGGTGCTATGTGAATTTTCCTTTCAGCCCAGGTGCCAGTTACCTTGCTATCATATCAGGAGGTGGACTTGCAGGCATCAAGGCTGCCGAGGTTGCCTTTCAGCATCTGTAAGTGTGAGGCCGCTGGACAGTTTTGATGGAGGACTACAGCATTTCAACATTTGTATGCGTGACACCGTTAGATATTATTAGGAGACCTCAGGACAACTTCCAACTGTGCTTGTGGCGAATAAACAAATATTTTCGATGGGAAGTTTTCCAGGAATGTTTATGGCGACCCGGACAGGTAATTTAAGCCAAAAGATTATGTTCTCCGAACCCTAACCAAGTGGTTTCTGTGCCCTAACCTAACCAGACCATAAGCAGAGTGTTGTCCCAAGACAGAAATAGAAAACTCACAGTACAGAAATGCAAATCTGCAACATAAAGAAACATAAAGTTGCAGAGGCGAAATTTACCAACATTTATTCTGGCGGCTGGATTGCTTCTCTTCTCTTCAATTTCATGTGTAGTCATGCTGTATCATTTCGAAGTTTGGAAAGGCTGTACTGAGTGGGACAGAAATACAATGTGTTACAGTAATCTGAGCATGATATAATGAAGCACAAATGACCATTTCCAGTTTCTTAGTGGACTGAAAAGGTCTCATTATTGAGATAAGACGAAGCTGCAGAAAGGACAACTGAACTTAAGTTTGTTGTCAAAGATAACAACAAGAATAAGGTTTTAGCACTTCATAATATTGGTTAAGTTGACTTCAGAACATGAGGAAACCTTAAAAACTTATAGTCATCTGTTAGTCCATCCAAGTTCAAACAAATGCTGAAAAGTGTAATATCAGCCAGCGCTGTCAGGGAAGCCAGAGCCACACAGTCCACCGACTAGAGACACACATAAAGAGATTTACAGGCCAGCTCAGAATTTAGACCGTTTGTGTTAAAACTAAACAGACACAAAGAAACCGAGAAGGGACAAACACAAATTCAGCTGCCCATATGTTACACAGACCTCCTTGTCTTGACTCATGCACAGTTTTTTTTCTTGCAGGCAAATGTGTCCTCATAATGAGTCGATGTCGAGCGGCCCATGAACAGCTTAAGTATGACGGGCAGGTGTGTGGAAGCTGAAACAGCTGTGACTGTGTGATGCCATTCAAGGAAAACTCTGGGTGGAGCCGCCACCGCCTGCAGAATAAAGCTGCACTTGTTTCGGGGCACCGGAAAGTCCGAGCCTGGACGGTCGTGTGCTCTGCAACATGTTTCACATCATACAATAGAAAGCTTGTTTACACATCAAGAGAGTAAAAAGAGCTCACGTAGAATATGTAACACACACACATACACACACACACACACACAGTGTTGTGTATGTGCACTGAACAGGGTGTTTCCAGGTAGAAGAGGTGGGACCTGGTACAAACAGGATACAGGAAATGGGTGTGTGCCTGAAAAGGGTCAGTCAAAAAAACCCTACAAAATAATGCACACAGTGTCACTCTTGTTTCATAATGAGGTCACGTCACAATGGTCACAGCAAAACGTTTTTCAAAAATGTCTGTTCAGTGGTGGTAGACGGAGTCAGATCCTCCATCACAAGTAAGATTGCTTATTTAAAATTGTCCAAAAGAAAAAAGTAAACAAGCGTCAGCCACATGTTCTTAAAGAATTAAAAGTCCTCGTTTTGCAGAAAAATGGTCCCTGTGACATCATTACGCTGTTGATGGTGACGTATCAAAACAACACTTTATTACCTACAACAACCAGAATGCACCTCACCAGCCCAATAAGCACTCCCTCTGATGGGAGAATACTGCGTGTTGGGTGGTGCTTGGGTTTGGCGCAGAGTCCGTTTTTATTAAACAGGAAACAGTAAAGTCGCCAGCCGGAGACAATCAATACGTTATTACAGCTAATCAGTACACTAAAATATGGGTTGGAAAACGTGTTAGGTAAGAAACTAACAATTAACAGGGTTGGGTTCATATCAGTTTTTTCAGCCTCTGTTTTTACACTACCTAAGTAAGATACATATTTTGATGGTGGGGGAAACCGGAGTACCCAGAGAAAACCCACGCAAGCACGGGTTGAATATGCAAACTCCAAAAATTACATAGAAATTTATCAGTACTTACTACACAAGACCTGTTCGTGTCCTCTGGTGATTCTAAATGTGAGGCTCTTTTAAGGCATCTGATGTATGATTTTACGTGTTGCTTGAATGACTCTGAGAAGAGCATCATAAAGGCTTTAACCAGCCTGAGGAAGAGCAGCTCTTAGAAGGCTTAGAAAACACAACTTACTGATGAACTGTCATTAAATTAAATGAATAATTGTTCTGCTCTTTTTATTGTTCTATTGTCTATTGTTTTATTTCTATGGACTCTCTGCCAATCTGAAATAAAGTTTGAGTTAAATTAGTTTCAAATCAATTCAATCCAAGAGCGACTCCATCCGAGTCCTCTGTCTGCAGATGCAGGCGTACAAAAGTGCGGGAGTACAATCTGTAGTTGATACAACAGACAGATGGGGCAAATTTTCACTTGCATAATGTTATATGCTTTTACATAAAGTATCTGAAAAGTTTAGCGAGGAAATGTCACTGATTTCTTGAAGAGCTTGTAATTCAAAAGGGTTTGGATCCACATTAAATAATGCAGATTAAAATCTTATTATGATTCTTTGTTTGTAAAAGCTAAATCTGAAAAGTTAACAGTAACTACAGCTGTCAGATAAACATCTGAGTAAAAAGTACAAGCTGATGTAAAACACAGACCTCCAAATTATTGAGCTGATAAATGAAAACGGTGGTTTATTTCCAAAATTACATATTTTTGCCAGTGCTTCATTCTACAACATAATAGGATACAGCACTGAAAGAAAAGTGAAGGAAAGGCCAAAAGGAAAATGTCAAAGCTTTCAAAAACTTTACCTTCAGCCTGATTTAATTTATTGGCTTTGATTTTATTCACAAAAGTATCACGCTTGTCCTCCAAAAGCTGATATTGCAAATTCAATGTTTTACTTGCAAATTGTTTAAGTAAACTGATTTCGATGAGCGCATGTCTCCGTCTAAATGGCCTTTTTAAACATAAAGTGTTCTAGCTGAGGTCCAGTGCAGTGGTTTCTGTCCACACTCGGGGCGGTGAACTGTACAAAGACTTGTGTTGTGAATGAATGTGTGGGCTTGTGGGGCGAAGCACTCAGGCATGGGTGTGTACTGTCACAGCCTTCAACACAGACTTTTTATTTGTGTTTGTTCCCGTTCCTGGAGGTTTGCTGTTAGGTCGGGGTTGAAACCGTGCCGGTGTGCGTGTGTGAAGAAAAACAGCTCAAGATGTTTCTCAGATTTCACCTTAGAGACGGCCAATCCATCACACAACCTAAACAATATCACCTCGGATCAATACGAGCGTACAGGTTTAATTCAACATTATGTTTTCTGTTTAAGTAAGTAATGCTGTTAATTCTGTACTCTTAATTACAAACGCAGAACTTTTATTTGTAACAGAGTATTTCTACACACTACTCTACTTCTACCTCAGTAAAAAATCTGAATACTTCTTCCACCATTGCATCATGGGTTCATGGAAAGTGTGATGGCATGAACTCTAATGCCTTGTATAGACCACACGATGAATTCAAACAGATTAATGTATAACGATTGGATAATTAATTGCAGTATGAAATTACACTGTAGGGAAACTTCATGTTTGACATTAACAATGAAGGACATATTGGGGATGACGATGTAAAAGTGACTTTGAAGGAGCAACTTTTCTCAGCTCCTGTTCACAGCAGACGTTTTGCCTCGTCACAGCAGGAGCAGCACAGGTGTTACTAATGACATTACTTATGGCTCTGTTGTATTCAAGTGTCCCAGTTAGCCATGACAGTGTGACAGAGAGCCAGCATGAACAGCAGCAGGGCTTTGGAGCTGAAGCAGCTAACTGGATTTCAGTCATCATTAATTTTGGTGGTCACACTCGCGCTGTTCCTACTGCGGCAGATCAGGACGTCCTCTGTATCATATTTTGAATAACTGTTCTTTGTGTTAACTTGTCTTTTTGGCCACTGAAAGTTGTACTGAAATAATTTCAAAAATCATTTTGTTTCTACTCCATAAACCTGGCTATTTTATCTTATGTTATTTTAGGGTGTAAATGATCAACAAATTGTTTTCCTTGGCATCCAAATTAATTAAATGACAGTGACCTTTTTGTGCTGTTAATATGTTTTCTTTATTCCAGTCCATTCCCAACTAACCCTTCTTTTTGTATTGGTCGCTTGTTTGCTTGATTATTTTAATTTTCTTTGAACTTTGTCTCTTTTATTATTATTATTGTTTGGGTTTATATATCAGCATAATTTCAGCCAAGTCACCTCGATAAAATGTTGGCAGTTCATATGACGATACCTTCACATATGGCTATGTACAATATTGATATTGATACAATCAGTGTCAGATCACGCAGAGGTTTATGACCTGACTTTGAAATTGGGAGTTGGAGGAGATGTTGGTGGAGTTAAGGGCAAGAAAGCTGCTAAGCCAGTGACCTCAGTTCAAAGATTGTTTCAACATTTGTAGGTCTAAAACCAGCTAATATACCCTGAGACAGTTTCCAGCTGTGTTTGTGGTGACCAAAATAGGTATTTCATGCCAAACCATGATGTATTCCTCGGCCATACCAAGTGGTTTCTGTGCTTAAACCTAACCTGACCATAACCAAAAAAATAACATTGAACCTAAAGAAAGATTCAACATATACATGGATGCAGAAACATTAACTACACTGGCAACATTTCTTCTGATGAGCATGTTGACCATTTCTATGAACGACAACTGAAGAGAAAAGTATTGACTTGTCATTGGATTATTCTTAATTTGAGCCAAAGAAAGAGGCTATTTTGGGACCTGTCTTCATGTTCTACACTCTGGATGTGATGAGCCATTTCCCCTCTGGTTTGCCGTGATGTCAGCATGGGAAAATAGCTCATGGGAATTCAGCCACTGCTCTGATTGGTAGAGCGGCCTCCAAACTACACATATAATAAAAAACTGGTCTTTCTATAAAGTTACGTAATACAGAAAACCACAGGAATAACATGAACTGGGAAGGAGATGACTCTCTTCTCTCCGCCGGGCGTCACCTTGGTGTTACTTTGAGGGAGGTTGAGTGGGAGGAGATATGCAGATGGTGACTGTGAAGCCCTATTAGTGGCGTCTGTAGTCCACCAAACTCACAGTGGACTGTTGTCACTCCAACGCAGTCCTCCACACCCACAGCCAGTGTTAGGGTCAATGCTCACAAGGTGGCATTCTGCTTCATAGCACAGTCAAAAAGGCTGAACTAGAGAGACTGAATTCTTCTTTAAGCCTTTTTTGAGATATCTTTTACCAATACAGTCATTTCCATTTCAAGTGATCGGAGAGGAATATTCAGGGTAATATTTGCCCTTGATGGTGGATTACTTTTTCTTCTTTGAGATCTACTTTACCTCAGTTTGAGGACTCCTTTCTCCAAGCTTTTGATTTTTAACACGAGGATATTCAAGGATGCATTTTGTGACGACTGCGAGTCCTTTGGTGTTCATGACTTTATTTCTGTCACTGGTCGAAACCAAGTTCTACAGACCGTTCCAGTTTAACCAGTATAAAGCTGGGCTCAGTCAACACCATGATCCAGGGAATCCCACCAGCAGACACAAGTAAGTTCTGTCTCTTTGTCGGCATCACGAAATATCTTATATTTCAATTTGTAAATCATAGTAATGTGTTTCACCTTGTCTCTGTCTTTTTCTCTCTCCTCTCTGAAAGAAACCACTGTGCCTATGTCACTGAAAAGACAGTGTCCTTCACCGTGCAGGACGGCGCAGCCCCGTATGTAAAAGCTGAGTACAACAAGTGCTCTTGGGGTCAGAAGTGTCCAACTCTCCAGTGAGTGAAAACAGCTTTTATGTCCTGTTGATGTGCCTTAACATAAAAGAATACTCCACATCACTTCAGGCTACAAAATACCGCAGTCGAGTGCATGTTTATCACTAACAGCTTGTTGTTTGCCTCAGGTATCGTCTGATGTACAAACCACTCTACAAGGTGGCACATAAAACTGTCACAGAGCTGGAGTGGCGCTGCTGTCCTGGGTACTCTGGTTATGGCTGTATGGAGGGACATCCAGTTTACCAACACACCATGAAAATGATGCCACCTTTCAAGGGCCCACCAATGAAAGGCCCGCAGTTTAAGGGGCCACAGTACAAAGGTCCAATGTTCAAGGGTCCCATGTTCAAGGGCCCTCCTATTAACACTGCTGTGAAGGCCAACCCATGGAGCCAAAAAGGACCTCCCACTAACGGCTTCAACTCTTATCCAATGCGTCACTTTGGACCTCCGAGGTCCGCCTACCCTGACACCTCCTTTGAGCCTTTTCCGTCTGAGCCAGAGCCGATGCCAGAGCACCAGGAACCACATCACACAGAGCACAACCCAGAACACGAACATGAGCTTGAGCATGAGCATGAGCATGGCCAAGGACCAGAGGAACACGTACCAGAGGAACATGTAGCAGAGGAACATGTACCAGAGGAACACGTACCAGAGGAAATCCCTGCACCTCTCTCTGGTGGTGATCAACCTGAGAGTGAGACCATAGGTGTGTCCTTATTCCACACTACATAGTAATTTTCTGTGTTTTCTGGAAACTGCGTTTGATTATGTAATAGGTCTGAGCATAAACCTTTCCCCTCACAAAGTAATATGAAAGACCAATACAACATTTTCTCAAAATAGCTCATAAATGTAATGATAGGTAGGTGTTTATTCCCAAGTAACATACTGAAATGTATTTGAAACTACCACCAAATTACCATTGAATGTACTGAAAATTACCCCAATATCATCTATCGATAATATTCTGCTATTTTCCAACAATAAGCTGATTAATTGATGGTAATTTCTTGAATACATTTCCAGGAAAATCCAAACTAGTTTTTGTCTTACTTCTGCAGGTCATTAAACAAAGTACGAATTTTAATCACTGAGATTCTGACTAATTCAACAATCAACAGATTCTCTCTCTCGTCTGCTGGTGGAAAGTTGGACAGAAACAAGTTGGGATTGTCCTGGAAATGTATTAAAGATATTAGCAGTTTTCATTCATTTCTTATTGGAAAAAAAGCAGAATATGACTGGTAATTTACATTAAAGTAATCCACTTATGTTCACTTTTTAAGAAATTGCAAATCAAATTACTTGATAATTACCACCTACTTACCATGTAAGTTACCCCAAACTCCACTACTTTTGCTCCAATATTAATAGCAGTTTTTCCCTCTTCAGGCAAGGCCCTTGACAGTGAGACAGAGGAACGAATATTTCGAATGGAGGAGGATGTACAACGTCTGAACCAGGGTCTGGAGACCCTGAGGGGAACCGTGAATGGATTGGAGGACAGTCTACGAGCCTCGCTGAGAGAGGACGCCAATAGGATGCTGTCGGCTCTGCTATCTGCTGCCCCTGGTCCTGTCCCTGCTCCAGCTGTAGCCTCCAGTCCATCCACCATGGGGTTTGTGGAGATTCCCGCGGGAGATTCTGAGATAGGAGGTCTAGATGGTAGACATGTGTTTCCAGGCCTCACAGAATTAAATGTAAGAGTAGAGGAGCTCAGGACAGAGCTGCAAGCGAAGACAACAGAGCTGCAGGAGATTAAAGCAACAGTGATGGGACATGAAGGAGCACTGAAGAAGATGTCCAATAGAGGAGTGGTGTCAGACTCCACTGCCAATCTCGAGGGACATGCCCAGAGTGCATTGGAGAAGTCGATAGATGCCAAGCTGAGTGAGGCCAGGACAGAAATTTTTGGTGGGCTTGAGAAGCGTGTGGAGAGCGCAGAGGGCCGATGCGAGGAGAAAGCCGGGGATGTGCGTCGTCAGTGCCAGAGGGAGCAAGGTGAGAGGCAGGAGCAGATGGAAGATGCTCTGGCGGAAAGTAGCACAGACTTGAGAACAGAGCTGAGAAGCCTCCAGGCACAGATACATGGTTTAAAGGCTGCAGATGGCTGCTGTGTTGGAGTGAGTGGACTGGCAGAAAGGGTGCAGCTGCTGGAAACATCAGTGGCAGGCCTCAACCAGTCCCAGGGCCACCTGAGAGTGGAGCTGGGTGGACACAAGGACCACATAGAGGGAATGCTTGCGGGGCGTCTGGGATATGTGGAGGCAAAGCTCAACCTGACCGGGAAGATTAAAGGTAATGAGCCTGGAAGGAAAAGTGGTATCCCATACAAAGCTGAGACGGGACAAGGTCTGGAGGACAGAATGGAGGGTAAGTTGAGGGCTCTAGAAGGCCGTTTACTGACAGCTTTGGAGGAGCTGGGTAATGTCACTGCTCCCGCACTGCTGGAGGGTCATGCTGTCCCCACTCTGGAGACGGAGCTGGAGTCCCTCCGAGGGAGACTAGAGGTGGATGTGGACCAAGTGAAGAAGCACCTGAGCAGCCTTGAGATTCTCTGCTCCACTTCCTGTTCCTCACCTCAAAACCCATCCGCCATCCAGGGAGACTCAGCAGCACCAAGTGCAAAGCTGTCATCAGAGCAGAATGTGAAGGAGGTACTCGACCTGCAAGACGACCGTTTGAACAACCTCAATATCACACTGCAGCACATCCTGAAAAATCTGACTCACAGGAACGAGCAGGAACAAGCAGAGGCAGATTATCCCATCAAGGGGGAGCTCACAATACTGAAATTCAATGTCCGCTCAGTCAACCACACCCTGAGAGACCTCCAGGATTCCCTTGGGACAGTGGTCCACCAGGTGGGTCAAAACAACAGCACCTGGCATGAAAGAGAGGCTCGTCTGGCCCAGCAGATAAAGGGCGTGGTCCAGCTGGTTGGACATCAAGCTTCCATGCTTGGGGCAGGTGAGCGAAGGCTGGCACGACTCAGAGGTGAGCTGCAGACGATGAAGAGGCGACTTGCTCAGGAGGTCCAAGGCTGCCGGAGCACAGCAATGGGAGTCCAGAAGGAGGTCACTGAGGTAGGAGGGCGTGTCGCCAGTGTGGAGGACCAGTGTAAGGGCCTGAATTACTTGGCAGAGGACCTTGAGAGAATCAGGGAGGAGCTGGAAGGACAGTCGAATGGGCTTCTTCTGCAAATGAATGGGACTCTTACCAGTCACACTCAGCAGCTGTCTGAGCTGAGAGGCGAAGTCAGAAACTGCACCTCCAAGGCGTCGCCAACACAACAGAGTTTAGAGTCAGAGGCAGAGCTGAGACGAGGGGACACCTTCACTTTGAATTAGCTCAGTTTATAAGAACAACAGATTTCAAGAATGAATGAAAAAGGATAAATGTTTTGCAGGTGTTTCAGGGGTCCACTAAAAAACCCAATCTCATTAACTGAACTGTACAATACAAAGGTTTTGAACCTGCACTGACATAAGGATGGTCTTAGTTTGCTTACAGTATAAAATGAAAACGGCAGCTAATTCCGACTGCACTAACAACACAAAGTCTAAGAAAATGTGTCATATTGGTGCTACGATTAAATGTTTGTTGTAATGGACAATTATTTATAGACCACCAGCGACTGAATGAGTGACAAACAGCAGTAAGCTGCACCTGTGTTACTGTACTGTTTCTGTAAAGCTTAAAAATAATTCTTATATGAGCATTTTAACAATGTTGACATGTTTAAATTTTGTACTGATTTTTCTACAAGTATACATGATGTTATGTTTCTATGTGGTTTTATTTGTTGAGCATTTGTTTCTATTCTTGATGTAATAATGAAGAAAATGTACCTATTTCAAGCTACGATACTGTTTAATTTCAAGGTTTTTCAGTACTGACAATCCTGACAATAAACTAGTTTCTCTACTTTTTATGTTTTCTTGGCCATTTCATATAAGAACTGGTAAATACTTGGAAAAACAAAACAAAAAAACAAAACAACTGAGGGTTTCTGAATCGGATTTTATAAACAACACAAAGCCTAAATTTGAGAGACCAGTGACGTTTCACTTTAAAAATGAGAGATGTTGATGCAGAGAAGCAGGGAAACCACAAGAGAGCAATAGAGAAGCATTAATACAGTTGACTGCTGGGGACCAGAGAGGTTTTACTTGACTATGTTCACGCAGAGAATAACAGTCTCCCTTCCAGAAATCAATTTCATGGGGAAAGCTCTCCCGTGCCAGAAGAAAGATCGCCATATTATTGCCAAGGTGATACAGAAAGACAGGGAGCCACTCTGTACAATTGCCTGAATCTTTGTCTCTCTCTGTCTAGACTACAAATCTACCAGGCCAGCTGTCTGAGCATAGTTCTCACTGGACTTTACAATAGGACGATGGGCGACCTTGCTAATAACCCTCCCCTGTTAGTTCCTCTTCCTCTATCGGACAAACAACCATTAAAATCACAGCCGCGTGGGAGATGAGCCCACTGCTGTGTGAAAACATATTAGCCGGAGACATGTGGTGAATAATAACTATGGAAATGCCAGCGAGGAAAAAAGGGCAGACAGACAAGTTAGACAACAAATTTATGCTGGGATGAGTGAGTGATGGCGCAATGTGATGGCCAGACACAAATCCAAAGCTCGGTAATGATCCAAGTGCATAAAGTGAGCCATTCCTTCCTGAAGCAACCTTTCACACATCACCTACAAACAACCTTCTTCCATTACTTAAAATGTAAATGTATCATGAAATGCCATTTAAGGGAAATAACTAAATAATAAGGCAATGTTCTCAAACCCAGACACAAAATGACACACCATCCTCTCTCTGCTACCTGCATTACTTCAGGCCCTCATTACACCTCGGTCATTGTTCAGATTTTCTTATTTATTTCCTGTATTCCTCCCATACTTCCTTAAAGTTCACACCTCAAACAAGCCCAAACAACAACACATTAATCTTGTTTGTTTGCAAGTAGACACTTGGACGGAAAGGGCACTCAGGGGCTCTGGTGAATTTGTCTCCTCTGACTCAGAGTCTCTTTACTGCTCACTCATGGATCCGATTCCTGAGTTATATGGTCCCTGCACGGCTCGCAGGCTGTCACTGGC
Source organism: Acanthopagrus latus (assembly GCF_904848185.1). Classification (NCBI taxonomy): domain Eukaryota; kingdom Metazoa; phylum Chordata; class Actinopteri; order Spariformes; family Sparidae; genus Acanthopagrus; species Acanthopagrus latus. Next base: position 6,527,934 of record NC_051045.1, read on the forward strand.
TGACCCACGCACCCACACTGCAAAAGGCAATGCTGGCATGAAGACAAAGGACAAAGGATGTTTGAGTAAGCAGAGGGCTGCAGTTGTCTCAAACGTGAATCATCGTATACAATGTCCTCTGCTGAAGCGTGAGGTGAGAGACGACTTTTTGTCCTCATTATAATGATGGTCAGAGAACGGACAGTGTTGATTACAGTTGGCTATCACACGCGGGAGCCCAGGCGAGCGTCGCCTTAAATCAAAGACTCACAGCATCTCGGTAATAAGCTCCAGGATTTGACATCTTTTAAGAAGCAGTAATGCATAAAGCTGGAGCCTTAGTTATTGTTCATAAAAACCCACGTTTAAAGTGCGTCTGAAATGATGACCGCATAGATATCATGCTTAAAAGTACGGCTCCCATTTCCTGAAATAGATTTAGCTGTGTCTAGAGTTAAGTGCCTAAACTTAGACAAGGACAGAAGTGGGGAAAAGTGCACAGAGGTCTTATTGACTTAATTACTGCACATCTCTGAACTATCTTATGTACAAGAGCAGAAAGGTCAGATGTAGACCAACAAGCATCCGTTTTCTCACAGCCTCTTACTTTTTAAACATCTTGTGAATTGCAAACACAGAATGTTTTTTCTGCTGCTACAGTGTCTCTCAATCAAGAACAAACAAACAAACAACAAAAAACAAAAGATGCAGATTGCTGATGTCATGAAGCAGTGTGGGATTGGGGAGTTAAACCCCTACCATTGCTGCTGAAAATCTGTCTGCTGAGCATGTTTTTCCGTTGCACATCTGGCTCCGGTTCTGTTGCTCATTCGGGCCCTGCACCTGAAAACCTCCTCCTCCCAGAGGTCCAGAACTCCTGCGATGAGGTGTACACACCGAGACTCACCAGCGGTGCTCTGAGCAAAGTTAGCTCACAGCTACAGTCACTTGCAGCCACAGCACACAGCAATTACAGGTTTGCTTGAAGGAAAATCCATAAATCACAGAGAGCTGCGGCAGAGCAGCCGGAGGACGTGAGAGGGGAAAACCAGAAACCATTAAAAAATATTATCCAGTTTCAAAATCCCTGATAGTTGGTGCTGTCTGTGAAGTTCTGCCATAATGTCATCTTACAAAGTGCAGAAACAAGCGATAGAGGCTGAGACAGAGACACCACTCACCTTAATACAAGACACCGCAAATGATTATGAAGCTGTTGTTTTAAGATAAACTGGTTAAATAATGTTGCTTTAAACTGGCAGTCGACAAGTTTTCTGCTTCAGCACATCATTATGAAGTAAATGTTGATTGCACTGTGTAAAGATAAAGCATAATGAAACCATCTCGCTATCACTATACAAGTCTGTCAGTGTCAGGCACACATGGTCACCAGGAAAAGAAAGGCTGACTGGCGATCCATTTCTATCATAGACCAAATGAGTGAATAAACTCACAGCTGCCTGTTGCCATTTTAAAGTAAAATTGATTTTGTTCGGCTTTACACTGTGCATCATACAAACACTTGCGTCATCATGTCATTCGACAGGAGGGCACCGGACTGTGTGTGTAGCTCTTAGTCAATGTCGTCTCTTAGCTCATTATTATTTATGGCGTCTGGAATCTCTTCAAGAATCATCTTATCTGAACCTACAGAGTCTCCTCGCATGCTAAGTGTGAAGGACAGTCAGTAATCATATCAAGGCACCAATTAAATATTCTTACAAGTCGACAGAATCCAATACATTTAACTTTCTCCCACAGGAGTCTTTTCAATCTTCTTAAGCAGCTCTGGATTGGCAAATTGGTGTATTGACAAAATGTTAAACTATTCCTTTAATGACCTACTCCTTTAATGATTGTGTGTCTTGTTGTGAGACCGGTAATGATGTCAACCGCGAACACAGCTAACCTTGCATGGTGTTAATTAGCTGTGCTGCTTCCATTAGTGGCTGAAAAGCAGAATGAACAGACCTATGGTGCAATATGTGCAGCCAATCAATTTGCACCTTGTGTTAGTTATATGAAGTGAACCACTCTGTTCTGTTCTCCTTCGAAAACTAATGAAGCTCACTCTTTGTCAAAACAACAGGTGAAAGTGACTGGGACGGAGAGTATTTTCACTGCTGGAGGCCAAACTGAATCGCTGGGTTACTGGGTAGACACACTGCGCTTGAATGCTGTGCTACTACAGAGATAATGATAAGAGCTATCAAACCATCCATGTTCTTATTACGCTGCCTCTGTATTATGTTCACTTCCTCTCCAGCGTTTATCTGTTTCATGTTCTGACAGAGACAAACGTTTGAAACCTGATGATGCTTTTATTTCTATAGAATTTCCAACAACACTATTTGTAAAGGATAGAAGGACTTACGTCTCTGCAGGATTTGGAAAAAACGTATCCGCGCATTTATTTTCAGCAGGTTCAACGACTGTAATGGTGTCTTTACAGGAATCTGTATGAAATCAATCGGACAGCTGTAGCTGATTCAGAACGCTACTGCTCGAGTCCTAACAAGAACGAAAAAAGCAGATCACGTCACTCCAGTTCTTAGATCTATACAATGGCTTCCTGTCAGTCAAAGAATAGATTGCAAAATCTATTTGTTGGTTTATAAACCACTGAATAGTTTTAGGACAAAATACATTTTTGATCTGCTGCCAAGTCATGAACCATCCAGAACTCTGAGGTCATCAGGAACAGGTCTGCTTTCAGTCCATAGAGTCAAAACTACTTTTATTTTCTAGTCTTGTCTCTTTTATGCCTATTCCTTTTTAGCCTACCTTCCTATGTATTAACTTGTTTTAATATTTTGTTTCTTGATGTCTTCCTCCTTGTTTTTTAGGCATTTTAAATGCAATTTTTAATTTCTTTCAATGTATTTCTATGCTTTGTGCCTTGTGTCTGAATTGTGCTATATAAATAAACTTGCCTTGCCTAATGGATTAGTTCACCCAAAAATGAAAATTCAGTCATTATCTACTCCCCCCCAATGCTGATGGAGAGTCGGGTCCACAAAACATTTCTGGAGCTTCACAGCAAAACACCACTGCAGCATTCTCCCCAGTAGCTGAAGTGGATGAGGATTTCTTTTAAAGACACTAAAAAACTGCTGCTGTTTGAGTTCCTGCTACAAAAGGTGTTTCTTGGACCACATTTTGCTGACACACACACACACGCACACACACACACACCCCTTCACAATAATCTAAACTCTCCAAAAGCCCAGAGATCCAAGAATCATCTGATGTTGTTTAGTCACTCCAATCAGAACAGTGTAACAACAATCTGATTCTTATTCTGTTAAAGATCAGACCAGGTGTCAGATGATTTTTCACTTCACTTTTTTCACTGTTTGAAGCCCAAAATAAACATGTCAGACAGTGAGTGATGGAGTGACCTTAAATGTTCCCCTGTGACTCAGACTGCTGTGACTAAGACATTCTGGTCATTTTCTCTCTCCACCAAGGTAGACATGTCTCTGAAATGATAATTTAAACCCCATCATAACACAGAACCGTGAATGAAAAAAAAAAAAAAAGAAATCAAGCAAAGCTGCAGCTTATGTGAGTGACATTGGAAACTGGACCAGTACTCAGAGAGCTCAGAATGCAGCCGAGGCCAATAGTCCGCTCTTCTATGCAAATCTGCAGGCTCAACCTTCACGGTCAGTGTTTCTGCCTGTTCATATCTCTGACAGAGTTTATTACAGACAATTTACATACGGATGTGACCAAGAGTTTAATGAGCTGCTTAATATGTGCATATTCACATTTAGAAAAAAAAAAGTTTGGTGATCCATAACTACTGCTTTCTGTATGAAGTTTGAGCAACAACACTTGCCAGCTACCCAGTGGAAGGATTGCGACATTTATCACATCTCTACATTTGGCAATGTTTTGTCACTACCAAACTGAACTTCACAGCCATCAACTCGACTATAAGATGTATGGAATTTATTCAGCCATCTCAAAGAATTAATGAGAGTTAAAAACTTTTTGTGTGATTCGGATCGACTCCAAAATTTAAAGGGTTGTTCTCTGGCTTTCACCATAATTGATGATTGTTTAGGTGGAAAAAGAAAATATAAAAACTAGTCGTTGAAAAAATCTATCCAGTAGGTTGTCCGTTATCCTGCTGACAGACAAGCTGACAAACACAGTGGAGCGAAGATGATAATGCAGGAGGATGCAGCTCATAAATCACATCATGGATACAATAAGAGACTTCTAATATGAAATTGATTAGATTGGATTCTACCAATGCCTAAAATGTGCTCTGCTCATTTCCTTTTTCCTCCCCATCTACAGGCAGAAGGTCAGATTCACTGATTTGACAGTTGCTACATAATTTTTTTTTTTTTTTTAAACGCAGAAAAAATGTGTTTCATCTGTAAGACATTCATTATTCCACATTCACATTCAAACAGTTCACTGGCAAGAAGCAGGCTAAAACATTCCAGCAGCGGCAATTAGTCATATTGCAGCAGCATCCGATTAATATTATAGCCTGAAGGTTTGGATTTCAGCCTCTGAAAATGTGGAGGAGGGGTCTCTGCTCTCAGTTCACTGCCACGTCTAACCTAGCAGAGGACGTGTGTGTGTCACAACAAAGCTGACTGAAAGCAATTTACAGCTCCCACACCTCAAAGATCGTTTTTTCCAACAAAGGAGTGGAAGGTACATTACTATTCTTCTGCAACATAAAAATTACATACAACAGATTAAGGTCATTTTAATCAGTTGTGCTTTATCTTGAGGCAATATTGATGTTTCCCTCTGGTAAACAAGGTATATCAACCTCTATTATATATATATATATATATATATATATATATATATATATATATATATATATATATATATATATATATATATATATATGTATTGATTGTCTATATCTCTATCTGTCCATATATTTGTCAATGGTCTAGTTTTCCATTTCAAAACAAAGCAGAATGATCTTTATATCACTGTTGTTCATCCTGTGAAGTATACGAAGGTGCTATAATTATATGAAACTGAAAGAGCTTGAGACTGAAAAGACCGAGCCTCTCTACCTTTAGAGTCACATTCCTCATCTGTAGAAGTGACATCCAATTAAAATGAAATTCTCGCCAAAAAGCTACCTAGGCTTTATTTGTGAATGTATATGAGACAAACCTTGCTGTAAAAGCACAATTAGGCACTTTTAAGATTTACCGTAGTTTCGTTTTCGGCCAACCTAATTTTCAGTGCACTCTTACGCTAGCATCAAAATCTCTATTTTTAAAACACTAAGAAGACTTGACGCAACATGAAACTTTGCTCGCAGTATCACCAGGGTCTCTACACATGAACACGAGCATTGAAACATTGTTTACACAGAGTTTAATAAAAAGAAGGTTTTTGAACTACTCACCTTAGCTGTATCTTCGGCGCACCGCCGTCATGGCAGACAAAAAGCGTTGATTACTGAGTGCGACCCAACAGGAGAGTAATGGTGGACCGCTCCTCAAGCCTGCCTGTTAGTGTACGAGTGCCCCAGTACTCCACTGAAAAATAGCTTGCCTGAAAACTAAAACTACAGTAAATTTGAGAGTGCTTCTTTCGTCGTAATTATGCTTTTACACAAAGGTTTGTGTCATATACATTCACAAATAAAGCCTAGGTTGCTTTTAAGCGAGAGTTTCACTTTAACTTTCTCACTTCGCTTTAAAGTCTAAGTTCAGACAAAAATCCACTCATTATCTGCAAACACCCTCATGCTCACGGAAGGTTGGGTGAGGTTTCGTAGTCTGCAAAACATTTCTGCAGCTTCACAGCAGAGTAGCGTTGTAGCATTTTGAAGTAGAATAGACATTTGAGTAGACATTTGTTTTAAAACAATAAAAAATGAATGAAAATAAACATAAAATTGCTCCACACAGCACAGTCAGCATAAACCAAGTCTCTGAAAGCCCGAAAGTCCTAGAACTGACTTGAAAGGATGTTATTTACACCTTTTAATCATCACTGCAGCTGCAGACTGCCTGTCGAGGGCATAAATAACGTCTTTTAAAAACAATTTGGGATCTTGAAACATATTGTGATTATTAAACTTACAACATCATAACAAACACATTTACACATACAAGTTACAGAGCAACAATATTATTCTGTGAGAGTCATTCTACCAGCGTTTACCTGCTTTGGAATCTACCAGCTCCTCTTTAGCCACTAAATGCTCCAACAGCTGTGTCTGTATGCAAATATGTACTGAGCTCAAAATGTAAAGAGTGATTGCAAAACCTTTATTTTGCAGAATCCAGCTTCCTGTTGCTACTGAAAACGATGAGAAGCAGCGAGAGCGAACCAAAACAATAAATGTGTGGGTCTGGCAGTGAACAATGAACTGAAACTCAGTATGAAGCCCTGAAAAATAGTGGGGGGCTGCAGATTCAGGAGATAATTCTCTGCAGGCTTGACACAACAAATATTATGACACTGTTTACACAATCATCAAATACGTTGTCAGTTAACAATAAGACAGAAACCCACTTCGACAGCTCAACTTTCATTAGCCATACAATCAAGTACTGATATGAAACCGCTGGAACGAAAGATAAGTTAAATCAGTCAGATTCAAACCAGAACTGAACAAAGGTTCGCAAAACCATTTCTACCTTGGACTCACAAAGCAAGAGTCATGCTGCGTCCCAGTCGAACCTCTGACCACCAGGTGCTCCAGTTACACACTGTCAAAAGCTGCCAAAAAAAACCAGGCTGACTGTGACAAAATGATCTGTCTCTGGCAAGTGTGCACGTGGGTGAACCCTCAGCAGTGCAGCCTCCTTGCATGAAACAAATAGAGGAGGTAAAATGACTCAAGGTAATATACGCCATTATTCATTATATCTAACGGCACATTTATATTTGGAAACTTATCTAAATATTCCATTAGCCTTATACAAATACTGTCGTCGACAAATAAATTCTATCCCTTCTCCACGGCTGCCCTCTCATGAAGGACTGATTCCGACTTTAACCGGCGCTCCATTGTATTTATTCTTGTATAGGAGGACTGAAACGTTCAAGTTTCATGTTGTCTGAAATGCAGCATTTGGGTCGTAATTTAATCACACAGGTCCCACCTGTCTACACCTCTCCTCCCTCCTTGGCAAACAGAGAGGCAAAGCAAATTTCAAGGGCAGGAAAATACCAAAAGGTCGAAGCACACAGTCACAAAAATAAGGCCTGCAGAGGCTACAGCCGCGTGAGCAGCTCTGTGAGGATGTTCTTACGCACACGCATGCTCTCAGCACAATCCTAATGTCATGGCATGCCGACGTCTAGCAGATATGTTTACCATGTTCTCTGTCTCAGTTTAGCATGTCAGCAACATAACACTTGCAATTTTGCCTTGAATATAAACTGCAGCCGGTACTTGCAGGTATTACTTGCATAAACTGAAGCCTTTGCTACATCCACAAATTTGAAATTTAATGATGGCTCGAGATAAGAAGGGACGGTATCAACAAAGTTATTACAAATTGTCCTTCAGTAAAACTAGACTGTCTTGCCTTAGATGATGCTAGAGGTAGTGAATTTTTGCATCTATCAAGAGGAAGTCAGGATATTTCAGGCTAAGTAAAACTTTGTCCTGCTTGTGGCAATAGAGATAAAACAACAACAACAGTCATGAGAGTTCATCCTCTGGGGGTTATGAATATCTGTTACAGAACTTTGTTTCAATCGATCAAATAGTTGTCATCATGGTATTTCATCTCAAGGACAAGCTGCAGCATGGCGAAAACATTAGCGTTCTCATGACATCCACTGTGTCATGATGGTGTGGAGAAAAGTGATCGCACTCATGTTCACCATGGTCTCTCGTAATTTCCTCTTGCTCTGATCATTTCCTGCCGGCTGTCACCTCTAATGAAGGGACAACACACCACAGCCGACCACTGGCTGCGACACTAAGTTCATCTAAACGTGTCAGAGGGAGCCTGAGAAGGACCAGGCCCCTGCGCCCGAGTATTAATATGACAGCACTGCTCTTTACAGCTTTGTGACAGCCCTGCAGCTTCGGCACAGCTCAGCGAGCGAGCCCATGCTCCCTTAAGCAGCTTTCCATGACTGTCAGTCGGCGGGCAGCGCTGCTCCAAGCAAACTGCATGGTTGGGTATGATAAAGTAGGGTGACACGGCGCTTCAGGTGCAGATCAAAATGCTCCCCAACTCCTCGCTAGACAGGACTTGCTGTGTGACTGAGGAGGACAACGTGTTCGCATAAGTGGCTATCACATTCATTACGGACCTTTAAATTAAGTACAGTCACCTCAGAAATCTCATTCCAGACGTAAAACATTTTGTTATTCTCAGTAGACACTGAGATTATTACCGAGAGCAACAGGCACTCGCCCAACACAATCCTCTTCACATATATATAAAACCATTTCTTCACTGCGAACTATTAAGAACATGATGAAAGATGGTCATAAGCTGCCTAATTTCCTCTTAACGCTATTCGAAATTACAATCGTCCTTCCTCTCACTCTGGGCTTAAACTGCCGCTTCACAGGCACATCCTGCAATATTAATATATTGTTGAAATTCCCACTCAGAGGGAAAATCATTCAAATGCTAAATGGGACCAAACATCCACCTCGACATCGTTGCATCCACACATTTAAATCTATACTCAAGAGTCAGTTTTCTCTCCTCTCCTACAATCAAGTGATACACACACACACACAAACACACACACACACACACACACAGTTGCTACTGAGGAGAGTGATCTGGGGAAGTTAGTCAGATACATGAATCATATGTGTAAAAGAAGGCGATTCATCTTAAGTGTAGAAAACAAATCAAAGTGTCTGGGATGAGAGTGGAGCTGGAAAGTAGTGTGTTAGGATGGATAGAGGAAATAGGGTGGGGAGTGGTATTTTGAGTCATCAGTGACACTCAGAGCCTGCCAGTATTATGCTGATCCCCCTCTCTCTCCCTCTCTCTCTCTCTCTCTCCCCCCCCTCTCTCTCTCCCCCGTCTCTCTCTCTCTCTCTCCCTCTCTCTCTCCCCCCCCCTCTCTCTCCCCCGTCTCTCTCTCTCTCTCTCTCCCTCCCTCTCTCTCTCTCTCCCCCGTCTCTCTCTCTCTCTCTCTCTCCCCCGTCTCTCTCTCTCTCTCCCTCTCTCTCTCTGTCTGTCTCTGTCTCTCTCTCGGGCTGACCTGCCATCACTGTGGGCTCTCCGTTCTACATCAGTGGGGCTCAATGCATCTCCAATAACGATGAGTGAATGTGCTGTGTGAGGGAGTGAGTGCGCGTTCACCTGGCTGCATGTGTGGAAGTCATTGAAGAGGAGGAGAATACCTTCACCGGACTCCAGATTCAGGTCCACTCCTCTTCCTCCTCCTCCTCCTCCTCTTCCTCCTCCTTCTTCTCTCTGTCTGTCTGTCCCTCCTCTCTGTCTCCCTTTCGGTGGCCGGCCAAGCTCCTCGCCTCTGTGTCCTGCTCTCCACCTGGCCTCCATGAGTTTAACTGAGGACAAGCCATTCCTCCCTGGAAGGTAAGCAGCGAAGCGTTAGTTGGGTTTTCTTTTCTATTCAGTGAAATACAAAGAGACTGGACATTGACAAAAAAAGCAGGATTATTGATGGCGACGCACTCGTTTGACGGCCCGAATTTTGCTGATGTTGTTCTCAATGCTTCCAGTAGATGAATAATAACATATAGAAGCTGACATGACCCTGAAGTAACATCTATTTTGTTATTTTTTTAGTGTTATTTTCTGTGCAGTGGGTCTCGTATTTTATTCTCGACTCGAGTTGGTTGTTATCTTACTCCTCTTCATCGATAACATCTGGCTGTGTTAAAGGGTTGTGTTATTTACTGAAGGACATTAAGTGAGATTGTGTTTTTTAATGGATGTAATATGCCGACCAAATGAAGCCACATGCATCTCGGCCAATTTGTGGGATCTGAGGCAGGATTAGTGATGAGATCACTGATCATCCCTCTCTGTAAAAAAATAGAAGAGCTGCTTTTCTTTATCCTTCGGTCAAAGTTGAATCTATATTGACTATTTTAAACACGGCCAATCGACTCAAGCTCAGGCTGCTCCCCGCACATTATTTTTCCGCCTGCATGCATGAACTGCCTGTTGTTGTTTCCTGCACATTCATTTGTTTGTGACAGACAATCAATATGTGTTGGCAATGAGTGATTATGGTGGCCAGAGTATGATGTCTTTCTGTTGGATACAACATGATATAACAAAGCGGATGACCTTCATCGGTGGATCAGAGTCAAAGGCAAATAACGAATGAAACCAGCTGTCCTTGGCAAGACATTTGCCCATCATTGTCTTGTTTGCCTTTCCGTACTCAATCAGATCATGGTTATGTAATGTGTTTGTGTGATGAAGGGGAAGCAGTTGTGGTGGAGTGATGATGACTTGCTGCTACAGAGGCAGAACTGCACTTACTTATTTGTTTTGCATTCTTTGTACACGCTGTCCCTTCTGTAAGTATGGACAGATTAACATTAAAGACATTCTAAGCATCCAAAAAGAGGCGGTCTGAGAATGAAAAGTAATTAAATTAGTCTTAAAAATCAAATGACCAGTCTTTGTATTTTCTGCTTCAGATGTCTCATGATAAATTGTGTCTGTACCAATCAGATATCAAGAGTTTCCGTTGTCTGGAAGCAAATCAGTGCCACCACTGATCCTTCTCCAACTCCCCTTCTGTTTTTTTTCTTGCTTCAATCTTACTGGCAACAAAAAAAAAAGAAACAAGGAAAGAAATTACAAATATTAGAACCCTAATTGTCTGAATATTTACTTTTGGAAGTTATTTGTGGTCTGCATACAATTCTATCCACATTCCTCAATTACCTGTCCATGTAGTAGTTTCCATTGTTAGTGGCTACAGTTCACTCTCTTTTCACAGCTGTATTAAGCTACTGAACATACTACATTCCCTTTTATTGTGAAGCAGTTAAAGTTAATTAATGCAACATGTTTCTCACAAGGTCAGAGCTGACAGCGATCATTCATCACAAATTTGTCGTAAAAAAAAGTCATTTGCCACATTTCTCATCAGTAAATCAGCTTTAAATGTTGCATATACGATTCTGTGACAAATGACGCTATATTGACTCAACTATTTATGTAAATTATGTTGTATGCCCTCATTATTAAACTAAATTTAACATTTACATGTTTTTGCATAATTTATGTTGAACATTTAGCATAATTTATTGTCCTTTGGCATCCTTGGGATCAGGAAAATAGCTCAGAATAAATGTCTGTGAATCTGAGGTATGCTTGGGCTGAAGAGGTTTAATAAGCTTCTTAATTTGTAGGAAATTATCAACAAATCTATTGAGTTCAGATTCTAAAGCCACATGTTAAAGAATACTGTGTAAGAACAAAAACAATAGTGTAAGTGAGCTTTTAGCACATAATATGATATCATATTGCCATTATTTTGACAGAATTAGTAGTAATCATAACTTTTGCTTCACAATTTTAGTTTTCACCAAAAGAAAAAAAAAACCTATAAAAATCAACACGATGAGACATTTTTCTTTACCAAACAAACATGTTTTCTTACATCTGGAGAACATGACTTGTTGGCCAGGGCATCTCTGCAGCGCTACTGTCCTGTCTTGTCAAGTATTTAGTAAAAAATTGTATATTCTTGCAATTTGGATTGTTCACTTTACCATACTGCCATTTTAATTATATTTCTATGATTGAGCAGCCGTGATCTCTCACAACATTTGTGCTGATCAGTCCAGTAGGTGTTGACACAATTCACAGATTGATAGATTTGAACATGGACGCTCAGGGGGATCACCAAGCTCTTTTGCTTTCATCCTCTGAGGACTATGAATATATGAAGCAAAATTTATGGCAATCAGATGTTTCAGTCTTGATGGAAGTTTGTCTGTTTTGAAAAAAATCAATGTCCAAACATAAACACCTGTCGAGTCCTTAGGGGGTCAACTGATTCAAGGTCAGATCGCGGTTATGAATTTAACATTTAGACATTTCAGTCATCTATTAACATGAGTGGATTTTGTTGAACCATTTGTTGAATATGGATGGAAGCTCCACAGTTAAAATGATTATGTTGTATCATTTAGTTTATCCTGTGACTTGTTGTTTACGTTATCTGCTCTTTTAACTCCTGATGTAACCTACTCTGATTTTGCATCAAACAAAGATTGTGTCAGCGATTAAAAGAGTTTTCTAATGGAAAAATATCCAACATATGTCACATATTGTTAATGATTAGCCGATAATCAGTCGTTAAAGCATTCGACTTTCAATTGAAGAAACTGCTTAAAATGTGTGTCCCTAATTAAATAACTATACTACAAAGCATCCTAAACACATTGTGTTGGGCGAACATTGTTTCCTGTGATCTTTCACAACGGACATTACATAAGATACGTCACAGCATGCCCAGTCATGTCTAAAAGAGTTGCCTTCAGCCGACTTTTGTCATCCTGCTAAAACAGAGTAAATATTGTACTGTGATGGCATCACTTGTCACTGTCAGTCACTCTCAGATGAGGAGGCAGCTACAAACAGCGAAGGCGCACACAGCCCACCTCAATCTGTCAAAGGTCTCACACGGGGCCTTCGGGGGATGTGCTGCACAGCTCGCCATGTGTCATATATGTCGAAGTGAGGATTTGTGCTTAAATATTGCACATTTCAGTGAATCGTTCGCTTGAGGAAATACTAATGATACAATCAGATTGCACACAAAAATATGTGGAATACAGCTGCAACAACTGAAGAACAATCAATTGACAACTGCTCAGCTAAAAATAAATATTTGCTTTTTTTTTTTAATTTATGACAGTTAATTAAATGTCTCCAGGTTTTTAACTGTTGGTTGGACAAAACAAGAAGCCTGATGAAGTGACTTTGGGCACTTTTTTTTTTTTTTATATTTTAATAGACTTAATGTGTCTGTGTCCTTGGTGGAAGTAATACAAATATATCCTTGAAATGCACTAATGAAAACGGTATAAATGCATGAGGGACCAGGCCCGTCAATCAACTCAAGCGTACAAGATATAATGTGACACTTTACATTCAGAAACATAAATATTTCATGACTCATTATGTCAAAGGCACAAACACTGAAGGCTGCTGTGAACGTAAACAGTCTGATTTGATTTGGCTTCCATTAAAGCGACACATGTTTACTTTCACAGAGTACGAACCTCAGAGGAGGTTGAGAAAAAACTCTGCGTTTCAGTATGTTGAAGGGTCAGATTTAAACGTAAGTCAAAGACTGAGATATGCCTCTGGCTGCCAATATCTGAAAACCATGCAGACACTGACATTGTCACTGCTCATGTGACGTCTTTGCCGCTGTACTTTGAAACCCTGACATGCCTGTCAGCCTTTTAATGGCTGCTTATCTCCTCCGACCACAGCCATCTAAGAGTTACAGACAGTCCTGGTTTAAGTGGCATCAGATGAATCTCAGCTTTTGGGATGACATGTAGCACTGAAACTTGTCACAAATTTAGGGATTACTCATCATGCTGACAGCAGCAGTTCAGCCCAGAGAGATAAACTCAAATCTTTTTCCCTGGGTAAATGACGGCAGTCAAAATGTCTCCACAGAGGCAGCAAACTTCTGCGGATGGGTCAGGGCGGAGAACGATAAGGTGCATAAAATGTGCATAAAAAATAAAATAATGGGGTACAAAAACCAGGTCAGCCTGTGATAGATGGTTCATCCCCTACATCATCATTTGGAGGTCGATGTCCATGTCTCCCGCTCAAAGGCGTCCAATTAATCACAGCTGAGCAGAACAGTTATTCAGCCGGGCTCAGCGACATGATAACAGTGGTGTCACAGCTCAGCCAGTCACAAAATACTCAATCTGTCACAGCGGACCAAAGGCACAGTTCAGCTGGTTAAGCTCTTTCACGCTCACGTGGCAAAGGGGTCGTCTTGGTTTTGCTACTCTGGTGACGTAAACATGATACAGAGTTTCAGCCCAGGAGATATGTTTGGTAGTAATACTGTGCGTCTGTTACTGCTAATGAGAGGCATCGAAGGCAGTCATGTTTTAAATCAAACAACACGGATTCATATCCATACTTACTTAAAAAAAAGAAACGCTGCTTTTTAAATTATGCAGTGTGGGATTTGTTAACAAAATGAGGGAGATGCTGCTCAGTCAGGCTTGGCGGAGGTGCTGGAGCTTAAAGGCCGGCACACTTGAGTGATATGCATCCACACACTTCTGATTAATGCAAGCTTTAAATACTCCAGACGTGACAGTTTCTGTCCAAAGAGCTGGCATGAGATAAAACATCTTTTGCACGGATCTGAGCGTGCAGACTTTTTCTTTCTTGAGCCTTCTTGTACAGGAAGCTTATAGCTCCGGAAACACACGCACACACATTCCCTTCTGAAACTGTATTGTGTTTTTGGCATCATTCAATCACACTGTTGTGACAGGAAAAAAATCAAAGAAGAGAATTTATGACTGAGAAAAAGAGGTACACGAGTCCAATCCATCATTACTGAGAATACACAAGAGAATACACAAGGTAGAATGCTAACGCAGTGAAGTCATCGTTAGCGTTCGCTGAAACGCGGCATTATATACACAGGTATTTCTGTTATTTAGTCTACCCGGACGGATATATAAATGGGGTTGACAAAATAATAGAAACATTGGAAACATTGTGTATAATGGCTGATATATGTTCCATAGTTTAGCTCTCCAGTCCCGCTGGGCTGTGTGCAAAAGGCAGGCTACGATGTGTTTAATTTTCTTCAGTCCTCTTTTAACTGACACTAACATGGCAAGACCCACCCAACTCTACCTGTGTTTCACACATACCTGTCCCTCCTAAAACTATGGCAGTTGGAAATTAACATTTACTCTTCGTTAAAGGGACACAAAACACAACTTAAATGTTTCATATGTAAAAACGCATTTAAAATAAAAGTTAAAGTGCTATAAATGATGATGCAAAACACTGTTTCAGGTGTGGTGGACCACCACAGCTAGATAAAATGGGAAACTGAAAATTATAATCTAGATAACGAGACATAATGCCAGTTATACTTTTTTTCTACTTCATTTTTTGTTTGCTCTTGTACTTATCGTACTTCTTTTGTTATTCTACTGGGCAGTGTTTTCTCCTTAAACTCTCTTTTGTATGATTCACTACTATTTAACACACACAATAAACTGGGCCCAGATTATGTACCTGCTCCTCAAACCCACTGGCTGTTACAATATTTTCTTTTTGGAGCAATCACACAAGCACAAGAATGTTTTTCTGGAGGAATAAAGTTCTATCTCATCTCATCTCAGCTCTAATCTTATCTTAAAAGAGAAAAGTAGACAGGGATAAGACCAAGTGTGTAGGAGGAGCTCTTCAACCATGACCAAGTAACCAAATATGTAGAATATTAGTGTTACAACCACTCACAGCACTACAACCAAAACTAAAACCTGAACCCTGCCACAACAGCAAAATAAATACAGATCAAACACTGAAATACTTATAACTCAATTCTTAAGTCCAAAAAGAATTCTGTGGAATTCCTCCTACTGAAATATATATTCATTTACACAGTCGACTGTTCCTCCTCCTAAGTAATGTGATAAAAAGAATCCAAAGAAAATGTAATGGTTACATATATGCACACACAAACCATGTTCTATACATGCAGCCACTGTAATCTTGTTTGCTTTGCATATCTGCCAACTTGCTGATAAATCTCCCGTCTGGCTCAAACCCATCCCATCGCGAATTTGATGTATTGATGGCAACGGACTCCTTTGTTGTGCTGACATGACAGCAGAGTTCTTTGGGTTCAAGTGGCACTAAAACTGCTCATAACCACTTACTCTGCTGAGTCTCCTCCACTCAGACTGACTGGACGTTTCGTCATTGACTGGCGTGCTGACTTGCATAGTAATGAAGGCTCATTCTTTATCCTGTGCGATTGCCTGAGTCCTTGAGAGTCAATGTTGCCTCTGCAACATCTCTACTGGCACCCCGAGTATTGCTCCATAATCGTCATCTGCACGGAGCTTTTCCTGCCCCGTTTACATTTCTCTTTTCTTTTTTTTTTTTTTTTTTTTGGTATTCTCCTATCAGGCAAAACAGTGCACTGAATAACAATCATCATCTTGTTTACAGATATGTGGGTGAGGAGATGCTGATTGCTTAGATTAAGAGTCTGTCTCATAACAAAGAGCATGACTGCCTCCGACATGCTTCAGTTGATGCCGAGAAGAGGCTATTAGGATTCTTCCAACAATCTATTAGGTTAATATATTAGCTCGGAGCATCTGTCAGCTGTCTGCCATGGCAGGGCGAACACCCTCTTACCTCTGCTCATTATGTAACTATTCTATCACTACTTGTGCTTCATTCCATTTGTCCGTGCGCATGACCGCATCATGCGCAAACCTGTGTTAGCTTGAAACAACACTGCAAATCTATTTTCTGGTAAATCTGAGCTCATGTAAACCTAATCGTAATTGTTTTGCTCGCCAGCTCTCAATCTTTCCTTTAATCCTGAAAGGCACAATCTAATTCTTTCCATCTGTCAGTCTTGTGTTATATATTTTTCTATTTAATATGAATTGTCCTCATCTTTCACACAGGATTATATTTTTTGTATTAAAGAACAAAAGCTATTTCGTCTCTACATCTGGTCCCGGAGGCTGAGAGTATTGTGCAACAAAGACAGGAAGACAACTCGAATTACAGTCAACAGACGGCATTTTAGATGAATAAGTCACAAAACTGGGGACATGCATATTTGGTTTCAGCAGGCAGTGAGGACATATCTTTTGCTCTGCTTATTAAGCACTGGCTTCGAGTTTTATAAACGTCTTTAATCACTGCATAATTCACAATTAACCTGTGTGTGTGTGCTCGTGTTAACATTTCAGATGGGAAATGCTTCAGACACATCTGCTGTGTTTGCCTCCTCCATCTCCAAGGAGCACGACATCCTCATGGGCACCCTGTACAGCGTGTTTTGTGAGTCCGTACAACAAGCCAATCACTGCTGTGTTGATCCACGCGTGGATGACGAATCCTAATAGGTACACCATCTCCAGCTCAGCTCAGTCTGTCTTTATTATGTTTCCTTACAGGTATACTGTCCCTCATGGGCAACTGCATCCTGCTACTTGTTGCATATCACAAGCGGTCGACCTTGAAGCCAGCAGAGTTCTTCATCATCAATCTCTCCATCAGTGACCTTGGGATGACACTCTCTTTATTCCCGCTGGCAATTACGTCATCCTTTTCACACAGGTATCTCATATTCCCCTCGTACCTCTATATCTTATTTCTCCAATCTGGAGAAACATGAGACTCATTTCACTGTTAAAACTGAATTGCCTTTAAATGGCAGCTGCTCGCAGGAATCTGCAGGGATGCTGGAAGTCAATCGATATAATGACACCATATCAAATGCTGCAAAAACATTCACGGTTTCTGCAATAAAGGAACAGATTATTAAAAATGTATTCATTATATATGCTGATGGAATGTCAGGGGAAGTTTAGTAGTCTACAAAACATTTCTGAAGCTTCACAGCAAAAAAAGAGTTGCAGCATTATTCTAAACAACCCAAGTAGACAGGAGACTTGTTTTACAATGTTATGAAAAATGGCCAAAAACATATAACAGCTCTATCTAATTATCCTGAAACCCAAACATTTGTAATGTATTTACACCTCAGCAGCTACAGAAATGATTTCAGGTTTAGAAAGGGTGTAAATAACATCTTTACAGGTCAGTGTGGGATCTCAGGGTTTCTGGAGACTTTGGATGAGCTGTATTGAACCATTTCATGTCTTTATTTTGGTTTTAAATCAAGTCCCCAGCTACTTCAGGTGTTAACAAGAATGCTACAAAACTGTTTTGGTGCAAATAAATTTCACCCAACTTTCCATCAGAATTGGGGTGAGTAAATGTTGAATGTCCATAGTGATATATATAGATATATAGCTAGTAAAAAAACAATTTTACATTAATTTTAGAAGTGGAGGTAGATTACAGACTTAACCAGTTTATCAGGAGACAATCAGATATTCATGGATCTTCTAATGCACATTCAACCCACGGCGGTTTAGACGAGACAACTGTCACTCTGCTTGTCTTATCCCCGGGTCGTCAAATACTGGGGCTTTGTGTTGGTGTCAGTATGTGACAACCTGGGGATGAGAATCAACAGTCACCTTGTCTTTTTCCAGAAGTCTCACTTTGTTGCTTTAACAGACTGCAGACTGCAGAGTAGTTCATGCATTTCACTTAATCAAACAGTGCCCTGATGACTTTGGTTATTTTAAATCAGTGGGGTGTTTGGAATGGCCCCTCTTTACTCTGACACCTGTGTGATAAAAGCCCTGACCTGCTGCGAGAAGCATCATGGGAAGTATCATGAACTTACACAAACTGATAACTAAAAAGTAAAACCTCTCGCCTGCCTGATTTAACGGTGTGCAACACAAGTTAATCTCAGTCAGGGAGGAAAGTTGTTTTTGAGAGAGAAGTCAAATTATGATCATTTTCAGGTTCACACTTTTATTTGGGGGTCCTCTTGGAATAGATTTACATACTTTAAATTTCTAAAAAGAATACATTATCTTTTTCATATAGTGAATTACTGCACTATATATAAAGATATATATTCATATACAGCCTGTTTGGAGTTGAGTCTTTACCTCCGTAACTTATGCTCATCACTACGTAACAGGCATGGACATCACATTAGTTGTTTCACATACATATTGTCATGTTAAAGAAAGACATTTTGACTCTCCGGTGTGCCTTGGATTCTAAATTTTTTTATCAAGTCTTTATTTTATCCATGCATTGCGT
This sequence comes from Acanthopagrus latus, assembly GCF_904848185.1. NCBI lineage: Eukaryota > Metazoa > Chordata > Actinopteri > Spariformes > Sparidae > Acanthopagrus > Acanthopagrus latus. The sequence continues at coordinate 6,546,788 of NC_051045.1, forward strand.
TATTGCCCTTGATAAAATGGATTTCCCTGGTTCTAGTTTATGTGATACGTTATTGCTTATGTAATCTGAATATTTTTCAGTTTGGATGACTGGTTGTCTAAAAAGAGCAATTTGAAGATGTCACCTTGAACCTGTGAAATCGTGACAGGCATTTTTCATGACATCCTGACGCTGTAACAACCAACAAGGAAAATAATGAGGAAAATAATCAGCAGATTAATTGATTGTGACAGTGAACGTTAGTTGCAGCCCTCGCCTCCATCATCTTTCCATTTTCTCCCTCTCTCTGCCTACAGGTGGCTCTTTGGAGAGATCACCTGTCAGCTCTATGCTATGTGTGGAGTGCTGTTTGGCCTTTGCAGCTTGACCAACCTCACAGCTCTGTCCTTAGTGTGCTGCCTTAAAGTCTGCTTCCCTAACCACGGTGAGGGGAGATTTAAATTAACGGCGTCACAACTGAGGCAAAAAAAAAAGACCACAATAACTGAAAAGCATCTTTTTCTATCTCCTGTCTGATCAGGTAACAAGTTCTGCTCATCACACGCACGCCTCCTGGTGGTTGGAGTGTGGTGCTACGCGTCGGTCTTTGCCGTGGGGCCCTTGGCACAGTGGGGGCATTACAGTGCTGAACCCTACGGCACAGCCTGCTGCATTGACTGGCACGCGCCCAACTACGAGCTTACAGCGTTATCCTACATTGTCTGCCTGTTCGTCTTTTGCTACGTGCTGCCCTGCACCGTCATCTTCCTCTCCTACACGTTCATCCTGCTGACGGTGCGCGGGTCACGTCAAGCCGTCCAGCAGCATGTGTCACCGCAGACCAAGACCACCAATGCACACGCTCTCATTGTCAAGGTCAGAGGATATGAGATGTGTGTACATCACTGAACACAGGTTCTACAGATGACAGGATTTGAGTAGGATATGACACAGTAAATCATTCAAAAGGTTTTAAATTGCCATGCTGATAACTGGATTTAGCTTTTCTGGACTCTGCTCATGCATACAGTGGAGTCCAAATGACTCACAGACAACCAGTCAAGACACTTCTGTTTTGCATTGCCGCCTCCACCAGGGAGTTTATGTGATTCGCCCATGTTGGTCGGTTGGTTTGTCAGCAGGATTACACAAAAACTACTGAACACATTTACATAAAACTCTGATGGAGGATGGGTCACAGCAAAAGGAAGACCTATTATCTGCCCTGGCTGATTATTAGGGACAATATTCTGCAATTTCTGATAATCAGTATCAGTGATTTTTCTGTCAGATTGCTGATTAAATAAATCAATTTTAAAATGTGCTACATTGGCTCGGAAAAAAACATCTTTATACACAGTGTCCAGCCCGTAACAATGACTGGTACAAACCACAATTAATAGCATATTAACACTGAATAATCTCAATCTACAACGAAATTGATCAAATAATTGTAGTGGAGAGGAAATACAAAGCAGCAGAAAATGGAAAATACTCAACTACTTCAAAATTGTACTGAAGAGCAGTACCTGAGTTAATTGTATTCAGGTTTATTTTCATCACTGGTTAGTAGTTTATTACTTTCATACGTTATGACACTAACTAAATCCTCTGCCTGTCCTGTTTTTGTGCTGTGTGTCCATGTGGGAATGTTTCTTCTCTGTAGCTGTCGATAGCTGTGTGTATCGGCTTCCTGGGTGCCTGGACTCCATACGCTATCGTGGCCATGTGGGCTGCTTTCGGAGACGCCACACAGGTTCCTCCTGATGCGTTCGCCATTGCGGCTGTGCTTGCCAAATCTTCCACCATCTACAACCCCATGGTCTACCTGCTGTGTAAGCCCAACTTTCGCGAGTGTCTCTACAGAGACACATCCATGTTGCGACAGAGGATCTACAGGGGAAGTCTTCATTCAGATCCGCAAGAGCGCTTGGGCTCCGTTTCACAACGCAACAAGGACATGAGCATCTCCACGCGCTTCTCAAATGGACAACAGGAGAGCTACGGGGCTTGTCTGCACTGCACTGAGAATGCAGCACCGTGTCATGTGACCACTCCCCAAAGGACTGCCTGCATCCTGACTGGATCCAGCTACAGAGAGGTGACAGTTAGCCAGCTCTTAGACAAACCACAGGCGGATTTTCTCTAGTGGTACAACCTCCTTCTACTGTGAAGCAAACAAGACGGGACATGTGCTCAAAAGACAGAGATTACTGGGCATGGACAACACATCAACATAAGGCCTGCACAAGTTACTGGGACATTACTGCATGACAACAACACAGTCTTGTAAGGACCTTTGATCGCATCCCTCCGTAAAGTCATTCACAAATGACTGCTTCATTGTGAAAAGATTCTTAAAAATCCACACAGTGACGCATGACGTCTTGATGCCTGATTCTGTATCAGCTTGTGTGCGGTTTTGTTTTAATGTACAGCGACGTAACTGGATTCAGAAGGAGCAGGAAATGAGACAGCTGGGCTCAAGGTTGAAGAGGCAAATATGTAACATTTAAGGGCAGCTCATTATATTTCACATACAGCAGGAGCAAAATTTGTAATGTGAGGACAAACTGTGTTTAATATCTGGCCTGTGCAAAAAAAAAACCCACATCATAAAAAATGAAGATATGTGGAATTGTTTTTACGGATTTTAAGGGAGATGGAGAAAATGTTGTCGTTCTTTCAGTGATAGCAGACAAACAGGTTAATGTGTCACCGTAGGACGCGTCGTGTTGACCTAAAACCATCAAGTATTCAGCCCCTGTAGGCTTGAATGTCGACGTTTTGTCCTTGTCGGGAGTGGAAACCGTTGTAACAGAGACATAAACTCGAACTGACAGCTGCTGTTTCCTGTAAGGAATCAAACAACTAACTTTTAGCAGCCACTAGAACCCTACAGGGGCCGAGCATCAGAAACTTAAAAAGAGATTTAGGTGGAGTATCACCGTTGTATGTGATGAGGCTCGACTGTGCCATGGAGCCTGAAGTCATCCTCCAACAGTGGACTGTTGCAAAACCAAGTTAGCCCACTGTAGACCTTCAGGCTGTTTCCAGATTGTGACAGAATGTTTTTAGGGAAAGCCACCCAGGTTGCTCTCTTTCTTTTAAACTCCTGTGGGAATGTTATCCTCTCCAGACTCCCTCTGTTCTAATCTTGATTTGAGCTTGATATCATCAGTTTAATACTAAAAGTGACACACTCTGTAAAGAATACACAGTGCTCATTGTTTGGGTGACACCTCAAAGATTTTCAAAACAATCATCTGTCTGGTAAACAAACAGAGTGTTGGGAAGTCCTAATTTTTAAAATATTTATTATAATTATATATCTATTTAAGTGTCCAGGTGGCTTTTTTATAGTAGCCCAAAACAGTGAAAATGTTTCAAACTCCTTGATATAATAACTCATGTTACCAAAAAGAAATGTAATTATGTTTTTAATTAGCATTAATTGACAGAAGTGTATATAATCTCTAATTTATTATATTGGATTATAGAGCCTCTTATATGGGTCCTCTACCTATTTTTTTCTCATGCAAGCATTTATTCATTTGCTGTTAAAATGAAGCCATCAAGTAAAATAAAATCACAGCACAAGTGTAAGACTGACCTTTTTTTACCCCCCAAAAAAACAGAAACAGCCTTTAGCTGTGTCTTACTCTGCGTTCCCTTTTTAATGTGGTTCTGTGTTGTGTGGCTTCATCGTGTGTGCATATAAAGAAAAGCACATGGTTATGTGTTCATATCATTATCAAAATCAGCTCCTGTGCAGCCTTATTTACTAAAGAAATAAAAGCATTGAATAATCACTGTGGTCTGATTTTTCTGGAGAGGGAGGTATTTGCATTTTCTCCCAGAAAGCAAAATGGCTCAGAGTAATGAAAGTTCTTTCATTTAACATTTTCAAATTAAATCAGAATCGGAATGAGTCTTATTAGCCATCACATTAACACCGAAATATACTGTAGAATATGAGGGAGATTGTAACACACAATTACTTGACATTGTACAGATGATAGCTCTTAAAGTGAGAAACTTGTGAAAGATATTTTCTATTTTTAACACCACTTGATTTCCCCCCCCATTCTAATTAACAATGAGGAAGTGTTGCTGTGGAAACTGACACTATTCATTAACTTGAACGCACACCGGGTTCACATTTTCTTTCACTTTTTAAACAATGACATTAGTATTTGACAAGATAACACTGCTTGCATTTCAATCAAATATACTAAAAGTGACATAAAAAAATCACCTAACAAACCAACTGTATAATCGTTATTACTTCACTTTGAGTAATTGACTTAAATGGCAGCAAAATTTTGAACTCAGAATCGTTAAAGTCAAATGTTTCTTTAGGTTCAATTTTCAGCTTCATCTTGTGCCAATAGTGTCCTACCGGTCTGGTTAGATTTAGGAACGAAAAAAGAAACACTTTTGTTAATGCTCAGTAAAAATTAAAAGTTGAAACACAGTCTCCACCACTTTTGCTACGCATATTTGTCTTAAATTCTGTTTAATCTGTCGATCCATTTAATTATTTGTCTGCCTAATCTGACCCATCTGTTTGTCGAGACGTACAACACTGTCATCTCTGATTTGATCTTAATCTGGAAAGGCATTGTTTTGAGTGGAAGACTTCTTATTTAATGTTCTGTAATATTCCCATTTTAATGCAGCTTTATCTCATCATTGTGACCACTGAGGCTGCATTCTGCAGAGGAGTACTTTTGAGCACACTGACCAAAATCATGATGACAGCAAAGCTACAGCTGGGGGGTTTCCAACTCTTTGAAGATAATAAACATGTGCATCCAAAAGCAGATACACAAAAGCACAGTGGAGTTTAAATCTTTCAAATACAAAACAAAGATATGCCCTGCAGATAGTATATCTGCTGAAGTGATCTATTTCTATCAGAGCTGAATTGAACTGGAATAAAATGAAAATGAAAACCCTCTTTGCCAGCAGGAAGCACAGGCAAATATGCATGAAGTTTCGACTTCGATGCAAAGTAATTTATTTCCTTCAGTATAAAAAAAGTCTGGGGGATAAGCTTTTCCTTTGCAACTAATACAGGCAAACACTGAAATGAAGCCAGAGGAGGAATTAAAGAAAAAGAACTGATACGGCACATTACATTTAGAGATAATGTAACAACATAATGATTTACTTCGCCAGGTTTTTCACTACTGCATCCTTCTGTGTGCAAGACACTTGATTTTGGACTCTGTAAGCTCCTTTTCCAGAAACAGACGGACACTTTCCGGTTAACACGATTAGAAATATTACCCAATACACAGATGTAGTGAGAGTTTACCAAGCACAGCATCCAGAAGCTATAACCAAATGCTTTAATTGGGATTCACTTCAAAGAAAATGAGTGTGGAATTTAAATTAAAAAAACAGTACTGCACATCTTTATCCTCATCTGACGTTCCTCTCAGAACCCCCATCCTCTGCCTCGAAAACATTGTCTCTCTCTCTCTCTCTCTCTCTCAAAATCCAGACTTGCAATACCAGCTCGTCTTGTCCAGCAACACAACCCCCCCGGCACACAGTTAATGCAAAACACAAACTTATTTTGGCATCTTTAATTCTCCGCCTGACGTCGCTGCCTCAGTGGTGACTTGAGGACAATTTTGGTTCATTTTTGACAATGTGTCTGAAAGAAAGAAAGAAAAAAAGAAAGAAAGAAAGAAAGAAAGTTCAAGTGATTTTCTTCACCCTACCTCTTGGCTGAGAGGTCCTTGTCATGTCTGAAAGGGTCATCTTGACATCAGGTTAACACCCTCCTGTGTGATTAAAATGCACTGGTCAGGATGAAATGATACGCCAAAAAAAGATCTTTTTAATCACTGCCAGTGTTTTTGTTTGCTGCTGTACCTCCGATAAGGTTGAGCTGACACAATTACACAGTTAATCTAACAGTAACATTGAATTATAATCAGCGACTGTTTGGAATATCGAATTGTCTTTGTCATTTATTAGCAAACATTTCCTGATTTGTTCAAATTGATTTGATTTGGATTTGATACTGCATGTTACATTTCTACTGAATGTAAATTAAGAGCAGACAGATCAGAGATCCATAAAGAAATCAATTAGCCAATCAATCAACAATAAATAAATACTACTTGCACTTATACATGACAAACTCAGGAGCAAACATTGCCACAGAGTAGAAACGAGTCTCAAGAATAAAACTTTTAATAAAGCAGCTTTTTGCAAGCCCTTTGTATTGGACTGCATTAGATAACATGTGTTCGCTGTGTCAGCACTACTGAGCTTCTTCCATATTTTATCTGTAACAATGTGATATGAGGTTAAAGTTAGATTCATACTCCAATCCACAGTCAGTATCTCAGTAATGTGCTAATGCCTGACGCCCTCCAGTGTACACAAAAAGAAGAGCAGGAGGAACAACCATCAGCCAAAATAGCACCACAGCTTATTTACCCCAATGCAGTTTTAATATACATTGAATATTCTGAAATAAATTGACAATTCTGGCCCATAAGATCATTTTGTGAATGTGTTGCTTTCTGCTTGCCTCAGTCCTGCCCTTCTACATTCTACTAATCAGTAAATAGTTATCATATTGAAGCCAACGTTATGTGTACATGATGAAAAACATAGCAATTGTACATACTGCATAAACTACAAATAATGACCACTTGACATGTATTTATTATTGACGGCTTTAAATATACTTTTGCAACTTGTATCTAACTGAATTCAAACTGGCGAACAAGTAATTATCAGACTATGTAGTGGCAGTCACACAACATGATAAATCTGGAAAAGTAAACGACAATTGCTTTCAAAATCAATGTAAAACAATCTGCCAACCTGAGCTAAAGCTTGTAGAAAGTATGAGTCCATCAGGTGCATCAAACAACAGAAAACAAACTTGATGGTGACCAAAATAACGTAACTCCCTGCCACTTCACTCATTTGACATTTACTTTAAACTGTATTTTAGGGTTAATAAAGATGATATCCCTCCAGTAAAGGCTGAATACATGTTTCAAATGGCTTTGCTGCGGTAACGTTAGTTAATACAGTCAAACTGACCTCTTGACTGCTTCGGAAGTAGTTTGGGCTCGTCTGCTTTCAACTAGAATAGTTGAGACATTACTGTTATTGCATCTTACAGGAAAAAACATTAAACAGACCAGCAAAATGCTTACATTATACGTCCAACAGTCAAAAGACACGATTCAGCATATCGTGTTGTTAACGGCTACCAATGTTAGCTAGCTAGCCTAGGTATGCCAATGTTGCGTTCCCTAGCAAGTCAGAAATCGGAATTTACGGTTCTATAGAATTTATTTGGGCGTTTTGTTGAAAGTAACCACAAAAAATGGTTCACTAAGTAATACATTATTCTGCGCAGACAGCAATATTGTGAAGTAATAAATTACTTTAAAATGAAAGTAACTAGTGATGTGTAATAGTGTGCATTTTGAAAGTAAGTTGCCCAACAGTGACCCTGACTAATTTGGAGTGATGTACAGCAGCTGATTTAACATTTAGGGACACTTAGACAGGAAACAATGACGTTCATCGGGCCCTGATCAGCTGAATGAAAGTAAAGTGACAATGACAAATTGTATTTTTTGTAGGTTTCATAGACGAGGTCAAAAGTAACACTTTAAGATTGGAGGTCGGGAATAGCAAAGCGGGAATTCCGACTTCCGACTTGCAATGAAACGCAACAGCAGTCAGATACAATCATGTCATGAGACGGTGGACAGATTTAACTAAAAATACATTTATATAAAAAAAGAGAAGTAGATTAGTGTTGTCAACCGACACATTTATTAATGTTTAAATATATCGCCTTTCTAAAATCCCAGCCTGATATTAATGGTAAAACCAACTGTTCGTTTTTGGGCGGAAGTCGGAGCCTGGTTACCGCTCGCGCTGATTCGCACGCTCTAAATGTCAAACGCGGCAATTTCAAAGTTAAGGTAGGATGTCC